>NC_137948.1:39598370-39913370 GCF_963969265.1 Rhamphochromis sp. 'chilingali' | reverse complement strand
TGACCTTAGAACAGAAGAAGCTTCTCGGATGAGAGGTGAAACGTCTTCAAGCAACTTAAAGAAGTCCAGACGCTTTTCTTTGCAAGCTCCTTTGACTAATTGCAAGGAGGTACTTCTGTAGTCTATTGATTACTAGATAGTGGAAAAGGGGTGGGATTAAATAAGCTTATGCTTCTTCCTGCTCCTTTTTGAACATCAAAGTTATTTGTAGTTGTGGTTGCTCGTTTTCCTTTTGTTTTGCTTTGTTTATTTATCTCTTTTTAATTCTATGTTGTTGTACTTTTTCAACATGTTCAAAATAAATCAATCATTCAATTAATCAATCAATCAATCAGTCAATCAATCAAACATGCAGTGGGGCTACCCACACTATCCAAGACTGTCTATGTTGTGGAAAAAGACACACCTCTACAATGGCATCCACAGGACATGCCTCCTGACAGAAACCGCAGTAGATACATTTGGTCATGTCAATGTCGTAGCGAGTTGTCCTCCTGCTGCCATCAGCACGCGTCTCTGCCTCTATGGTGATGGCCTGGAAAGGAAAATTGTTAGTGATGATATCAACAGCGCTATCTGGTATTTGTACTAATAATGAATACAAACATTCATTCCCCAGTATACAGTACTGTGCAAACGTCTTGACCCTCCTATCTTTTCTTTTGTTTGTGTTTTTTGCTTCCATGGAGCGATACATTCAAATCAAAGCTCTACTCTGATCGCATCCTTAATGAGTGGTCTTGAGTAATAGTTCTCCAGGGTTTCTTTGGACATTACCGTTAGTTTCGGGCTATAAGCCACTACTTTTTGCACAAGCTTTGAACCCCGCGGCTTTTCTATGGATCGTCCATGATTTTTGTGATATCGTAAGAGGATTTGTTTTGGTTGCTCCGCTGTTGTACGGCACTACGTTGCCTGGTGGAAGGGCATGTGATCATTCAAAAACCCTCAGTATGGCAAACAAAAGAAATGCATATGATGCAGCTTTCAAATTAAAGGCAGTCTATTTGGCACTCAGCAAGGGAAATAGAGCTGCTGCACGTACCCTTGGTATAAACGAATCAATGGTGAGACGTTGGAGACGAACTGGCTCTGTGCAAAAAGACGAAAAAAGCTTTCAGAGGAAATAAGAGCAGATGGCCCAAACTTGAAGACTGTATTGAAGACTGGGTGAACACGCAGAGAGCAAACGGGCGAGGTGTTTAAACTGTGCAGATCCAACTAAAAGCCAAAACAGTCGCCAACGAAATGAAGATAGAAAATTTCAGAGGTGGGCCATCCTGGTGTCACAGATTTATGAAACGAAAAGGACTGTCCATGAGGGCACGGACGACTGTGTGTCAGCAACTCCCTCCCGACTACGCAGAGGAAAATAACAAACTTCCGCTAATTCACACTAAGAAAGATAAACGAATATTCCATCGGACCGGACGAGATCATAAACATGGATGAAGTGCTATTGACGTTTGACCTGCCCCCTCACTAGGACTGTTAACAAGCAAGGCGAATCAACCACCACGGTGAGAACCACTGGCCATGAGAGAACGAATTTCACTTGTGCGCTGGGCTGCACAGCATCAGGGTTTCAACTTCCGCCAATGGTGATCTTTAAGCGGATGACTATGCCAAGAGAAGAGATCCCGAGCGGCATCTCTGTTAAGGTCAACAAGAATGGGTGGATGGTGGAAAGCGTAATGAAGGAATGGCTGCAAGAGTGCTATGGGAAGCAGCCTGGAGGATTCTTTCGCCAAAAAAAAAAAAAAAAGCGTTGCTTGTTTTGGACAGCATGAGGGCCCATATCACAGATTCTGTGAAAGCAGCCATTAAGAGCACAAACTCGATTCCAGCTTTGATTCCTGGAGGCACAACGAAGCACCTGCAGCCACTCGACATCAGTGTGAATCGTGCGTTCAAAGTAGCACTACGCGTTCAGTGGGAGGCATGGATGACGAGCGGTAATAAATCATTCACCAAAACTGGTCGCATGCGAAGAGCAAGTTTTGCCCAAGTCTGCCAGTGGATTCTGACAGCGTGGAGAAGTGTAAAAGCATCCACGATCACCAAAGGATTTCGAAGGGCTGGACTGCTGCATGATGGAGAGGGGGACACCACCACTGCCCTTCAGAGGGTTTTCGACTCCGACACTGACGAGGATTTCTTTGGTTTTGAAAGTGACAACGAAGGGGAGTAGCGGAGAGTGGATGACGAAGCCATCCTGAGCCTGAGGACTTTATGGGTTTTAGTGCGCAGGAAGAAGAGAAAGATGGTGGTGAATGACTGACTTTTCTTCTTGTTAAAGCCGTGTTACTGCACCTGAGCCTAAAAGGTAGGCCAAATCTCTTTTTCTGGTGTGCTGTAGGTTATTGTTATGTACTACATTTGTTACTCGTTTATAAAGCACAGCACATGTTTCGTACTTGTAATTACCGGTACTTGTGCATATACGTAAAAAGTTATGCAAATATGTACCGGTAACTTGTTTTTCAAAATATTAATAAAAGGGATGTGGTCCCAAACAGCCATCTCTTTCCTGACAATCCCCTTTGTGCGCATTCTCGTACATATGGTAAGTAAACATTAAAACACCTGCGGCTTTTAGTCAGGTGCGGCTAATGTATGTACAAAACAGGATTTTCCCCTAATTTTAGCTTGTGCGGCTAATATTCAGGTGCGCTTTTTCAGTCCAGTCCTTGACTGAAAATGACTTTCAGAGGACAAAAGTTTTTTAAGACACTTTTAACACTGACTTTTGAATCATTCAAGCAATAAAAAGGCACCTAACTCCTGGGAACCAGTGTTGTGTCTACACACAACAGACAACTTAGCAACAAAACAATTTTAGATTGCATCCTTTCAGCCTGTCACATAAATCCATTATTTAGTCCTATATTTCAAAGACAACAGTTTGAGAAGCATGAAATACGATTTTTACAGCAACAAGATTAGTTCTAAGAACTGCTAACCAAGAACCTGGCATATCTCAGCTAAGTGGGCTAAGCTTTGAGGAAATTGGACAATTAGGGGACAAAAAAAAAAAAAAAGTGGCAGGTATCTGAAAGTCATAAAAAAATCCAGCATAGACCTGACACATGACCTGATAGATGCATCTGACTCCCATGGTTCACCATCTACTGTTTGCCAAAGCCTCAGAATTGCTCGCAGTGGAGGGTGGCATCCAAAGAAGAGCTTTAAATGCCCTTCAAGAAGCCTGGTGAACCATTCCTGAAGACTGCTTAAAGAAATTACACAAAGAGAATTCAAAGCTGCTCCTACCAAATATTGATTTTCAAGCTCATTAGAATTGTACAAATTATGTTTTTGACTTATCTATTGTATTTCCATTTATGCTCGAACATGTTTGAATAAATCTCTGCACATATTTCCAAATTTCCCAGCAAAATACAAAGAAATGATAGGTGGCTCAAGACTTTTGCACTGTATCATATACATGTTCAGTTATACAGTTGAGGTCCTGTGAGGACAGTTATGCTGCAAACGTATCTATAGTAGGGCTGCCACAAACGATTATTCTGATAGTCGACTAGTCACCGATTATTTTTGCGATTAGTCGACTAATCAGATCATCATCCATTGGACGTAAAACGTTCAGCTTATTGCACCAGCAGCATCTGCTCTTATATAACTATCATTAGCTTACAGCTTTAAGTGTTTAAGCTAACTAAAAATAAAGACAAGATGATAGTTTATTAAATTTTAATGAAATTTGCAGATTGTTTCGGTGAAGTTTAATAAACTCCTTGCTATCTAAGATATAACAGGACACCAGAGTACTTAATGGCAAGAAGGCAGCGGGTCCAGATGGCATCAGCTCGAGGGTCGTCAGGTCCTGCGCGGACCAACTGTGTGGGGTGATGGAGCACCTCTTCAACCTGAGCCTGAGGTTGGGAAGAGTCCCACAGCTCTGGAAAACCTCCTGTGTTGTACCAGTGCCAAAGACTTCACGCCCCAAGGACCTCAACAGCTACAGGCCGGTGGCTCTGACATCCCACCTGATGAAGACCCTGGAGCGGTTGGTCCTGGCTCAGCTTCAGCGCCTAATAAGCTCATCACTGGACCCACTTCAGTTTGCCTACCAGCCTGGCATTGGAGCGGATGATGCCGTCATTCACCTCCTACATCGTTCCCTCGCTCACCTGGAGACCGCTGGAAGCACTGTGAGAATCATGTTCTTTGATTTCTCCAGTGCCTTCAACACCATTCTTCCCTCGGTTCTAAAGGACAAGCTGGTGAACTCTGGAGTGGACCATCACCTCACTACCTGGATCCTGGACTACCTCACCGACCGACCACAGTATGTGAGGACTCAGGGCTGTGTGTCGGACAGGGTCGTCTGCAGTACGGGGGCCCCACAGGGAACGGTTCTGGCTCCGTTCCTCTTCACCATCTACACTGCAGACTTCTCCCACAATTCCACCCAGTGCTTCCTGCAGAAGTTCTCTGATGACTCTGCAATAGTCGGCCTCATCACTGATGGGGACGACAAGGAGTACAGAGGACTGACTCAAGACTTTGTGGACTGGTGCCAGCTGAACTACCTCCAGATCAACGCCAGTAAAACCAAGGAACTGGTGGTAGACTTCCGCAGGCACAAGCATTCTCCACTGCAACCACTGAACATCCAAGGTATGGACATTGAGGCTGTGGACAGCTACAGGTACCTTGGTGTTTATCTGAACAATAGACTGGACTGGACTCATAACTCAGACGCCCTCTACAGGAAAGGGCAGAGCAGGCTGTACCTGCTGCGGAGACTCAGGTCGTTTGGAGTGGAGGGCCCACTCCTGAAGAAATTCTATGACTCTGTTGTGGCTTCTGCTATCTTTTATGGTGTGGTCTGCTGGGGCGGCAGCATCTCTGCTGGGGACAGGAAGAGACTGAACAGGGTGATCCGAAGGGCCAGCTCTGTTCTAGGATGCCCTCTGGACCCAGTGGAGGTGGTGAGTGACAGGAGAACGGCGGCTAAGCTGTCATCCCTGATGGACAACATCTCCCACCCCATGCAGCAGACTGTGACAGCACTGAGCAGCTCCTTCAGTGGGAGACTGCGGCACCCACGGTGTGGGACGGAGAGATTTCGCAGGTCTTTCCTCCCCACTGCTGTCAGACTCCATAATAAAGACTTTAACTGATCAAGCACACACATCCACACATGTGCAATAATACTAAGTGCAATAATCCTTTCTGTCATTGTTGTATTTTTACTCAGTTGTATATAGTATTTGTATTCTATTCTTATCTTATTGTATATTTATTTTATTTTATTCTACTGTATATAGTATTTTATTTTATTCTATTCTGTACAGTTGTGTACTGTATTTATTCTTATTGTATTCTAATTTTTGCCTCATAACTTTTGCACTGTCCACTTCCTGCTGTGACAAAACAAATTTCCCACGTGTGGGACTAATAAAGGTTATCTTATCTTATCTTAGTAAATTCTTGAGCATCTCACAGTTCTGATAATCAGCTTTTGATAGTCGACGTAATCGTGACTAGTCGACTAATCGTGGCAGCCCTAATCTATAGCCAAAGTTGTTTTTACCTCATTCATATTTGTTCACATAGGTACGACTATTTGTTTATACCTGGGCAGGACAGATTGCTTCACACAGCTTGCAAGCAATGCAACGCTCTTCTCCTGAGGGATACCTGTTTTGACACATTCCAAAAACTTGGTGAGGTTTGATTACTAATACAGTGTCATCTCAGAGCCTCCTATAAAATCTCAGATGTATGGAGGTGTTTTCAGATACTATTCAAAGATGCTAATAGTTTAGAAAAAAAGTTAAATCTAAAAAGTTACAATGTTTTTCTTGCATTGCATATGATCCTCCTTATATAAGAAGTTACTGGTCGATTTGTTAAACAGACACAAACACACTGTATTGTGTGTATGTGTATGTATATATATATATATATATATATATATCAAAGCACCAATCAATGACTATCAAATTTATTATTCTGACATCTTATCATTGCTACCAATCATATTACACTGACTGGTGTTTGTCAAATAATCATCCTCACCTGCGCAACGCATGTTCTCCTCTGAAGCGTGGCGACAGTGGTCCTTTTTCAAACGGGTAGTTAATGGTGGCAGGCTCTCTGAACAGGTAGCTCATTGTCATGCCTAGACCTGGCATTACAATAAAACCACATTTTCAAATGAGAACGCTTACAATTATTAACACCTCCATGAAAATTTTATGCATCTGTATCAAAAAAAATTCCCCATCTATCAAAAAAAAAATTCCCCATCTTTTATCTCTCAAGCTCAGGTCCCCTGACAGAGGCCTTGGAACTTGAAGGTCATGCACCCTTGCTGTTCCTAGGACGGCGCTCTTCTGGACAGAGATTTCAGATGTTGTTCCAGGGATCTGCTGGAGAAACTTGCCTAGTTTGGGGGTCATTGCACCGAGTGCTCCAGTTACCACTGGGACCACTGTTACCTTCACCCTCCACATCTTCTCGAGCTCTTTTCTGAGCCCTTGGTATTTGTCCAGCTTCTGATTTGCTGTCATTTAGTATCACTACATCTATCAGTACAGCTGTCTTCCTCTGCTTCCCTACCACTACTACGTCCGGTTGGTTAGCTATCACCAGTTTATCCGTTTGTATCTGGAAGTCCTACAGGACCACCATTTTGACCTCGGGACTTCCAGGTCATACTTGGCACAGTATACTATGCCGGCCACTTGGTTATGGCGTTCAAAGTGTGCCCTGCCTGCCAGCATCTTGCACCCTACTTATGTGCTGGATTGTCTCAGGGGCATCTTTACACTGTGCTAGGGATGGGTATCGAAAACCGGTTCTTGTTGAGAACCGGTTCCCACTGTTTCAATTCCTTGGAATCGTTTGCCACTTTTAAAAACGATTCCCTTATCGATTCCAGTCGCCCCGAATGACGTCATCACGTTGAGTAGCGTCTTTTACCCAGTAGGAAACACGGCGCCTGAGCGGCACAAACGCTCAAAAGTTTGGTTACACTTTATGAGAAAGGATGACAACAGGGCAACGTGCAATACTTGCAAAGTAGAGATTTCATCAAAGGGAGGAAACACTACGATTATGCAAAAGCATTTGCTCAAAAAACACGCGATTGCTTTCAACGAATGTCGTGTTTTTGATCCGCTCCGGACTAGCGAAGCTCAACCCAGCAGCAGCGGTAGCGTTTCCACGTCCTCTCCCGTTAATACTGCAGGTAACTAATCAATTAGCATTGCATATTATGTTAGCGCGATTTACCTTATTACAAAACCTGCTATTACTGTGCGTTGCATTTAGATAACCATGATGAGAGAGACAGAGTCTGGCTGGCTCAGATGCTGGCAGTTCTCGCTGCAGTCTACCGGTAGCGTCTCCTTTCAGGCCAGGATAGACGAATGTCACCGAGCAGTGACTAAGTTTGTGGTCAAAGGCTTGCACCCATTTGCCACAGCAGATGCCCCCGATTTCACTTTGGTAAGTGAATGTGTTTAATTGTAGGCAGGGACATTACTGGATATTCTTGTGTAATTGCTACAGAATAATTTATGTTAAACTTTGTTATTGCTACAGGAGAATATTTATTTTATTATTTTACAGATACAGTTTTTTCCTGGGGACCCTGTGACACCCCATTGAAGAGCCGTAGGCTGGATCTCTTAAGATCTCACTGTTGGGTTTGTAAGGCCATGTTACTCCTAAATTTCTATCTTGTTCAAAGAGAAGATATAAAACACAGTTCTAAGCTAATCGACTTTAGTGTTCTCCTTTTTAAAAAAAAAGAATCGATAAGAGAATCGATAAGGAATCGAATCGTTAAACAGAATCGAAAATGGAATCGGAATCGTTAAAATCTTATCAATACCCATCCCTACACTGTGCTGTCTTTCGGTCCAGTTTGCATCTCCTCCTTTGGCTAGCTTATTATCCCAGCAGGGTACCTGATCATGGGCAGGGATTAGGTGTTGGTGGTCGGTGACGTATTGGAAGATAAATTGACGTTCCAGACCCAGTTTTGCTGCTAACTGCTTGAGGTTTTATTTCAAACCATTTACCATTGAAATGTAACATCCAGATGCACAGAATCAACCTACTGGGACAAAAACGTTAAAATATCATGGGGGGACTAATGTTACCCTCATCTGTAAGATAACAAATACAAAGAACATTTTCCATGAAGTGACAGTACCCCAACTACTTCCACTGGTAAAGGAAAACACAAAGATCCAATTATTCGTACAGGACAGAGAAACATTCAACTGACCTCTGAAGAGCTCTGTCCATAGCAGTGTTTGTGCTGCTCTGTCTGTGATGGACTTCATGTCGACAGGGATCTCCTGAGCATTCACATACTCTTATGTAGACAAAGAAAGGAACACACACACACACACACACACACACACACACACACAGCCAAAACAAAATAATGGTAATACGCCCAATTTACATGAGTGTAAACTGTAAAATATCAGTGTAATTCATAAATCTTTTTTGTTTTTTCATCAAGTGAAGCTGAGTACATCCTTCTTCAGGATGTAAGAATGTGAGGAAAGCCCAACTAAGGAAAACATCCTGAACTAAATTCTAAAACTGTCTGAAGTCCATGTGTGAATGAAAATATCGTGGTACAGCCTCTGAAAGCCCTTGAATTGAGTTGTGTTGTAGCAGCACTTACTGAATCCGTCCCTTTGTGCCGACACACTGAAGGACCTTGCTAGATTCTGGCTGGCCACAAAAAAACCTGAAGGTAAAAACATTTCAGAAAAGATAAACAGTAAACCTACTACAATGCAGTCAACTTGACACTACAGGAAGCAGTCTAGAGTGGAGTAATACAATAGAATTTTCCATCAACACAGAGTATAAATCTTTCTCACTTTTAGCTTCTGTCCAGAAAAATTTAAAACTCTTGTGATGGTAAATGAATTGCTAATTATATTGCCGTTTTCTATTCTTGCCTTACTACTGAGCACTAAAAGCACTTTAAGCTTGTACTGTTTGCTTTAATTATCAGCATTAAACAACAACTAACTAGCTTTTATTGTCTCTTCACTGAACCAGGCAATAGTTATGGATATCACAGCCTAATCTGCACCAGTCAAATATAATCCCTTACATTAAATAATACAACAAGACTACAAACAAACCAACTTAGTCTACATTCCAATAAAGTGAACAGCCTATTGTTGTCATACAACACTGATTTTGAATAATGAAATGTTTATAAATCACTTTGCTTTTCAAGACATCTCTTTATGGTAAATACCCAGATGACATCAGCAACAGAATAATGTTTCCTCTCCTGTCACCTCTTTCTTACATCTCTCTCTACTTCCATCCATCCATCCATCCATTCGCTTCCGCTTATCCTTTTCAGGGTCGCGGGGGGCGCTGGAGCCTATCCCAGCTGTCATAGGGCGAGAGACGGGGTACACCCTGGACAGGTCGCCAGTCTGTCACAGGGCCAACACACAGAGACATTCGCACTCACATTCATTCACACATTCACACCTAGTGACAATTTGGATTATCCAATTAACCTATCCCCACAAGCTGCATGTCTTTGGACGGTGGGAGGAAGCCGGAGTACCCGGAGGGAACCCACGCAAACACGGGGAGAACATGCAAACTCCACACAGAAAGACCCCGGCCTGATGTTGGAATTGAACTCAGGACCTTCTTGCTGTGCAGCAACGGCTCTCTCTACTTGTAAGAATGATTTTATCACACAATAACTTCCTTGTAAAAACAGAAACGTTACCTTTAGGTAGCAGAAATATTGTGTTAGAGTTAAACTTCAAAACTACAGTTTCCTTATTGAGGTGTTTGACATTACCTGCTACTTCTAAAGCTTAAAAAAGCATTTAACGTGATAATGCTCACTCTCATTCTGTGCTAGGGCTAGGCTGCAACTTTACCGACATCTGTATACATCAGGGGTCCCCAACTCCAGGCCTCAAGGGCCGGTGTCCTGCAGGTTTTAGATTTCACTCTGGGTCTACACACCTGAATCAAATGATTAGTTCATTATCAGGCCTCTGGAGAACGGCAAGACATGTTGAGGAGGTAATTTAGCCATTTGAATCAGCTGTGTTGGATCGCGGACACCGGCCCTCGAGGCCTGGAGTTGGGGACCCCTGGTATACATAAATGCATGACAGGGGTGAGAAGTAAGAAAGGATATGTGGCAACAAGGCTCTCTGAACTGTTGAGTGAATAAGAATGTAAGGCCGTCATACCTGGCCTTGATGCAGAGTAAAGTACACGCAGTGTTGCAGCCATCACGTCCTAAATCTGAAACCAGACATCAAAGTTTATGCATTAAGGTGTAATAGTTGAAAGAGAACACAACGTGGATAACATTAACAGATTAAAGTTCATTTTTATTTTTTTTATGGGGGGGGGGGGCACAGGTAAGTTATGCCATATGAAACAATATGCATGCAAACGTTTATTAATCCTGTATTGTTACTTTCTAATATTAGATGTAATGTACAATGCAACATATCCTTTCTAGATTACATAACAATACCAACATTTGGAAATAAAAGTACTTCGGCAGAACGAGATAGTGACAGTGACTACTAAAACACACACGTCATGACAAATTGACAACCAACTTCCCATCATTTAATACACAATAAATACTAGCAGAGTTTAGGTTTGCCTTCCAAACGGAACGTAAGCGATTCTTGCTAAGCTCACCTGTTTCTTAAACTAAGCTAGCACTGAATAGCAGCCGATTTGTAGCGCACATTGTCAAGGACTTTTGCACATTTCCTTTTAGCTAAATTGCTGTATCTATATCCCATCTTATATTAACCGAGCATGACGCCAAGTCAACAATTCACTGTCATAAAACAACTTGGAAATTGTTTCTCTACCTTTAAGGTTTTTGAAATGACCGACACGTCGGTACTTGGCCTTCTGAACCACAACAGCGGACGATTTGAGGAACGGACCCGAGATTACAGGAAGTTACACGGGATGACGTCACGAATACGTTCGCAAAGACGAAATGCTGCCCTCATGAGGCGCTAGAGTGTAGGTGCACCTGACATTAGCGCTTCAGTTCTTACTGGCAAAAAGAAATTAGGTTCGTCAGACGTTTTTCTAGTCTGAGCACTACACAACCTCATTCACCCAAGCACTTTTTTATATGCTGTTTCTATGCGCCTTTTGTCTAAAGCATACGAGCAACATGGGGTTAGTATCTTGGCCAGGAATATTTGGCATGCAGACTGGGATCAAAACACTAACGTTCCGGTTAGATGACCTGCTCTTGCTCTACCACCTAAGCTACAACCACCCCTGTAATAATGCAAACAGAGTTGTGTTCCAGAGGACTACACATGGCTGCTGTTATTAGCGTTATTATCATTACTTTATTTTATTTATTTAGAGGAAATAAATTATTTACAGCTTAAGTGGTTGAAATTCTGTTGTTCCCTTGGGACTACGTCATAAAGCTAATAAAGACAAAGTTTGTGGTAGAAACTTACCTACTGAAAAAAAAAAACAGTTAAGATAAATTAATAGTTCTAAAAGGTTTCTATAAGGTGAAGTCATCTGTTTGCTGGGAATACTGTGAGGTTCTGTGGACTGAGACTCAGATGGAGCAGAGTATTTATCCAGAGCAGCTCGCATAATTACAAACTTTTCCACCATAAGACCCTGAACTCTCTAAGTAACAGCTCATCTGTTGAGATGTACAGTGGGGCAAAAAAGTATTTAGTCAGCCACCGATTGTGCAAGTTCCCCCACCTAAAATGATGACAGAGGTCAGTAATTTGCACCAGAGGTACACTTCAACTGTGAGAGACAGAATGTGAAAAAAATAAAAATAAAAAAAAAATCCATGAATCCACATGGTAGGATTTGTAAAGAATTTATTCGTAAATCAGGGTGGAAAATAAGTATTTGGTCAATAACAAAAATACAACTCAATACTTTGTAACATAACCTTTGTTGGCAATAACAGAGGTCAAACGTTTACTATAGGTCTTTACCAGGTTTGCACACACAGTAGCTGGTATTTTGGCCCATTCCTCCATGCAGATCTTCTCGAGAGCAGTGATGTTTTGGGGCTGTCACCGAGCAACACGGACTTTCAACTCCCGCCACAGATTTTCTATGGGGTTGAGGTCTGGAGACTGGCTAGGCCACTCCAGGACTTTCAAATGCTTCTTACGGAGCCACTCCTTTGTTGCCCGGGCGGTGTGTTTTGGATCATTGTCATGTTGGAAGACCCAGCCTCGTCTCATCTTCAAAGTTCTCACTGATGGAAGGAGGTTTTGGCTCAAAATCTCACGATACATGGCCCCATTCATTCTGTCCTTAACACAGATCAGTCGTCCTGTCCCCTTGGCAGAAAAACAGCCCCATAGCATGATGTTTCCACCCCCACGCTTCACAGTAGGTATGGTGTTCTTGGGATGCAACTCAGTATTCTTCTTCCTCCAAACACGACGAGTTGAGTTTATACCAAAAAGTTCTACTTTGGTTTCATCTGACCACATGACATTCTCCCAATCCTCTGCTGTATCATCCATGTGCTCTCTGGCAAACTTCAGACGGGCCTGGACATGCACTGGCTTCAGCAGCGGAACACGTCTGGCACTGCGGGATTTGATTCCCTGCCGTTGTAGTGTGTTACTGATGGTGTCCTTTGTTACTTTGGCCCCAGCTCTCTGCAGGTCATTCACCAGGTCCCCCCGTGTGGTTCTGGGATCTTTGCTCACCGTTCTCATGATCATTTTGACCCCATGGGATGAGATCTTGCGTGGAGCCCCAGATCGAGGGAGATTATCAGTGGTCTTATATGTCTTCCATTTTCTGATGATTGCTCCCACAGTTGATTTTTTCACACCAAGCTGCTTGCCCATTGTAGATTCACTCTTCCCAGTCTGGTGCAGGTAGTGATGGCCCGCTTGAAGCTGACGCTCCGGAGCGTGTGTCGAAAAAAACAACACACTGGTTCAGAAGCACTGTGTCGAGGCTTGCTTCGTTTGGCAAAAGTCACGTGACCAGTGACGTCCGAAGCTTCATTACGCACGTAACTGCTTCGGTACCTGATTCAAACGGATATAAGGAAGTGAATCATCCACGGGATTCGTGGAGTGTGTTGATGGTGACAGAGAGCGAAGAGGTGATCATTCCACTGACAAATATGGAGCCAGCGAGGAAGAGAGGACGTTCTGGCGTGTGGGAATATTTTGAGTTGATTTTGCTCAATTCATTTTATCTGCCGAAGTGAAAAACTTGAAATGTCCAAAATCATGTTTTCATAATGTAAATATCATTACAGCATATGACTTTAGGAACACTTCCATGTGAATTAAAGCTAATGAAGACTACAACAATGTATTTGACACTATACGTACATTACATTGCTACACAGTTTAGAAAATCATTTTGTTTATTGTTTTTAGGTGATAGTCTGCAGGACCCAGGAATACCTGCATATCTACCAGCTTGCAGTGTAGTTCCTGCACTCCACAGCCTCTTCTGTTCCATGCAAGTGGATTTTCTCCAGGGCAGGAGAAACTATTTCTAAGAAAAGAAACAGACTCAGCCAGCGCACAGTAACACTAATCCTCTTTTTAAATGTAAATAACAAAAGGGCTACCTTACATTGATCATGTTTTTACTTTGCAAGTTCTTGATTAGGGATGGGTTTTGATTATCGCTTTTCTGATTACAATCCATGCTAAATTGAATAAAGTGATATTGATTCATTAAAATCCCGTGTCGATTTGTAAATTAACGTTATTATGCCTGAAACGCCAGCATCTCAGGTTAAACCTCACAACATGTCGTCAAACACCATACAGCTAAAACAGTAACTGGGAGCAGGTTTACGGATTCTGCATACAAACGTGAACACAGAGCGCGGACCCGACGCGTCAGAGTCAGATTTTGGTGCGTCGTCGGGTCCGCGCTGTGTTTGCCTCTTTTTTTTCCCGCTGGCTTCTGCAGCTGCAGGTTTCATAACTTTCTGTTTACATCTCTAATTAAGTCTCACATGTGTCAGCTTTCTTTTAATAGATACGAAATTATGGATATATACTGTTAAATGATCAGAATTGTAATATTTCTGACTGAGGCAAAACTTTCCAGATTCCAATCAAATTGAATCGGATCCTGTATCGAATCAAAAATGATTCTACAAATCAGTGACGATGCAGCCGTACTCAGCTCCCTAAGCATTTTCCCTTTCCAGTTCACAATCAATCCCACCCCTAGGTCAAAAATATGTATAGGACAATTGGCCTCATCTAATATTTTGTATGAACCTGTCCAGCTGTCCAGTGATTAAACGACAAGTAGATGGAGGCAGGACTTCACAGCAGGGGCATACTCCATAATGTGCTGTGCATTCTCATATGTATATTATATATATTGCTCACTTATTGTATTTACCAACATCAAGGAGTTATGAGCAAAGAAAGGCCACACCATAGTGCATGTTTAAATAGGGAAAGTTTATTGATCAAAATGTATTACGCAAATACGCATTACATTTTTTTCAGCCCCCCAATCGAGAAAACAAAACCAATTACATGTTCAAAGCAACGGAACGGTGGCCCAATATCAGAGAGAACTCCACTCTTGAGTGAGCAGCGATGATTGAGCAGTCCGTTTTATTTTGCAGATTCAAGCTGCTCTTCAAAATTTTCACCACCAGATGTCACCGGAGAGGACTGTGTTGAAAAGCTTCGAGTAATGAACCGTTTTTCAATACAAGCTTCAGTGCTTCGGAAAGCTTCATTTGGCCATCACTAGGTGCAGGTACAATACTTTTCCTGGTGTCCTTCGAAAGCTCTTTGGTCTTGACCATGGCGGCGTTTGGAGTCTGACTGTTTGAGGCTGTGGACAGGTGTCTTTTATACAGATGATGAGTTCAAACAGGTGCCATTCATACAGGTAACGAGTGGGGGACAGAAAAGCTTCTTACAGAAGACGTTACAGGTCTGTGAGAGCCAGAGATCTTCCTTGTTTGAGGTGACCAAATACTTATTTTCCACCCTGATTTACGTATAAATTCTTTACAAATCCTACCATGTGAATTCATGGATTTTTTTTTTCACATTCTGTCTCTCACAGTTGAAGTGTACCTCTGGTGCAAATTACTGACCTCTGTCATCATTTTAAGTGGAGGAACTTGCACAATCGGTGGCTGACTAAATACTTTTTTGCCCCACTGTATACAAACACCAACATTCAGATGAGCTTTGAATGAACCTTGTGTTATATGTGGTTCTTTACAAAAGAAAAAGAAAAATAATTCAGGCTTAAAATGTGCCATCTCATCAAGATCAAGTTTTTCAACATGTTACAGGAGTATATGTACTGGAAAAACCAATTAACACATCATCATGGACACAGTGTCATGGATCATTGACTTAAATATTTCATTTCATTTGTTAATTGCTATGTGAAAAAAATTACATGAAAATAATTCAGTGAAATTTTGAGAAAATTTCAAAGACTACTAAATGAAATGCAGTCTTCTGTCTCCCTCTAGTGGTGGTTAATCCACTAAGGCAATTTGGAAATCTAAAGCTAACATTTTAATGTCATGTCCAGTGTTGGTCAAGTTACTTGAAAAAAGTAATCAGTAACTAATTACTGATTACTTCCCCCCAAAAGTAATCCCGTTACTTTACTGATTACTTATTTTCAAAAGTAATTAATTACTTAGTTACTTAGTTACTTTTTAAAAACACGATTTACAACCTGAATAGGTGATAAAGCGATAGATCTTTCAGCCCAATTCTACTTTTTCTGCATAATCCATCATACAAAATGTAATCAAATGGAAAAGTCTCTTTTTAAAACTTTTATAGTTTTATTAATTTTAATCTTTTAACTTTATGCATCAAGCAAAAATGTAATTATATGCAACATTCTCTGACTGGAAGAAATTTGTTTAATATTTAAACCTATTTTCTGCACATTCCAGCACATAAAATATATATTTTTTTGTGTTTACACTCAGTCTTTCAAATAGATGCAAGTAAAGCACAGCAGAAAATAAATAAAGTCAAAGACTAGCGGTCCTTTTATGGAACGCCAGGACTGCCATAATGAATTAATTAAATACACCATTAAATAATTAATTAAATGTGTCAATAATTAATTACAATTGGAATTAATTAATTAAATAAATAGGTATGACACATGTAATTAATTATTGACACATTTTATTAATTATTTATGTATTTCACATTTTAATTAATTGTTGCCACATTTAATTAATTATTTAATGGTGTATTTAATTAATTCGTTATGGCAGTCCTGGCGTTCCATATATCCTTTTGCTCTATTTTCACCTGTAAAGCAGGAGTTGGGTAGGCGGAGGTTTACCTTGGTGCAGGTGTGCCGCAGCGGTCAGTGGAAGGATACGGCAGTTTCTCTGTGAATTTCCCATTACGTGGTAGCGCACTCGGAGCTTGCTTGGAAGTTTAGGGGTTTTTTTCGCTGTAAAAAGATGTTTTCTTCCCACGCACAATGCTAATGGACGCTAATGTTTTTGTCACTTTTTATGGAATCAAACTTAAAGTAAGGTCAGTACTATTTATTTAATTAATTAATTCCAATTTTAATTAATTATTGCCACATTTAATTAATTATTTAATGGTGTATTTAATTAATTCATTATGGCAGTCCTGGCGTTCCATACTCTGAACAGCAAACCTCACATTTAATAGTAAAGCATTTAGCCTAACGTATCCATCCATGGCTCCTTGAACTCAACCTTTTGATTGAGTTCAACCTAAGATTTTTACATCCAAAAAGAATGTTATTTTACAGAAACACCATAAACTGAGGACTTTATTTCAAGCCGCCAGTTCGCTGATGAGCACACCTCGACTGAACCATCACACACAGAACCTCATTAGAAGAAGCAGCAGAGTGTTTAGTGTTCACTGTTTTCCGTTGCTTGTTCTCCTGCCCATTCTCTGCAAGTGGAAAGCCCCGCAGCCGACACAGTTGTACACCAGCGCCTGCTTACTGCAACAAAGAGAGACGGGACTCAACTGCAGTGTCATATTGTGTTTCAATACTGAGCACATCAGTCATAATATCATCTTTTAGTGTCACGTACCCAGATTTCTATTATTCTATTAGCACTTTACTTTTACCCTCACAAATCCCCCTGCTGCTGTTACTTTGTGCATTTGTTCCTGCAATGACCCAGTTTCAGGATCATTCATCTTTCATCACACAGGATAGATCAGCCTTTGTTAGCAGACAGTGCGTGCGTGTGTGTGAGCGAGCACCTGGCTGAGTTTTTGACTGTAGCCTGTCCTGTGAAGACGCGGATGAAGACTCGAATGTAAAAGTCGACGCTGACGGACAGCAGGGGCTGGATGTATCGCTGGTACACTCCTGCCCTCTGGTCCAAACTGTGCAGGATGATACGCAGAGCCTGGAGTTCAAAGATGGAGAGAGGCACGTATTCAGCACTTTTTTTCTCTTGCTGTGAAAATCTGGAAAACATCTCGGATCTGTTTACAGGGATGTGAGGAAATTATGTTGGATAAGAAGTTTTATTCGGCTGCAGAGGGGTTTCTTTTTCATCAAATCAAATAGAATTTATGAGGTTTTTTTAATGATCCTTGCATTTATGTTCCATTACTGCCACTCACAGCTAGAGAAGGTGTGAATTCCACTACTGTGTGGAAAACTACTTGTGCTATATGCAGCATGAAATCAGATCATGATAGCACATGAGAAGGTGGGAAAAAGAAGAAAAGACCTTTATGAGAACACCACACATGTTCTGGCTGTGGTGCAAACATATTCACCAGTTGCTCTTTTCTTGTATTTCTGCCAAAGAAAATATTCAACACGAACGGCGTTGTCTACACGATGACTCTTTGGATGGTTGCCCAAGTATACTGTGTAATTTATTGTTATCCATCTGGATCCCACTGAGACAGCTGCATGTTTGACTTAGATGACTCGATAAGCCCTTCACCCTTATTTTAAAAAGCCACCTACAGTCTTCCTGTCTCATGTTTCCCTACAGGCAGGTAACAGTCGTGACTTTCACTCATCAAATAAGTGTAAAATTTATCCTTCTGCTTTTCAAACATGTAGAATTGTGTGGTATATAGAGATATTTTATGTCTTTTACTTTTTTCTGTATTTTTTGCATATATTTTGTTATTTTACTAATATTTCATTTCAATCCAATTCATTTTTATTTATATAGTGCCAAATCACAACAACAGTGTCCTTATATTATAAAGGTAAAGACCCTGCAATAATACAGAGAAAACTCACAAATCTGACAAAACATGAGAAAGCACTTAGTGATGGTGGGAAAGAAAAACTCCCTTTTAACAGGAAGAAACCTCCAGCAGAACCAGGCTCAGGGAGGGGCGGGGCCATCTGCTGTGACCCGTTGGGATGAGGGGAGGGAGACGAGACAAAGGCATACTGTGAACGTGATCCAAAGATTAATCAATTACTAATAATTAAACACATAATGAGTTTAGAAGAAACACCCAGTGGATCAGGGGAAGCACCGAGCAGCCAAGGCCTATTGCTGCATATATAAGGGAGGATTCGGGGTCACCTGATCCAACCCTAACTTTATCCCTTATCAAAAAGGAAAGTTTTAAGCCTAATCTTAAAGGTAGAGAGTGTTTGTCTCCCAAATCTCAACAGGAAAGGGAGCCACAAGTAAGCCTGCAGTCTGAGAGTGAAGTTATCTACTGGGGTGATACAGTACTCTGAGATTTTTAAGATAAGATGGGGGATGATTATTAAAGATCTTTTATGTCCTGGATTTAACAGGGAGCCAGTGAAGAGAAGCCAAAATAGGAGAAATATGTTCTTCCTTTCTAGTCCCTGTCAGTACTCTCGCTGCATCATTTTGGATCAACTGAAGGCTTTTCAGGGAGTTTTCTAATTACATGTAATAAAACAGTCAATTCTGAGTCTCTCATCCCGAAACTGACTCCAACATCTTGGACTGCAGCTGGTGACGGCTGTCCCGGTGATCCGTTACTAGCCGGAGGTCCAACTTATACTGTACCTGAAGCAAGTGCAGGCTTGATGCCTTCAGGTTGAACAGAAAGTAGAGTCACCATCTGCGGTCCAAAATGGAGGAGCTGGAGATGATCCACAAGAAGAGGAACTTCTGGAGAGGTAGCCAATCATTGCTCTGCTATTTCTTTTCCCAAAGTGTGCACACTGAAGGATTATAACCTCAGACAATCGCAACAAGAATAAAATATCATTTGTTTTTGACGTCACGAAAACTCACTTGGCTAAATTGAACGTACGATTACTTACAGCGTCACCGTCTCACTCAGATACATTCTGCATGCTTACACACTAATGCAAACATGACTGTGCATGTACTGCAATGTGTCATTTTCACATTTCTGAGAGTGAGCCAGAGTGTGGAGAGTGTGTTTGTTTGTGTGTATACTCTGTATACTCACCATTTCATGACAATATTTGGCTTTGATGGAGACTGAACCGTATTTGCTGTAGCAAGTTTCTCCACTGTTTCCTGCCATCACCGCCATGTCTGTACAGGTTATACATAAAAGACCTGAGAGGGGGGGGAGAGAAGACGAGAAATCTAAAAGACTGAAATTTATAAACCTGCAGTGGCGGCTTAACCGTGTAGATTAGACATCATACATATACACAAAAAGAGACACACACACACACACACACACACACACACACACACACACACACACACACACACACACACACTATTCTCTGCTTTGTGACAAACAAAGTGATTTTGACACTTAAAGTGGATCAAACCAAACAAGAATTATTTCACTAACAATCTCTCGCCCACTTCTGATCAGCTGCCAAACTGATTTTATGGTGAATTTTGAAAAGTAATCTGAATTCACTTCAGATGAAACGCAGTGTTGAAAACAGCTCCGTGTGGTGTCAGCTTCTACCTCCATTATTGGGCTACATACAACAGGCCATTAAGCTGGCAAGGAGCACTTGACCGAGCTCCTTAGAGTACGATCTTTACTTTAGAATATAAAGCACCTAGAGGTGGCTGTTGTTGTGATTTGTTGCTATAAAAATCACATTTAATTGAAACTTTCAGCCAGTTAACATTTAGTCTATCACACACATGCACCATGCTGTTGGCTTTTTAAAAGACTGCATACATGCATGTGTCAGCAGCCTCTGCACTAGTTGAATACTTGCAGTTACAACAGTGATCTGAAACTTTCCACATCCCTGACAGTGATGAAACCTAGAGGAGCTGCTACGGTGAACTACCCACCTCCTTCACTGACAGACTGAACGGCAGCATCCAGGAAAGAGGCCGGGCTACCGTAGGGATCCAGATCAATGACGTCATAGCGATCCTTCTTCGCTCGCATGTCATACACAGGGGTGGCTGTAGCTCAGGTGGCAGAGCAGGTCAGCCACTAATCAGAAGGTCGGTGGTTCGATCCCAGGCTGCATCCTGGCTGCATGCCAAATATCCTTGGGCAAGATACTAACCCCATGTTTGCCTACTGGTGGTGGTCAGAGGGCCCGGTGGCGCCTGTGTCCGGCAGCCTCGCCTCTGTCAGTGCGCCCCAGGGCAGCTGTGGCTACAATGTAGCTTGCTATCGCCAGTGTGTGAATGTGTGTGTGTGAATGGGTGAATGACTGAATGTAGTGTAAAGCGCTTTGGGGTCCTATGGACTAGAAAAGCGCTATACAAATGCAGGCCATTTACCATACATCAGCATGCTGTGTTTAAAACCCGGGAGAGAAATTTTTATTTATTTATTTTAAATGGTCAAAGGTCAAAAGTGAAGAACAATGAAACAAGAAGTATGGGGGGAAAGAAGATGGTACTGAACAGTGGAGCTGATAAAAGTGGGAAGTAAAGCAGAGGAAACATGCTGACTAGTCATACCTGGCATCTCTGCAGCTGGCGTGGAGCAGGTGGCTCACTCCGTTGTACTGGGCATTCCTGGCGATCAGAGCCGCCGCCTTAGCAGGGAAGATGTGAGTGAAGTTGGCCCCCCCACCTTCTTCAAATCCAACAAAAGTGGTATCAAACGTTTGTGCTGGTTTGTGCTGCAAAAATTTTCGTTTGTGCTGCCTCTGTTTTAAAGATATTAATGAAAATGTAAAGGTCAAAAGGTCAACCAGCCCCCCCACATTACCCAAATCAAACAAAATTGATGTTAAACGTTTGTGCTACGTTTGTGCTGGTTTGTGCTGGTTTGTGCTGCACAAATTTTTGTTTGTGCCGCTATTATTTTAAAGATATTAACAAAAATTTCTAGAGGTCAACCAGCCCCCCCATATTAATGGAATCAAACAAAATTGATGTCAAACGTTTGTGCTGGTTTGTGCTGCAAAAATGTTTGTTTGTGCTGCTAACATTTTAAATTTTTAATAAAATAACGTCTTGATGCGTGCTTAATCATCCAGGTAAGTCAATCCCAAAAGGTTGATTCTGTTCATCTGGACATTTTCAGTTGGAGAAACGTTTCGTCACTCATCCAAGTGACTTCTTCAGTCTCAGCTGACTGCAGGTTTCCCCAACCTTATAAACAGTACATTTGCATAGTGAAGGAAACTAGCGCCACTGAATGAACAATGTGCTGGGGGGTTAGTTCCATGATTGTTAGTATGCAAATTCTTATGACCATTGATCAATGACAACTAATCAAAGCCTACTGATCAATGGCCATGAGTACCATTCACAGAAAGTGGGGAATGGCTACAATCACAGCATTTTAGGATGGCGAAAGATGTACCCTTGGGCCCCCCTTCTCGATTCAGAGATGGTCAGCATCCTGACGGCCCAATGGACGAAGCTGTCTCTCAGTCTGCTGGTTCTGGCCCGGAGGCTCTTCAGTATCCTTCCTGATGGCAGCAAACTGAAGACGCTGTTGAAGAGATGAGTGGAGTCACCTGTAATGGAGAGGACCTTCCAGATGAGGCAGGTGCAGTAGATCTCCTGGGGAGATCTACTGATTGTCATTTTTTCCTGCAGAACCCAGTGCAGGAGTCATACCATACAGTGATGCAGCTGGTGAGGATACTCTTAACTGTGCCTCTGTAAAAGGTGCTCATAATGGGGGTTGAATCTCTTGTGCTTCTCAGTTTGCAGAGGAAGTAGAGTCGCTGTTGGTCTTCTCCACATTCAGGGACAGGTTGTTGTTGCTGTACCACTCTACCAGATGGTTAACTTCACCCCTGTAGTAGATCTCATCGTGGGTCAGCAGAGTGAAGAGAAGGGGGCTCAACACACATATCCTTGGGGAGCCCTCGTATTCAGTGTTCTTGGGCTGGAGGTGTTGCTGTCGACCCGTACTGTCTGCTGTCTTCCTGTCAAGAAATCTAGCAGCCCGTTATACAGCAAGGTGCTGATCCCCAGCAGATCCAGTTTGTGAATGAGTTGCTGGGGAATGATGGTGTTGAATGCTGAACTGAAGTCTATGAACAGCACTCTGACATATGAGTCTCTAGTGTTCAGATGTGTGAGGGCTGAGTGAGGGGCAGTTGAAATTCCATCATCGGTTGAGCGTTTTGACCGGTATGCGAACTGAAATGGATCCAGGTTGGGGGAAAGCGATAATTTGATTTGATGCATGACTAACCGTTCAAAGCACTTAACTTAATAATGATGGAGGTGAGTTTGACAGGACGGTAGTCCTTAAAGCAGGAGATAGATGACTTCTTGGGTACACTAATGATGGTTGAGGCTTTGAGGCATGTGGGAACGACGGCCTGACCCTAGTGATGTGTTAAAGATGTCTGTGAAGACATTTGTGAGTTCCACAGCATAGTCCGTCAGTGCTCGTCCAAGGATGTTATCAGCACCTGGAGCTTTGCGTGTACTGATTTTGGCAAGGGATCTCCACACACTGTCTGGGGATTGTGTCACCACGGTCTGTAGAGTGGGCTTGTAGTCTGTAATGGTTTGTATTCCTTGCCACTGCCTCCAAGTATCTCTGCTGTCGCTGAAGCTTTGCTGTAGCTGATGCCACGTGACAGGTTTGCCCTTGCTGTTCTTAGACTCTCCTAATTCCTGGCTCTGAAGGCTTACATTTCTAATTGGCCCGGACAGTGATAGTCCTGGTCTCTGTGACATCATCGATGCATTTTGGGATGTAGGCAGTGACAGTTTCTGTATATTCCTGAAAGTCTGTGGTGTTGTCGTGTGTGGCAGCCTGTGGTGGAAAAGCAGTGCCTCTGAGGACCCTTCTGGCCACACCTGTACCTGCTTACGAACTGGTTTGGTGACTTTGACCAGGGGCCTGTGGGAACCCATGGCACACCTAGATTTCTGCCTGTACTGACCCTTATGCAAAATAGGTGGAATTAAGACACAGTTCCAAAAGCAAACACAACTGATCAGTGCTGAGAGTGGTCCTGTTGCTGAGGTTGGGATGATCCTGTAATCTCTTATGAACGACCTCCAACGCCTCTATGACTGGGATGCAAGTGAAGACAGATGTAACATCTCTCTCTCTCACTGTACATGTACTGTTTATAAAATTAGGGAAACATAACCTGCACAAACAAAATAATTTGCAGGACAAATGGTTGACATCAATTTTGTTCGATTTGAAGAAGGTAGGGGGGCCAACTTCACTCACGTGTGTTTATAAGGTTGGGGAAACCTGCAGTCAGCTGAGACTGAAGAAGTCACTTGGATGAGTGACGAAACGTTTCTCCAACTGAAAATGTCCAGATGAACAGAATCAACCTTTTGGGATTGACTTACCTGGATGATTAAGCACGCATCAAGATGTTATTTTATTAAAAATTTAAAATGTTAGCAGCACAAACAAACATTTTTGCAGCACAAACCAGCACAAACATTTGACATCAATTTTGTTTGATTCCATTAATATGGGGGGGCTGGTTGACCTCTAGAAATTTTTGTTAATATCTTTAAAATAATAGCGGCACAAACAAACATTTGTGCAGCACAAACCAGCACAAACGTAGCACAACTGATTGACACCAATTTTGTTTGATTCCATTTATATGGGGGGGCTGGTTGACCTTTGATGACCTCTAGAAATTTTTATTAATATCTTTAAAATGATAGCAGCACAAACGAAAGTTTTTGCAGCACAAACGTAGCACAAACGTTTGACATCAATTTTGTTTGATTTGGGTAATGTGGGGGGGCTGGTTGACCTTTTGACCTTTACATTTTCATTAATATCTTTAAAACAGAAGCAGCACAAATGAAAATTTTTGCAGCACAAACCAGCACAAACGTAGCACAGTTGATTGACACCCATTTTGTTTGATTTAATTAATGTGGGGGGGCTGGTTGACCTCTGATGACCTCTAGAAATTTTTATTAATATCTTTAAAATGATAGTAGCACAAACGTAGCACAAACGTTTGATACCACTTTTGTTGGATTTGAAGAAGGTGGGGGGGCCAACTTCACTCACATGCAGGGAAGTCGTTGGCAGTGACGCTCTGCAGGCCTGGGACCTCCAGAGCAAAACGCACCGAGCGCAAACCAGATGCTGCTAGGCCCTCCAGGACACGCAGACCACGCTGACACAAAAGGTTTGGGGAAACACACTTAACGTTCCACAAAGACACACACATGCACTCTTTGGCCTCTTGGCAGCAACAGAAACAAGCCCTGAAAACGAAAATTACACATTGCTGGCCAAAAATTACGAGCTCTTTAATCAAAGAGTTGCTTTACGTTTTTGAATATACACCACATCTTCCAGATATATGGTGTAGTAGTCTCTGATATAATTCAGGTGTTCCTATCACTTCCATGGCCACAGGTGTATAAAAACAAGCAAATTTGTGGGAACAGTTTGGGGATGGCCCCTTCCTGTTCCAGCATGACTGCACATCAGTGCACAAAGCAAAGTCCATAAAGACACGGATGAGCGAGTTTGGTTTGGAATAACTTGACTGGCTTTCACAGAACCCTGACCTCAACTCGACAGAACACCTTCGGGATGAATTAGAGTGGAGACTGTTAGCCAGGGCTTCTCATCCAATATCTGTGTCTCACCTCACAATACACTTCTACAAGAATGCTCAAAAATTCCCATAAACACTCCTAAACCTTGAGTAAGATTTTCCCACAAGAGAGCAAGTTTACAGTTACAACTACATTTACTCTCATTTCGCTTCATTTTGGTCTCCAATAACTCGATAATAACAATAAAAAAAAGAATCCAACTCTTTAACAACAACATTCTTCACTGAGCTCATGATTGATCATCGACTCTGCAAAAGAATGCAAAGACTGACTGGAAGACACAGAAACAGTGCTGAGGAGGATTTTATGTTTACTTGTGTGGAACAACTCTTTATTTTTCTCAGGTCAATTCACAACTGCTGGAACAGAAAATGTAAAAACGTTGCTCCCTCTGTGTACATATTCCCTCAAAAAAACATTTTCATTTTGAAGCTGGTCGCTGCTCTCATGTTTTTCCTTCCTTATTGAGAATTAATCAACTCAAAGTGAAACTGAAACTAATTAAAAAATGTGAGAGCTGTATTCAGGGAAAGCTGGGATCACCAGCAACTGTTCTAATTAACAAAACAAAGACAAAAACCTTCAGTCTAATGACACTAATGAGATTATATCAACTTCATGACATGTTTTGAAGTTTCTTGAAAATGATCCAATTGCCTCTCGACTACTTGTGGCCCCCAAAGTGTGAAATTGGCCTCTATCGAAGGATTTTCCACTGGAACCAGTGCATATGATTTTAGCATGGGAGCTCCCTCTGGGCAGTAATAATACCTGGCTTTTAGATACAGAACCATTCACATAGAAATACGAGTACACCACTTGTTCTGCCTTGTTCATGTTCATTATCATCCTAAAGTCTTCAGATGGTATTTAATTTAACTTCCACACGTGAATAAATCAGGCTCTGGATCGTACGCATGAACAAAACCTTCTAAACTAGAAGCTGGATACATGTACCATTAAAATCCTGCATTTGTATTCATACATAGCAATAAAAGCCTGTTGGTGTGCCACTGCACTAAAAAATACATAAATAAATCACTCTTACATACCTCACATCTCTCCCCCGCAGCTGCCGTTACAGCTGGCTCCTCTGATCCGTTTTTCTCCTCCGTCTGTGCCTCGGCCTCGTTTGTCTCCTCTGACAGAGAGACCACCACCCTCTCCTGTTCGCCTGGCAACACCACCTTCACCCCTCGCTGAGCCAGCAGCTCTCTCGCAAACTCTGTGATCACAGCACATCTGGAAAGAAGAAAGGGAATGTTTACTTATAAACGCACACGTGAGAGAAAAATGAGAACGGGGTCCAGGCAGAGCAGTAACTCTCAGGACTTTCTCTCTCCTTCAGACACATCTCCTGTGACACGGGAGATGTGTCCACACAGATGAAAGACCAATAAGAAAATTAGAGAGAGAAAAAAAATCACAAATCCTGCTCTGTAGTTTTTGATTGATTGATTGAATCTTTATTTTGAACATGTTGAAAAAGTATAAAAAAAAAATAGAATTAAAAGAGACAAATGAACAAAGCAAACAAAAGGAAAACGAGCAACCACAACTCCAAATAACGTCCATGTTCAAAAAGGAGCAGGAAGAAGCATAAGCTTATTTAATCCCACCCCTTTTCTACTATCTAGTATCAATAGACTACAGAAATACCTCCTTGCAATTACATTATATGTTATGTGTAATTTTTTTTTTTTTTTTTTTTAAATATATACACATATATGTTTCTATCTATCCATACATACGTATATACACACATACGCACATATACACATTTTCAATAACCCCATTAACACCTCAAGGATACACAGCCTACAATTATATATATATATCCATACCAACAAACCCGTGCATGCACACACACATGAAAATATTAGACAAGAACACCCTATCAAATCTCTACCTTTTCCCTGTACCCTGTAAAAACCATATCCTTAAACCGCTTTTTAAACTGCGCCATGCTTGGACATTGCTTCATATCTTTACTTAGTCTGTTCCACAGCTTCACTCCACACACAGAGATGCAAAAACTTTTTAATGTTGTACGGATACGAGGATGTTTTAAATTTAATTCCCCCCTCAAATTGTATCCCCGTTCCCTTTTAGAAAACATTTTTAGAATATTGTCAGGAAGCAGGTTATTTATTGCTTTATATATAATTTGTGCTGTGAGAAAATGAACCAGATCTGTGAATTTTAGAATTTTTGATTTTAAGAATAGTGGATTTGTATGATCTCTGTAACCAGTTTTATGGATTATCCTTATGGCCCTTTTTTGTAATATAAAGATTGATGATAGCGAACATTTGTAAGTATTGCCCCAAACCTCTGCACAGTAATTCAAATACGGTGCAATCAGGGAACAATAGAGAATGTGGAGTGATTTGTGGTCCAGAATGTGTTTTACTTTACTCAAGATTGAGACACTTCTTGAAATTTTGTTATGTATATGATTTATATGAGACTTCCAGTTTAATTTATCATCTATAATCACACCAAGAAACTTATGTTCAAGTACTCTTTCAATTTCCACACCATCTACATGAATCTGCACTTGTGCATTTCTAAGGGAATTCCCAAATAAGATAATTTTAGTTTTACTTAGATTTAGCGATAGTTTGTTCCTGTTAAACCATTTTTTAATTTTTGCACATTTCTGAAGTAATTGTATCCAGCAGCTCCTTTAGATTCCCCCCAGAACAAAAAATATTTGTGTCATCTGCAAATAATACTAATTTTAATATATCAGATGCCTTACAAATATCATTTATATAAATAATAAATCATTTTGGACCCAGTACAGAGCCTTGTGGAACACCACAAGCAATGTCCAAGCATGATGAGGAATGGACACCCAGCTTCACAAATTGTTTCCGGTCACTTAAATAATTTTTCACCCATTGCAGTACAACCCCCCTGATCCCATACCGTTCCAGTTTATTAATTAATATGTCATGATTGATTGTGTCGAATACTTTCTTGAGATCCAGAAATACTCCAGCTGCATACTGTTTCTGATCTATAGCATTCGTAATCTCCTCAATTGATTCGATTAATGCCAGAGATGTTGATCTTTTTGATCTGAATCCATATTGACTGTCAGAGAGTAATTTATATTTATCTAAGAATTTGTCTAATCGTTTATTAAACAGGTTTTCTAGGATTTTGGAGAATTGTGGTAGTAAAGAAACAGGCCTGTAATTTGTGAAGTGGCGTCTATCCCCGGTTTTATACAGCGGCACAACTTTAGCTATTTTCATTTTGTTTGGCACTTTTCCCGTCTGAAATGATAAGTTGCAAATATATGTTAGAGGTCCTACAATTCCTTCAATGACCTTCTTGACGATTTTCATGTCAATATCATTACAATCAGTAGATGTTTTATATTTACACATGTGTACAATGTCAATTATTTCTTTTTCCTCCACTGACGTGAGGAACATTGAGTTAGGGTTCCTATCAATCAGGTTTTCACTACAGTCTACTGATGGCAGTGACTCAGGAATTTGTTCTGCCAGTTTTGGTCCAATATTTACAAAATAATGATTAAAGCTGTTGACCTTATCAGCAGTGTTTTCCATAATATTGCCATTATCGATAAAGTATTGTGGATAACTTTGTTGTCCAGAATTATTTTTAATGATACCGTTTAAAACATCCCATATTCCTTTCATATTCTGTTTATTGTTGTTCAATATTTTACTATAATACTCCTTTCTACATACACGTATAATATTGGTCAATTTATTTTTGTATTTTTTATATTTATTTTCAGCATCTTTTGTTCTTTGTTTTAGGTATTCCCTATAGAGTGTATTTTTCTTTTTACATGCATTTTGTAAACCCTTAGTGAGCCATGGTCTATCTGAATATTTGTGCTTTCTGTTGTATTTTATTGTTGGACAGTTTTTATCGTACAACTCCATGAATATTCTTAAAAATATGCCATATGCAATATCAATATCAGCTTCTTTGTACACATTGTCCCAGTCCTGATTTAATAGATCGTTCTTAAATGCAGTCATCGTTTCTTCCGTCCTTACACGTCTGTATCTCAGTTGTTCTTAATGCTGATTTTTCTTATAATTAGTGTCATAAACTGCAAAAACTGGTAGGTGATCACTGATGTCATTAATTAATATTCCGCTCACAATGTTGTTTTCCATATTGTTAGTGAAAATATTGTCAAGTAAGGTGGCACAATGTGGTGTAATTCTGCTAGGCCTGGTTATTTTAGGATGTAAACTCAAACTGTACATAGTGTTTAGGAATTCGTCGGTCATTTTATGCTTTTTTGGATTCAACAGGTCAATATTAAAATCACCACAGATAAACATAACTTTTTGATTTGTTTTAGAGAATATTTCCTCTATGAAGTCATTAAATACTTGAATACTAGAGCCAGGTGTTCTATATATACAGCTAATTATTACATTTTTTTCTTTTTCCTTATAAATTTCAATTGTTATACATTCTAGTAAATTATCAATTACAGTTGTCATACTTTCTACCACCTTGTAGTTTAGGTTTTTATCCACATACACAGCTACTCCCCCTCCACTCTTGTTCCTTCTATTTACAAAATTCACTTCATATCCCTCCAGTCCAAAGTCGATTCCTTTCTCCGCATTGATCCATGTTTCAGAAATGGCAATAATTCCAAATGGATTTGTCAACTCATTTAGATATTCCTTTATATTGTTGAAGTTGGCATACAGACTTCTGCTGTTAAAATGGATTATTGATAATTTATTTTCCGTGTTGATGGTGTGCTTAAACTGTTCATCAGTGAAGTTTCTTGTAGTTGTGGCTCGATCTTTCCAAAGATGCTCAAACAAGGTTGTCAAACAGCAACTGAGTGATGAGTTTTCTATGTAAAGAGAGCAGCCATGTCCTGCTGAAGGTTTTAGGTTTTCGGTCTTGAGTGTTGCTCTGAAGTGTTCGTCTCTCAAAACTACCTTGCAAAAAGACAAATTTAATGAATCTAGATGGTTTCTTGAGAACAAAGAGCAGGTCTCGATTGTGCCACTTTGTGGCCAGTAGTAAAAAATATACGTTATGGTACGTTTTTTTGTTTTGTTTTTTGTTTTAATGGCAAGTTCTTAAAAATTCATCCTGTAAAAAAGAAAGGTCAACAAAGCTCAGGAAGTTTGTTGATTGTTTAACAATGCAAATACTTTTGAGGCCACTGTAGAAGCGATTTTTAACAATCTTCTCCCTGACCAGGGAAAGTCACCAGCATTTCAGGGGTTTTTGTGACTTTTTTTTTTGCCTGTCCCGTTTGGCTCTTTTGCCATCAGAATTATTGTCTAAAGGCAAAGAAAGATGCCCAACGGATTTACTTTACCAAACTGACCATCCCAGCCTTGCCGTAATGGTCCATTTGATTCACCTTTTATTCTTTATTTTATTTTCACTTGCTGAATACGGGACAGACTTGACTGGGGGAAAGAGGGGGAGAAAGAAAGAGGGAAAGAGAAACAGCTGAGAAGAGGGACGGGGGAGAAGGGCAAAAAACAAAAACCAACAGAATAAGCAGAGAAGAAAAAAAAAATTCATATATCGACCACCTGGATCACCTGTTGAGAAAGAAAAAAGAAAGCAAGCAGAAGAGAACAAGAGTAATAGAATAAACAACATCACAATGATATATGGGAATATGACAGTAAATACTAAATGTTAAACATTATTGTGCAGCACATAAGATCAACAGAACACAGTGTGCTTTGAGGTAGGAGCCAAAAAGGGTGTAGTTTGTGGGTGTGATCACCCGTGTGTACACCTGTGAGCATGGACGCGCTTGTTTTTTTAAAAGGTTCCTTCATGTAATGATCTGCTAGAGGGTGTGGGGGGGCCACAGCCCCGTCCTCCAGGGAATGAGCAGTGACTTTGTGACTTTTTTCTATTAATTAACACACTTTTGTTAATGAAATGACAGGAAAAGCAGATTATTACTGTACATAAAGGATGGATGAAGCCACAGGGACGTCACCGTCTGATGAAAGTGAAATCCTGCCCCGAGGCAGGCCACTTCAGCACCGGGACTCTTCTACTACCATGTTAAATGATGCAGTCAGTGTTCACGTTTTCCCAAACAGAATTGCATATTATGAACAGTTTTCCACTTTGGCTCAGCCCATTTTAAATGGGCTTTTGCCCCTAAAACGACAGTGTTTCTGGAGCATGTTCATCCCATGATTTAACCGCCAGCAGCTAGCCCGCTGACACTGATTTCTGGAAGTCTTCCTGACCCCACGCAATGGTTTCCATAAAAGAAACATGCCTGTTTCTAATGCAGTGCTGCCTGAGGGCATCCAGTAATGATTTATGGCCTTGTCCAGTCCGCACAGAGATTTCTGTAATTTTACAGATTTTTTGGATTTTGATTTTTCTCAGATTGGTGAACCTGTGGCCAACTTTATTTCTGACAAACTGTCTCTCTAAGATACTTTTTTGATTCTCCTTCATGTTACTGACCTGTTGCCAAATAACCTAATTAGTTGAAAAATTTTTGTCCCAGTGACCCTTTATAGTATCACTTACTTTTTCAGCCTTTTATTCCCCACAGCCCAACATTTAAGACGTGCAATTGCCATTAAATTCAAAATGAGCAAATAATTTAATAAAATGTCTCAGTTTATGCACTACAATGTGTTTTTATTTACATTTTACACAGGGTCCCAACTTTTTGCACTTGAGATTGCATACTGGTTTGTGTTTGTGTTGCTCTGGATAATTAATTAAACACGAGTTACTATAACAGAAACACAGGAAGAAGTGAGACTTCAGGACAGTCAATGCATGGATCATCTGAGCCATGAAAATAAAGAAACTGCATATGTTCACAGTGCATATGTTTGGGGAATACATACTATTTTATTAGTATAATGGGCATGCTAGACACAATTACCACCTGCTGTAATTTGTTTTACAGAAGTAATATCCTTGTGCTAAGCAAAACGCTCTATTTACACCACACACGCTACCGCACAGGTTACAGGAGTGGGTACAGAGCCATCTGCTGAAGATTCAGCAGATGCAGCTGGAGGGTTAGAGGTAGGAACTTCAGTTTCCATGACTCTCACTCCCCTGCTAGCAGCAGCTGCACTCCACCGAAATCCCTGTCCGGCTGAATGTGTGCGAGAGGGATGCAGGTGATGGGAGATGATGAAGGGGAACAGCCGGGCTGTCCGCACCAGCATAATGCCACAATGGCTGCAAGGAAACACACATTTAAAATGTCTTAATTTAACACTTTCTATATGCTCATGTAAAGCAGAGGAGCACAAGCCAAAGAATTTCATTATGGGCTACACTGTTTATCTGTACATGACAATAAAACTTGAAACCATTTTCAGTGTGTATGCAAGTCCACCCAAGCCACGTTCCTGAGAACAAAGGAACATTACAAACACTATCAGATTTCAGCACTCGCATATCATCCGTATCAGAAGGTCTGGTTATTAGCTAAAAATGTCCCATTAAATTCTGAGACAAAGGAACTTTCTTTCAACTACATTAGTGCGTTTCGAATTAAATCCACAATCAACTCTGCTCACCTAAATTGCCTTGAAATGTGAAACGTTGAATTATGAGGATTGATAATGTTTCCCATGCCTCCCAGTTGAAACCGATCCAGTTTAATCCATCAAGTCCCATCTTCTAGGCTACTTCCACCTGCCCATGTCACTGACTACCAGCCGGCCTACTCCATAATACGAATTATGCATGCCAGCTATTGCGGGACGATCTTCCAGTATTAGTAGACTGAGAAGGTTATGGCCTGGATGAATGCTCCTGCTCCGGTTCAACATTGTGGACAAGGTAATGATCACAGAATTCCACTGGAGGAATCCTAAAAAGGTTAGTGCAGGGGTGTCAAACTCAAATACGCAGTGGGCCAAAATTCAAAACTGGAACAAAGTCGCGGGCTAACTGATAGGTTTGTAGCTTGAACCCATCCGCTGGAACGTTGAAGACAATATAATTATACTGCAAAGCAAGACACAAGTAGGCAAAGACTTCATGTTTCTCGTGCACGGGAGAAATGACCAGACAAAGCGCCGTTCCTTCGCTTGACCCCAGTCGCTCTCGTCCGTTCTCCCGTACCACTGTTCTTTTATTGAGGTTACATGAATATGCATCGGTTCATTAACACATGACGTCTACATACACACAAAGAGTACCTTGCCTGTGTATGTGGGTGTATGTGTGTGTGTGTGTGTGTGTGTGTGTGTGTGTGTGTGTGTGTGTGTGTGTGTGTGTGTGTGGGGTCAAGGTGTGACCCTGTGGAGACTCCCCAAACGCTGGTGCCAGGAGCGGGTCCATCTGAACAAAAGGCTCTTATACTTAAACAGATATACGTGTGTTTGCTATACCATATATCAGCAAGAGAAGATACGACCTCTCCTAGGAGGTGTGTGATCTATGCCAGAACACTCTGTAGAGGGAGTGAATGCACTCCCCCTTCATGCTACTCAGAGCCGTTACAGACCTCCTAGGATGAGACATTCTTTCAATCTACAAATGATTATACACCTCTAAGCATATGTGAGTAAATATTTCTAAGCATAAATGACAATCAACAATACAAATCTAACACTAACATTAATATTTATTGAAAAAAAAATCTTCCTCCAGATATAAGAATGAATCTTTTCTTATGGACTCAAATAAGTTTTGCTGGAAAACTGAATATGGAACAAGCAAAGCTTAATACTAAACAATATATATATTAGCTGTATAATACCAGTCGTCCAGCTCTAATAGGAATTTGGTATGGCTTCGCGGGCCAAATGTAATTAGGCTGCGGGCCAAATTGGGCCCGCGGGCCAGAGTTTGACACCTATGGGTTAGTGGGTCGTAGGAAACACTTATTAAGGGAGGGCTAGGGCCATGGTCCATGAGTCCTCTCTGGGATGGCTTACCACTTTTTCTCTTTCTCTCTCTTCCTTAAGCACTCTATCTTTACTCTGTGTGTTTGTGTGTGGGGTTTTTGTTTTGTTTTTTAGCGCATGGCCAGGACTCATGCCAGATTCCTGCCCTTGGTCTACGAGCAGTTGTCAGTAATCTTCAGTCTTTGCTGGAGTGTTGAACAACTGACAGTTAGTGAAGCCCCAGCTCCTTCACTCGTGTGATTGCTCTGCCTGCTCCTTTGAGAAAACTTACCTTTGTCTTCACCAGTGCATATTTCTGTGAAAATTAGTGAGCCGGTCAGTATTTTGGAAGAGAGATTCTGTGGAGAAACATGCCCCGCGGAATTCAGTTCAATTGACTTCCTCAGCCTCGACCCCAGTGCTGATCTCCAGCATGGTCACAGACATGTTCTGTGGCCCTTCAACATCATCAGGCTCTTTTGGAATGAGACGCTGGAATCGGACACATTCTAGGGCACGCTCTATAATGGAGCGTGCTCTAGAATGATGGCTGTTAAAGCCCTGGGGAGTGGACGTTGGAGGCATGGGTACCATCCATCTGCGAGAATCAAATGCCCTGGAGGAGGGTAGACTGAGTGTCTGTACAGTGGGCTGTAGAACAAGGCTTCCCAAACACTCCTGAGACCACCCTGTAGGATGCTCCACTTACCAAACCACACACCAGGGTCTCAATTGTGGCACCCCAACCATGCCGCTGATCCTGGTTCAGGAGATTTAGCAACACTGCCAGAGACTCCTTGCTTAGCCGAAAATCAGGCTTGGGTTCCTCCTGGTTTACACAAAAGGGAAAGTCTGGCCCATGAATCCTTTTGCTACACGAGAAAAGATGTTCAACATCCACACCAGGTGATGCCTCATCAGCAGGGCCTTATATCAATATACCTCCAAACACCAGCTACTGGTAGACAGAACAGTCAGCCGAGACTGCAAGACCAGGCTGACCAACCTGTGCACTGCCTGGATTGATTACAAGAAGGCCAATGACGCAATGCCCCACAGCTGGATACTGGAATGCCTAGAACTATATAAGATCAACAGGACCCTGAGAGCCTTCATCAGGAACTCAATGGGGATGTGGCGTACAACACTAGAGACCAACTCCAAGCCCATAGCACAAGTCACCATCAAGTGCGGGATCTACCAAGGAGATGCTCTGTCCCCACTGCTGTTCTGCATAGGCCTGAACCCCCTCAGTGAGATCATTAACAAGACTGGCTACGGATACCGACTACGGAATGGAGCAGTTGTCAGCCACCTCCTGTACATGGATGACATCAAGCTGTATGCCAAGAGTGAACGAGACATCGATTCACTGATCCACACCACCAGGCTATACAGCAATGACATTGGAATGTCGTTCGGGCTTCAGAAGTGTAGTCGGATGGTAACAAAGAGAGGGAAGGTAGTCAGAACGGAGGGGATCAAACTACCAGAAGGCAACATTGCAGACGTAGAGGACAGTTACAAGTACCTGGAGATCCCGCAGGCGAATGGGAACCATGAAGAGGCCGCTAGGAAAGCTGCAACCACCAAATACCTGCAGAGGGTCAGGCAAGTCCTGAGGAGTCAGCTGAACGGTAAGAACAAGATCCAGGCTATCAACACCTACGCCCTGACCGTGATCAGGTATCCAGATGGTATATTAAGTTGGCCAAAGGAGGAGATAGAAGCCACTGACATAAAGACAAGAAAGCTCCTTACCATGCATGGAGGGTTTCACCCCAAGTCCACCCCAAGCTAAGCGGAAGGAAGGGGGCCGGGGACTGGTGAGTGTCAGCACCACAGTCCAGGATGAGACAACGAACATCCAAGAACACATTGGGAAGATGGCCCCAACTGACCGAGTGCTCAGTGAATACCTCAGGCAGCAGAAACCCAAGAAAGAGGAGGGAGACAAGGAACCATCATGGAAGGACAGGCCCCTGCACGGTATGTACCACCGGCAGATAGAGGAGGTGGCTGATATCCAGAAATCCTACCAGTGGCTGGACAAAGCTGGACTGAAAGACAGCACAGAGGCACTAATCATGGCAGCACAAGAACAAGCTCTGAGTACAAGATCCATAGAGGCTGGGGTCTATCACACCAGGCAAGACCCCAGGTGCAGGCTGTGTAAAGATGCCCCAGAGACAATCCAGCACATAACAGCAGGGTGCAAGATGCTGGCAGGCAGGGCATACATGGAACGCCATAACCAAGTGGCCGGCATAGTGTACAGGAACATCTGTGCCGAGTATAACCTGGAAGTCCCGAGGTCAAAATGGGAGATGCCCCCAAGGGTGGTGGAGAATGACCGAGCTAAGATCCTGTGGGACTTCCAGATACAGACGGACAAAATGGTGGTGGCTAACCAACCGGACATAGTGGTGGTAGACAAACAGAAGAAGACGGCCATAGTGATCGATGTAGCGGTTCCGAATGACAGCAATATCAGGAAGAAGGAACACGAGAAGCTGGAGAAATACCAAGGGCTCAGAGAAGAGCTCGAGAAGATGTGGAGGGTGAAGGTAACGGTGGTCCCCGTGGTAATTGGAGCACTAGGTGCGGTGACTCCCAAGCTAGGCGAGTGGCTCCAGCAGATCCCGGGAATAACATCGGAGATCTCTGTCCAGAAGAGCGCAGTCCTGGGAACAGCTAAGATACTGCGCAGGACCCTCAAGCTCCCAGGCCTCTGGTAGAGGACCCGAGCTTGAAGGATAAACCGCCCGCAGGGGCGTGCTGGGTGTTTTTATATATATATATATCTATATATATATCTATATATATATATATATATATATATATATGTGTGTGTGTGTGTGTGTGTGTGTGTGTGTGTGTGTGTGTGTTGGATATCCAGTTGTACTGTCCGTCCAAAAGGTTAGCCTTTGCAGCTTAAGCGTAACTCGTCTGCGGCTCTCTGCCGCTCATCTCTTTTGGTATCATCCCAGATTTGTCATTTAGTTTTCCCAGTTTAGGTTTCTTTAGTTTATTGTCCTCCCTCTTTGCCTGTTTTGCCACCACCCCTCTTTGTAAATAAGCTTCACTAGTATTCTCATCCACTGCTTGTATTCTGGGTCCTACCTCCCTCCAACACCACATGGCTCGCTTCGGCAGCCGTGACAGAAGAATACTTAATGATCATGAGTTTTTGGTCCAACTTCTTTTACGCCAATTTCTTTGTGATGTGTTTCCCCTGGAACAGCAGCGTTGTTTCCTCTTATAGGTGGACAATTAAACTGTTGCCTTGAGCTTTATGGAACAAACTCAGTGGTATTGAAGCTAGGAAGAGGTTTGTATTTTGCATTTCGTGATGAATGAATTCATAAACTCTGTACATAAATGCTTGTAATGGAGCACAGTCACTCTTGCAGTTTGGGCAGCAATTTGATTCAGTTTCCTTTTTTGCCTAATTTGCTCCTCCTGAGCCTTAAGAGCAGCCGCCATTGTACAAAGCGCAGCCCTTATAGCCTCTGCTTTGAGGCAAGTTGATGATTTCAAAGGCCCATGACTGTCATGATCCTGGGTCCTTTTGACCCAGCGTTTTGTGTTTTTCTCTTCACGATTTTGGTTCTGCTCTTCCTCTGATTAGTGTTTACCCTGTTCCCCCCGTGTGTTCCTGTATCTAGTCCGCAATTCTTAGTTTGTGTCCTTTCATGTGTAAGTTCCTGTTTTATTGTGAAGGTCTGCGTCTTATGTGAGTGTTTTCAGTTGCCTCCCTAGTCTCGTCATGTTAATCACTCCCAGCTGTGTTTCCCACCTGTGTGTAATCTCCCTGTGTTCTCTGAGTGTATTTAAGTTGTATTTTCTGTCTTAGTAATTGCTGGTTCGTCTGTGTTGTTTCCCCTTGGTCTCCCCGTATGTATTTCTCCGGACCTCCCTGCATCCTCGTTTCTGGTTTGTTTTGTTAGTTTTACCCAGTTTAGGTTTTCCTGTTTCACCTTCACCCACACCTTTGCTGTTTGTATTTTCTTTTGTTAAATAAATACTCATCTGCACCAGAGCTGCCGCATTTTGGGTCCTTTCTCCAATTCCACACGTCTGCCAGCGCGGTCGTGACAATGACCCATGTCCATCGTTTTATGACCACAGTATACTCATCTTATAATGGATGTCAGTCCAGCAGATTATGCTATCATGTCAATATGAAACTAAATCTGTGAGGAATGTTTCCAGGTCTTTGTTGAATCTGTGCCACAAAGAATTAAGGCGGTTCTGAAGGTGAAACAGTACTGGCAGGTGTAACTAATGAAGTGGACAGTGACTGTATTTAGTGTCTAGATGTTTTTTTCAGTATTTTATTCACTTACAGACCACCACAGACTGTGGTTGTACCATGCAGCCTAACAACATGCAGTAAATTGCAGGTTAAAGCAGTCTGCTTACACATTGTTAAACAAGGGAAGGGAACTAATGTGGCTGTCACATTACCCTTTTGTCCCATTGTTAGGTGTGGCTGTGTGCAGACAGGAATAGGACCCAAGGTGCAGACTCCGGAGACAGAACTTAAACCAAAACAGCTTTAATGCTGAACTCAAACATAACATAACTGGGAAAAAAGGTCAAAAAATAAACTTACACCAGCGGATTGACAAAACACACAGCAAAATAAACGGTAGATCGCGACACGGACACAGAGAAACACAGGGCTTAAATACACAGAAGGAGCAATCAGGGAATGAATAACAGGAGGGAAACACAGCTGGGGCAAATCAGAACTGACGAGACAAAAGGAAGCGTAAACTGAACACACTGAGAAAAGACAGAGACCTTCAAAGTAAAACAGGAAACACATAACACAGACTCACATGCAGGCACTACAGAGGGAACAGAGACGTGGGACCAGGGCAGACACAAACACTGACTGAACACGGGGATATAGGAACTAAGGATACACAGAGACGCAAACTAGACAAGGGGATACAGGTGACAGGGGAGACAGAGCAGCTAGAGAAGACAGAGACATAAACCAAAAGACAGAACTCAAAGAAACCAAAGACTAAAAAGTATAAATAATATAATAAACTCAAATACCCTGGGTCAACGACCCAGGCATCCTAACACCCATTTCATCCCAGGATTTGATTAAATTGCTGCTCACTTTCTACAGTACTTAAAACTGATCACACAAAACTATTTTTCTTCATCTTTTAGCGATTACCAAAGTCTATGAATCCCCAAATTGTTCAGTTGTTCTCTTTGCTCCCCATGAGGTCACTTTCACCATGTGACAAAAACCACACCCCACTCTACACACTCGGGCCACCAGCAACTTTCTAAATCCTCAATAAAAAGCTGACAGGTTGCAATGATGTTCCAAATAACTTATTAAGAAAACAACTAAATACACAGAAAATGTTATGAAAACGGGTTTATTTTATATCTCCTACTTTGAAGTGAAGCAATAAAAATATGTATAAAACATCACAAACTGTAATATTTTACAAATGCTTACGTCCTGCTGATGCAATGGAGACATCTTCCAGTGACAGTCTTCATCAGTGTGAGTGTGAGGAGGATCCTAAACCCACCGACACAGAAGTGCATGTTCACAACTCCCTCTGTGCAGGCGGGGTCAGGACCCTCCTCACCCAGGGTGAGGAGGGGTGGTGCTGTGGCCAGTCAGGTATGAAGTGCTGAGAGTGGATCTTTGGTCCTCTGTGCAGCTCTGTCCACTCTCAGCTGCTCTGCAAAGCAATAACACGAGAAAGACGTCATTTTAACACAATACAGCATTTTCATTGTTGGCAGCTGCAGCATGTTGTTAAAATGCAATTTTAAACCCAACATATACACACAATAACTATAAATAAACTTAAACCTACAGTACTGTAGGACGATGATTTACACCAGCTATTGGAAGGATTTAGTCTTCAAGACAGTTTGTAGCCAATGTGAGGGGATAACTTACATAGCTGGAACACAGCACCACTCTCCAGTTTGTCATTTGGTCATCCATCCTTCTCATCGGGTTGGGGTAAGGCTGTCTTCTGGGTGGAGTATCTCTCTGTGTTAGCTCAGTCTTGGACGTTGAGTGTCTGAAGTGCTGAATGCTGGGAGAGGACAAGTGTAAAGCACCCGAAGACAAAAAGACAAAGAGAAAAGCATGAATTCACAGATCACAGAGTTGTTCAATTTACTTTTCATCTGTTATGTGTTTTTACCTTACCTCTGATCCCTTAGCCACAGGCTATACCTTATGTAAAAACAAGAGACCACCTTTACAGATTGAACAAATATTTGAAATTGTGGTGGCAGATTTCTTTTCTCATGTATTAATCACATATTGAATCATATCACATTAGTTATAGTAATATCACTATCTCACTTTACTATAGTAAGAGCACTCCTGTCACTAGTTTACATGCATGTGGAATGTTAACACAGTGAGGCCATTGTAATGGGAGATGTTAAACAGATAGTGGGACTCCTTCTGCTTATCAGGGATGTAAATCCTTACGTGACGGCCAAGCAGAAAACAAGGTCATAATTCTCTCTGTGAGGGAGAAGGTATAGCCCCCCTGTGAGAGGGGCCAACATGTGAGTTTGTGGAAGGTTCTTTGTCTGTGTGTCTGTATATAAGATGTAAGAGCGGTGGCCACAATTCAGAGACGGTCCTGGTGTTTCACTGGGATGCTCTCTCAACATTGGAATGTGTTTATTAAACTCAATTCAAATCAAGCTCACTGGTTGTGTTGCAGGTTATTGTTAAATTTTCCACAGCAAAATAAAGTGCAAGAAAGTTACTTACCAGCAATACAAGACATATATACACACATAAACATTACTATACACATATAAACATTATAAGACATAAAAACAAGTCAAAGATATTTGCAATAAACAGACCTCAGTGCAAGAAAGTTACTTAACAGCAATACAAGACATAAATACAAATATAAACATTACAAGACATAAAAACAAGTCAAAGATATTTGCAACAAACAGACCTCGGTGGAAGAACGTTACTTAGGCTACGTTCAAACTGCAGGTCTTGATGCTCAATTCCGATTTTTTGATCAAATCCGATTTTTTTGTCTGATCGTTCACACTACAAATAAAATGCGACAGCAAACGCGCTCTAGTGTGAACGCTCAAAGCAGCCCGCATGCGCAAAAGAAGATGTCACACACAACGCTCTCTGTTTAGACCCAGAACAAACAATGTTTGACTGATGGCCTTAATATAAAGACTTCGGACTTCATGTTTCCTGATTTTTGCTTTAAGTTATTTTGTTATTTACATAATAATGTAAATAACCTAATAATTATCCTTATTGCTGTTTTAGAGGAGCGGTGCTTCAAAGGATAGTTGCAGATTTCTGTCAGAACCTGCAGGTTATGCAGTACAAATAAAATGTTCACATTTCTCCAACGTTGTCTTCCCAGCAGTTTCACCGGATGGCCAGGAAGCGTTCGCGATGTCTTCTCTGGTGCTGATAATTGGCGTCTGTCTTGTGTCAGTGACGTAAAAGACGGATTTAATGCGACTTGACCGATCACACAGCAGTCGCTTTCTGAGACATCGGATATGTATCGGATTCAGTACCACATACGAAAGTGACCCAGATCGGATTTGAAAATATTGGATTTGTGCCGTTCACACTGTCACACCATGATCGGATATGGGTCGCATAGGGTCAAAAAATTCGGATTTGATGCACTTTCGCCTGCAGTGTGATCGTAGCCTTACAAGCATTACAAGACATACAAGACACATAAACATTATAAGACATAAATACACACATAAACATTACAAGACATAAAAACACACATAAACATTACAAGACATAAAAACACACATAAACAATACAAGACATAAAAACAAGTCAAAGATATTTGCAACAAACAGACCTCAGTGCAAGAACGTTACTTACAAGCAATACAAGACATAAATACACACATAAACATTACAAGACATAAAAACACACATAAACATTACAAGACATAAAAACAAGTCAAAGATATTTGCAATGAACAGACCTCAGTGCAAGAAAGTTACTTACCAGCAATATAAGACATAAATACAGGTCAAAGAAATTTGCAATGAACAGACCTCAGTGCAAGAAAGTTACTTACCAGCAATACAAGACATAAATACAAATATAAACATTACAAGACATAAAAACAAGTCAAAGATATTTGACACAAACAGACCTCAGTGCAAGAACGTTACTTACCAGCAATATAAGACATAAATACACACATAAACATTATAAGACATAAATACAAATATAAACATTATAAGACATAAAAACAGGTCAAAGAAATTTGCAATGAACAGACCTCAGTGCAAGAAACTTACTTACCAGCAATACAAGACATATACACACCCATAAACATTACAAGACATAAAAACAAGTCAAAGATATTTGCAACAAACAGACCTCAGTGCAAGAACGTTACTTACAAGCAATATAAGACATAAATACAAATATAAACATTATAAGACATAAAAACAGGTCAAAGATATTTGCAATGAATAGACCTCAGTTCAAGAACGTTACATACCAGCAATATAAGACATAAATACAAATATAAACATTATAAGACATAAAAACAGGTCAAAGATATTTGCAACAAACAGACCTCAGTGCAAGAAAGTTACTTACCAGCAATACAAGACATAAATACACGCATAAACATTATAAGACATAAAAACAGGTCAAAGATATTTGCAATAAACAGACCTCAGTGCAAGAAAGTTACTTACCAGCAATATAAGACATAAATACAAATATAAACATTATAAGACATAAAAACAGGTCAAAGATATTTGCAATGAACAGACCTCAGTTCAAGAACGTTACATACCAGCAATATAAGACATAAATACAAATATAAACATTATAAGACATAAAAACAGGTCAAAGATATTTGCAACAAACAGACCTCAGTGCAAGAAAGTTACTTACCAGCAATACAAGACATAAATACACGCATAAACATTATAAGACATAAAAACAGGTCAAAGATATTTGCAATAAACAGACCTCAGTGCAAGAAAGTTACTTACCAGCAATATAAGACATAAATACAAATATAAACATTATAAGACATAAAAACAGGTCAAAGATATTTGCAATAAACAGACCTCAGTGCAAGAACGTTACTTACCAGCAATATAAGACATAAATACAAATATAAACATTATAAGACATAAAAACAGGTCAAAGATATTTGCAATAAACAGACCTCAGTGCAAGAAAGTTACTTACCAGAAATATAAGACATAAATACAAATATAAACATTATAAGACATAAAAACAGGTCAAAGATATTTGCAATAAACAGACCTCAGTGCAAGAAAGTTACTTACCAGAAATATAAGACATAAATACAAATATAAACATTATAAGACATAAAAACACGTCAAAGATATTTGCAATGAACAGACCTCAGTGCAAGAACGTTACTTACCAGCAATATAAGACATAAATACAAATATAAACATTATAAGACATAAAAACAGGTCAAAGATATTTGCAATAAACAGACCTCAGTGCAAGAACGTTACTTACCAGCAATATAAGACATAAATACAAATATAAACATTATAAGACATAAAAACAGGTCAAAGATATTTGCAATAAACAGACCTCAGTGCAAGAAAGTTACTTACCAGCAATATAAGACATAAATACACACATAAACATTACAAGACATAAATACAAATATAAACATTACAAGACATAAAAACAAGTCAAAGATATTTGCAATAAACAGACCTCAGTGCAAGAACGTTACTTACCAGCAATACAAGACATAAATACACACATAAACATTACAAGACATAAATACAAATATAAACATTACAAGACATAAAAACAAGTCAAAGAATTTTGCAATAAACAGACCTCAGTGCAAGAAAGTTACTTACCAGCAATATAAGACATAAATACAAATATAAACATTATAAGACATGAAAACAGGTCAAAGATATTTGCAATAAACAGACCTCAGTGCAAGAAAGTTACTTACCAGCAATATAAGACATAAATACACACATAAACATTACAAGACATAAATACAAATATAAACATTACAAGACATAAAAACAAGTTAAAGATATTTGAGACAAACAGACCTCAGTGCAAGAAACTTACTTACCAGCAATACAAGACATAAATACACACATAAACATTACAAGACATAAATACAAATATAAACATTACAAGACATAAAAACAAGTCAAAGATATTTGCAATAAACAGACCTCAGTGCAAGAACGTTACTTACCAGCAATACAAGACATAAATACACACATAAACATTACAAGACATAAATACAAATATAAACATTACAAGACATAAAAACAAGTCAAAGATATTTGCAACAAACAGACCTCAGTAAAAGAACGTTACTTACAAGCAATACAAGACATAAATACACACATAAACATTACAAGACATAAAAACAAGTCAAAGATATTTGCAACAAACAGACCTCAGTGCAAGAACGTTACTTACCAGCAATACAAGACATAAATACACACATAAACATTACAAGACATAAAAACAAGTCAAAGATATTTGCAACAAACAGACCTCAGTGCAAGAACGTTACTTACCAGCAATATAAGTCATAAATACAAATATAAACATTATAAGACATAAAAACAGGTCAAAGATATTTGCAATAAACAGACCTCAGTGCAAGAAAGTTACTTACCAGCAATATAAGACATAAATACACATATAAACATTATAAGACATAAAAACAGGTCAAAGATATTTGCAACAAACAGACCTCAGTGCAAGAACGTTACTTACAAGCAATATAAGACATAAATACAAATATAAACATTATAAGACATGAAAACAGGTCAAAGATATTTGCAATAAACAGACCTCAGTGCAAGAAAGTTACTTACCAGCAATATAAGACATAAATACAAATATAAATATTATAAGACATAAAAACAAGTCAAATATATTTGAGACAAACAGACCTCAGTGCAAGAAAGTTACTTACCAGCAATACAAGACATAAATACACGCATAAACATTATAAGACATAAAAACAGGTCAAAGATATTTGCAACAAACAGACCTCAGTGCAAGAACGTTACTTACAAGCAATATAAGACATAAATACAAATATAAACATTATAAGACATAAAAACAGGTCAAAGATATTTGCAATAAACAGACCTCAGTGCAAGAAAGTTACTTACCAGCAATATAAGACATAAATACACATATAAACATTATAAGACATAAAAACAGGTCAAAGATATTTGCAATAAACAGACCTCAGTGCAAGAAAGTTACTTACCAGCAATATAAGACATAAATACAAATATAAACATTATAAGACATAAAAACAGGTCAAAGATATTTGCAATGAACAGACCTCAGTGCAAGAAAGTTACTTACCAGCAATACAAGATATACATACACATATAAACATTATAAGACATAAAAACAAGTCAAAGATATTTGCAATGAACAGACCTCAGTGCAAGAACGTTACTTACAAGCAATATAAGACATAAATACAAATATAAACATTATAAGACATGAAAACAGGTCAAAGATATTTGCAATAAACAGACCTCAGTGCAAGAAAGTTACTTACCAGCAGTATAAGACATAAATACACAAATAAACATTATAAGACATAAATACAAATATAAAGATTATAAGACATAAATACACACATAAACATTATAAGACATAAATACACACATAAACATTATAAGGCATAAAAAAAAGTTAAAGATATTTGAGACAAACAGACCTCAGTGCAAGAACGTTACTTACCAGCAATATAAGACATAAATACACATATAAACATTATAAGACATAAAAACACGTCAAAGATATTTGCAATGAACAGACCTCAGTGCAAGAAACTTACTTACCAGCAATATAAGACATAAATACACACATAAACATTATAAGACATAAAAACAAGTCAAAGATATTTGCAATAAACAGACCTCAGTGCAAGAAAGTTACTTACCAGCAATACAAGACATAAATACACACATAAACATTACAAGACATAAATACAAATATAAACATTACAAGACATAAAAACAAGTCAGATATTTGCAATAAACAGACCTCAGTGCAAGAACGTTACTTACCAGCAATACAAGACATAAATAGACACATAAACATTACAAGACATAAATACAAATATAAAGATTACAAGACATAAATACACACATAAACATTATAAGACATAAATACACACATAAACATTATAAGGCATAAAAAAAAGTTAAAGATATTTGAGACAAACAGACCTCAGTGCAAGAACGTTACTTACCAGCAATATAAGACATAAATACACATATAAACATTATAAGACATAAAAACACGTCAAAGATATTTGCAATGAACAGACCTCAGTGCAAGAAACTTACTTACCAGCAATACAAGACATAAATACACACATAAACATTACAAGACATAAATACAAATATAAACATTACAAGACATAAAAACAAGTCAAAGATATTTGCAATAAACAGACCTCAGTGCAAGAACGTTACTTACCAGCAATACAAGACATAAATACACACATAAACATTACAAGACATAAATACAAATATAAACATTACAAGACATAAAAACAAGTCAAAGATATTTGCAACAAACAGACCTCAGTAAAAGAACATTACTTACAAGCAATACAAGACATAAATACACACATAAACATTACAAGACATAAAAACAAGTCAAAGATATTTGCAACAAACAGACCTCAGTGCAAGAACGTTACTTACCAGCAATACAAGACATAAATACACACATAAACATTACAAGACATAAAAACAAGTCAAAGAAATTTGCAACAAACAGACCTCAGTGCATGACAGTTACTTACCAGCAATACAAGACATAAATACACACATAAACATTACAAGACATAAAAACAAGTCAAAGATATTTGCAATAAACAGACCTCAGTGCAAGAACGTTACTTACCAGCAATATAAGACATAAATACAAATATAAACATTATAAGACATGAAAACAGGTCAAAGATATTTGCAATAAACAGACCTCAGTGTAAGAAAGTTACTTACCAGCAATATAAGACATAAATACAAATATAAACATTATAAGACATAAAAACAGGTCAAAGATATTTGCAATAAACAGACCTCAGTGCAAGAAAGTTACTTACCAGCAATATAAGACATAAATACACATATAAACATTATAAGACATAAAAACAGGTCAAAGATATTTGCAACAAACAGACCTCAGTGCAAGAACGTTACTTACAAGCAATATAAGACATAAATACAAATATAAACATTATAAGACATGAAAACAGGTCAAAGATATTTGCAATAAACAGACCTCAGTGCAAGAAAGTTACTTACCAGCAATATAAGACATAAATACAAATATAAATATTATAAGACATAAAAACAGGTCAAAGATATTTGCAATGAACAGACCTCAGTTCAAGAACGTTACATACCAGCAATATAAGACATGAATACAAATATAAACATTACAAGACATAAAAACAAGTCAAAGATATTTGCAACAAACAGACCTCAGTAAAAGAACGTTACTTACAAGCAATACAAGACATAAATACACACATAAACATTACAAGACATAAAAACAAGTCAAAGAAATTTGCAACAAACAGACCTCAGTGCAAGAACGTTACTTACAAGCAATACAAGACATAAATACACACATAAACATTACAAGACATAAAAACAAGTCAAAGATATTTGCAACAAACAGACCTCAGTGCAAGAACGTTACTTACAAGCAATATAAGACATAAATACAAATATAAACATTATAAGACATAAAAACAGGTCAAAGAAATTTGCAATGAACAGACCTCAGTGCAAGAAAGTTACTTACCAGCAATATAAGACATAAATACAGGTCAAAGAAATTTGCAATGAACAGACCTCAGTGCAAGAAAGTTACTTACCAGCAATACAAGACATATACACACCCATAAACATTACAAGACATAAAAACAAGTCAAAGATATTTGACACAAACAGACCTCAGTTCAAGAACGTTACTTACCAGCAATATAAGACATAAATACACACATAAACATTATAAGACATAAATACAAATATAAACATTATAAGACATAAAAACAGGTCAAAGAAATTTGCAATGAACAGACCTCAGTGCAAGAAACTTACTTACCAGCAATACAAGACATATACACACCCATAAACATTACAAGACATAAAAACAAGTCAAAGATATTTGCAATAAACAGACCTCAGTGCAAGAAAGTTACTTACCAGCAATACAAGACATATACACACCCATAAACATTACAAGACATAAAAACAAGTCAAAGATATTTGCAATGAACAGACCTCAGTGCAAGAAAGTTACTTACCAGCAACACAAGACATACATACACATATAAACATTACAAGACATGAAAACACGTCAAAGATATTTGCAATGAACAGACCTCAGTGCAAGAACGTTACTTACCAGCAATACAGGACATAAAAACAAGTCAAAGATATTTGCAATAAACAGACCTCAGTGCAAGAAAGTTACTTACCAGCAATATAAGACATAAATACAAATATAAACATTATAAGACATAAAAACAGGTCAAAGATATTTGCAACAAACAGACCTCAGTGCAAGAACGTTACTTACAAGCAATATAAGACATAAATACAAATATAAACATTATAAGACATAAAAACAGGTCAAAGATATTTGCAATGAACAGACCTCAGTGCAAGAACGTTACTTACCAGCAATATAAGACATAAATACAAATATAAACATTATAAGACATAAAAACAGGTCAAAGATATTTGCAACAAACAGACCTCAGTGCAAGAAAGTTACTTACCAGCAATATAACACATAAATACAAATATAAACATTATAAGACATAAAAACAGGTCAAAGATATTTGCAATAAACAGACCTCAGTGCAAGAAAGTTACTTACCAGCAATATAAGACATAAATACAAATATAAACATTATAAGACATAAAAACAGGTCAAAGATATTTGCAACAAACAGACCTCAGTGCAAGAAAGTTACTTACCAGCAATATAACACATAAATACAAATATAAACATTATAAGACATAAAAACAGGTCAAAGATATTTGCAATAAACAGACCTCAGTGCAAGAAAGTTACTTACCAGCAATACAAGACATAAATACACGCATAAACATTATAAGACATAAAAACAGGTCAAAGATATTTGCAATAAACAGACCTCAGTGCAAGAAAGTTACTTACCAGCAATATAAGACATAAATACAAATATAAACATTATAAGACATAAAAACAGGTCAAAGATATTTGCAATAAACAGACCTCAGTGCAAGAAAGTTACTTACCAGCAATACAAGACATAAATACACATATAAACATTATAAGACATAAAAACACGTCAAAGATATTTGCAATGAACAGACCTCAGTGCAAGAACGTTACTTACCAGCAATACAAGACATAAATACACACATAAACATTATAAGACATAAAAACACGTCAAAGATATTTGCAATAAACAGACCTCAGTGCAAGAAAGTTACTTACCAGCAATATAAGACATAAATACAAATATAAACATTATAAGACATAAAAACAGGTCAAAGATATTTGCAATAAACAGACCTCAGTGCAAGAAAGTTACTTACCAGAAATATAAGACATAAATACAAATATAAACATTATAAGACATAAAAACAAGTCAAATATATTTGCAATAAACAGACCTCAGTGCAAGAAAGTTACTTACCAGCAATATAAGACATAAATACAAATATAAACATTATAAGACATAAAAACAGGTCAAAGATATTTGCAATAAACAGACCTCAGTGCAAGAAAGTTACTTACCAGCAATATAAGACATAAATACAAATATAAACATTATAAGACATAAAAACAGGTCAAAGATATTTGCAATAAACAGACCTCAGTGCAAGAAAGTTACTTACCAGCAATATAAGACATAAATACACACATAAACATTACAAGACATAAATACAAATATAAACATTACAAGACATAAAAACAAGTCAAAGATATTTGCAATAAACAGACCTCAGTGCAAGAACGTTACTTACAAGCAATACAAGACATAAATACACACATAAACATTACAAGACATAAATACAAATATAAACATTACAAGACATAAAAACAAGTTAAAGATATTTGAGACAAACAGACCTCAGTGCAAGAAAGTTACTTACCAGCAATACAAGACATAAATACAAATATAAACATTACAAGACATAAAAACAAGTCAAAGATATTTGCAATAAACAGACCTCAGTGCAAGAACGTTACTTACCAGCAATACAAGACATAAATACACACATAAACATTACAAGACATAAATACAAATATAAACATTACAAGACATAAGAACAAGTCAAAGATATTTGCAACAAACAGACCTCAGTGCAAGAACGTTACTTACAAGCAATACAAGACATAAATACACACATAAACATTACAAGACATAAACACAAGTCAAAGAAATTTGCAACAAACAGACCTCAGTGCATGACAGTTACCAGCAATACAAGACATAAATACACACATAAACATTATAAGACATAAAAACAAGTCAAAGATATTTGCAATAAACAGACCTCAGTGCAAGAACGTTACGTACCAGCAATACAAGACATAAATACACATATAAACATTATAAGACATAAAAACACGTCAAAGATATTTGCAATGAACAGACCTCAGTGCAAGAACGTTACTTACCAGCAATACAGGACATAAAAACAAGTCAAAGATATTTGCAATAAACAGACCTCAGTGCAAGAAAGTTACTTACCAGCAATATAAGACATAAATACAAATATAAACATTATAAGACATAAAAACAGGTCAAAGATATTTGCAATAAACAGACCTCAGTGCAAGAAAGTTACTTACCAGCAATATAAGACATAAATACAAATATAAACATTATAAGACATGAAAACAGGTCAAAGATATTTGCAATAAACAGACCTCAGTGCAAGAAAGTTACTTACCAGCAATATAAGACATAAATACACACATAAACATTACAAGACATAAATACAAATATAAACATTACAAGACATAAAACCAAGTTAAAGATATTTGAGACAAACAGACCTCAGTGCAAGAAACTTACTTACCAGCAATACAAGACATAAATACACACATAAACATTACAAGACATAAATACAAATATAAACATTACAAGACATAAAAACAAGTCAAAGATATTTGCAATAAACAGACCTCAGTGCAAGAACGTTACTTACCAGCAATACAAGACATAAATACACACATAAACATTACAAGACATAAATACAAATATAAACATTACAAGACATAAAAACAAGTCAAAGATATTTGCAACAAACAGACCTCAGTGCAAGAAAGTTACTTACCAGCAATACAAGACATAAATACACACATAAACATTACAAGACATAAAAACAAGTCAAAGATATTTGCAATAAACAGACCTCAGTGCAAGAACGTTACTTACAAGCAATACAAGACATAAATACACACATAAACATTACAAGACATAAAAACAAGTCAAAGAATTTTGCAACAAACAGACCTCAGTGCAAGAAAGTTACTTACCAGCAATACAAGACATAAATACACACATAAACATTACAAGACATAAAAACAAGTCAAAGATATTTGCAATAAACAGACCTCAGTGCAAGAACGTTACTTACCAGCAATACAAGACATAAATACACACATAAACATTACAAGACATAAAAACAAGTCAAAGATATTTGCAATGAACAGACCTCAGTTCAAGAAAGTTACTTACCAGCAATACAAGACATACATACACATATAAACATTACAAGACATAAAAACACGTCAAAGATATTTGCAATGAACAGACCTCAGTGCAAGAACGTTACTTACCAGCAATACAGGACATAAAAACAAGTCAAAGATATTTGCAATAAACAGACCTCAGTGCAAGAACGTTACTTACAAGCAAAATAAGACATAAATACAAATATAAACATTATAAGACATGAAAACAGGTCAAAGATATTTGCAATAAACAGACCTCAGTGCAAGAAAGTTACTTACCAGCAATATAAGACATAAATACAAATATAAACATTATAAGACATAAAAACAGGTCAAAGATATTTGCAACAAACAGACCTCAGTGCAAGAACGTTACTTACAAGCAAAATAAGACATAAATACAAATATAAACATTATAAGACATGAAAACAGGTCAAAGATATTTGCAATAAACAGACCTCAGTGCAAGAAAGTTACTTACCAGCAATATAAGACATAAATACAAATATAAATATTATAAGACATAAAAACAGGTCAAAGATATTTGCAATGAACAGACCTCAGTTCAATAACGTTACATACCAGCAATATAAGACATAAATACAAATATAAACATTATAAGACATAAAAACAGGTCAAAGATATTTGCAACAAACAGACCTCAGTGCAAGAACGTTACTTACAAGCAATATAAGACATAAATACAAATATAAACATTATAAGACATGAAAACAGGTCAAAGATATTTGCAATAAACAGACCTCAGTGCAAGAAAGTTACTTACCAGCAATATAACACATAAATACAAATATAAACATTATAAGACATAAAAACAAGTCAAATATATTTGAGACAAACAGACCTCAGTGCAAGAACGTTACTTACAAGCAATACAAGACATAAATACACAAATAAACATTATAAGACATAAATACAAATATAAAGATTATAAGACATAAATACACACATAAACATTATAAGACATAAATACACACATAAACATTATAAGGCATAAAAAAAAGTTAAAGATATTTGAGACAAACAGACCTCAGTGCAAGAACGTTACTTACCAGCAATATAAGACATAAATACACATATAAACATTATAAGACATAAAAACACGTCAAAGATATTTGCAATGAACAGACCTCAGTGCAAGAAACTTACTTACCAGTAATACAAGACATAAATACACACATAAACATTATAAGACATAAAAACAAGTCAAAGATATTTGCAATAAACAGACCTCAGTGCAAGAAACTTACTTACCAGCAATACAAGACATAAATACACACATAAACATTACAAGACATAAATACAAATATAAACATTACAAGACATAAAAACAAGTCAAAGATATTTGCAACAAACAGACCTCAGTGCAAGAAAGTTACTTACCAGCAATACAAGACATAAATACACACATAAACATTACAAGACATAAAAACAAGTCAAAGAATTTTGCAACAAACAGACCTCAGTGCAAGAAAGTTACTTACCAGCAATACAAGACATAAATACACACATAAACATTACAAGACATAAAAACAAGTCAAAGAATTTTGCAACAAACAGACCTCAGTGCAAGAAAGTTACTTACCAGCAATACAAGACATAAATACACACATAAACATTACAAGACATAAAAACAAGTCAAAGATATTTGCAATAAACAGACCTCAGTGCAAGAACGTTACTTACCAGCAATATAAGACATAAATACACACATAAACATTATAAGACATAAAAACAAGTCAAAGAAATTTGCAACAAACAGACCTCAGTGCATGACAGTTACTTACCAGCAATACAAGACATAAATACACACATAAACATTACAAGACATAAAAACAAGTCAAAGAAATTTGCAACAAACAGACCTCAGTGCATGACAGTTACTTACCAGCAATACAAGACATAAATACACACATAAACATTACAAGACATAAAAACAAGTCAAAGATATTTGCAACAAACAGACCTCAGTGCAAGAACGTTACTTACCAGCAATATAAGACATAAATACACATATAAACATTATAAGACATAAAAACACGTCAAAGATATTTGCAATGAACAGACCTCAGTGCAAGAAACTTACTTACCAGCAATACAAGACATAAATACACACATAAACATTATAAGACATAAAAACAAGTCAAAGATATTTGCAATAAACAGACCTCAGTGCAAGAAAGTTACTTACCAGCAATACAAGACATAAATACACACATAAACATTACAAGACATAAATACAAATATAAACATTACAAGACATAAAAACAAGTCAAAGATATTTGCAATAAACAGACCTCAGTAAAAGAACGTTACTTACAAGCAATACAAGACATAAATACACACATAAACATTACAAGACATAAAAACAAGTCAAAGAAATTTGCAACAAACAGACCTCAGTGCAAGAACGTTACTTACCAGCAATATAAGTCATAAATACACATATAAACATTATAAGACATAAAAACAGGTCAAAGATATTTGCAATAAACAGACCTCAGTGCAAGAAAGTTACTTACCAGCAATATAAGACATAAATACACATATAAACATTATAAGACATAAAAACAGGTCAAAGATATTTGCAACAAACAGACCTCAGTGCAAGAACGTTACTTACAAGCAATATAAGACATAAATACAAATATAAACATTATAAGACATGAAAACAGGTCAAAGATATTTGCAATAAACAGACCTCAGTGCAAGAAAGTTACTTACCAGCAATATAAGACATAAATACAAATATAAATATTATAAGACATAAAAACAAGTCAAATATATTTGAGACAAACAGACCTCAGTGCAAGAAAGTTACTTACCAGCAATACAAGACATAAATACACGCATAAACATTATAAGACATAAAAACAGGTCAAAGATATTTGCAACAAACAGACCTCAGTGCAAGAACGTTACTTACAAGCAATATAAGACATAAATACAAATATAAACATTATAAGACATAAAAACAGGTCAAAGATATTTGCAATAAACAGACCTCAGTGCAAGAAAGTTACTTACCAGCAATATAAGACATAAATACACATATAAACATTATAAGACATAAAAACAGGTCAAAGATATTTGCAATAAACAGACCTCAGTGCAAGAACGTTACTTACAAGCAATATAAGACATAAATACAAATATAAACATTATAAGACATAAAAACAGGTCAAAGATATTTGCAATAAACAGACCTCAGTGCAAGAAAGTTACTTACCAGCAATATAAGACATAAATACAAATATAAACATTATAAGACATAAAAACAGGTCAAAGATATTTGCAATGAACAGACCTCAGTGCAAGAAAGTTACTTACCAGCAATACAAGATATACATACACATATAAACATTATAAGACATAAAAACAAGTCAAAGATATTTGCAATGAACAGACCTCAGTGCAAGAAAGTTACTTACCAGCAGTATAAGACATAAATACACAAATAAACATTATAAGACATAAATACAAATATAAAGATTATAAGACATAAATACACACATAAACATTATAAGACATAAATACACACATAAACATTATAAGGCATAAAAAAAAGTTAAAGATATTTGAGACAAACAGACCTCAGTGCAAGAACGTTACTTACCAGCAATATAAGACATAAATACACATATAAACATTATAAGACATAAAAACACGTCAAAGATATTTGCAATAAACAGACCTCAGTGCAAGAAAGTTACTTACCAGCAATACAAGACATAAATACACACATAAACATTACAAGACATAAATACAAATATAAACATTACAAGACATAAAAACAAGTCAGATATTTGCAATAAACAGACCTCACTGCAAGAACGTTACTTACCAGCAATACAAGACATAAATAGACACATAAACATTACAAGACATAAATACAAATATAAAGATTATAAGACATAAATACACACATAAACATTATAAGACATAAATACACACATAAACATTATAAGGCATAAAAAAAAGTTAAAGATATTTGAGACAAACAGACCTCAGTGCAAGAACGTTACTTACCAGCAATATAAGACATAAATACACATATAAACATTATAAGACATAAAAACACGTCAAAGATATTTGCAATGAACAGACCTCAGTGCAAGAAACTTACTTACCAGCAATACAAGACATAAATACACACATAAACATTACAAGACATAAATACAAATATAAACATTACAAGACATAAAAACAAGTCAAAGATATTTGCAATAAACAGACCTCAGTGCAAGAACGTTACTTACCAGCAATACAAGACATAAATACACACATAAACATTACAAGACATAAATACAAATATAAACATTACAAGACATAAAAACAAGTCAAAGATATTTGCAACAAACAGACCTCAGTAAAAGAACGTTACTTACAAGCAATACAAGACATAAATACACACATAAACATTACAAGACATAAAAACAAGTCAAAGATATTTGCAACAAACAGACCTCAGTAAAAGAACATTACTTACAAGCAATACAAGACATAAATACACACATAAACATTACAAGACATAAAAACAAGTCAAAGATATTTGCAACAAACAGACCTCAGTGCAAGAACGTTACTTACCAGCAATACAAGACATAAATACACACATAAACATTACAAGACATAAAAACAAGTCAAAGAAATTTGCAACAAACAGACCTCAGTGCATGACAGTTACTTACCAGCAATACAAGACATAAATACACACATAAACATTACAAGACATAAAAACAAGTCAAAGATATTTGCAATAAACAGACCTCAGTGCAAGAACGTTACTTACCAGCAATATAAGACATAAATACACATATAAACATTATAAGACATAAAAACAGGTCAAAGATATTTGCAACAAACAGACCTCAGTGCAAGAACGTTACTTACAAGCAATATAAGACATAAATACAAATATAAACATTATAAGACATGAAAACAGGTCAAAGATATTTGCAACAAACAGACCTCAGTGCAAGAACGTTACTTACAAGCAATATAAGACATAAATACAAATATAAACATTATAAGACATAAAAACAGGTCAAAGATATTTGCAATAAACAGACCTCAGTGCAAGAAAGTTACTTACCAGCAATATAAGACATAAATACACATATAAACATTATAAGACATAAAAACAGGTCAAAGATATTTGCAACAAACAGACCTCAGTGCAAGAACGTTACTTACAAGCAATATAAGACATAAATACAAATATAAACATTATAAGACATGAAAACAGGTCAAAGATATTTGCAATAAACAGACCTCAGTGCAAGAAAGTTACTTACCAGCAATATAAGACATAAATACAAATATAAATATTATAAGACATAAAAACAGGTCAAAGATATTTGCAATGAACAGACCTCAGTTCAAGAACGTTACATACCAGCAATATAAGACATAAATACAAATATAAACATTATAAGACATAAAAACAGGTCAAAGATATTTGCAATGAACAGACCTCAGTGCAAGAACGTTACTTACAAGCAATATAAGACATAAATACAAATATAAACATTATAAGACATGAAAACAGGTCAAAGATATTTGCAATAAACAGACCTCAGTGCAAGAAAGTTACTTACCAGCAATACAAGATATACATACACATATAAACATTATAAGACATAAAAACAAGTCAAAGATATTTGCAATGAACAGACCTCAGTGCAAGAAACTTACTTACCAGCAATACAAGACATAAATACACAAATAAACATTATAAGACATAAATACACATATAAACATTATAAGACATAAAAACACGTCAAAGATATTTGCAATGAACAGACCTCAGTGCAAGAAACTTACTTACCAGCAATACAAGACATAAATACACACATAAACATTATAAGACATAAAAACAAGTCAAAGATATTTGCAATAAACAGACCTCAGTGCAAGAAAGTTACTTACCAGCAATACAAGACATAAATACACACATAAACATTACAAGACATAAATACAAATATAAACATTATAAGACATAAAAACAAGTCAAATATATTTGAGACAAACAGACCTCAGTGCAAGAACGTTACTTACAAGCAATACAAGACATAAATACACAAATAAACATTATAAGACATAAATACAAATATAAAGATTATAAGACATAAATACACACATAAACATTATAAGACATAAATACACACATAAACATTATAAGACATAAAAACAAGTCAAAGATATTTCCAATAAACAGACCTCAGTGCAAGAAAGTTACTTACCAGCAATACAAGACATAAATACAAATATAAACATTACAAGACATAAAAAGAAGTCAGATATTTGCAATAAACAGACCTCAGTGCAAGAACGTTACTTACCAGCAATACAAGACATAAATAGACACATAAACATTACAAGACATAAATACAAATATAAAGATTATAAGACATAAATACACACATAAACATTATAAGACATAAATACACACATAAACATTATAAGGCATAAAAAAAAGTTAAAGATATTTGAGACAAACAGACCTCAGTGCAAGAACGTTACTTACCAGCAATATAAGACATAAATACACATATAAACATTATAAGACATAAAAACACGTCAAAGATATTTGCAATGAACAGACCTCAGTGCAAGAAACTTACTTACCAGCAATACAAGACATAAATACACACATAAACATTACAAGACATAAATACAAATATAAACATTACAAGACATAAAAACAAGTCAAAGATATTTGCAATAAACAGACCTCAGTGCAAGAACGTTACTTACCAGCAATACAAGACATAAATACACACATAAACATTACAAGACATAAATACAAATATAAACATTACAAGACATAAAAACAAGTCAAAGATATTTGCAACAAACAGACCTCAGTAAAAGAACGTTACTTACAAGCAATACAAGACATAAATACACACATAAACATTACAAGACATAAAAACAAGTCAAAGATATTTGCAATAAACAGACCTCAGTGCAAGAACGTTACTTACAAGCAATATAAGACATAAATACAAATATAAACATTATAAGACATGAAAACAGGTCAAAGATATTTGCAATAAACAGACCTCAGTGCAAGAAAGTTACTTACCAGCAATATAAGACATAAATACAAATATAAATATTATAAGACATAAAAACAGGTCAAAGATATTTGCAATGAACAGACCTCAGTTCAAGAACGTTACATACCAGCAATATAAGACATAAATACAAATATAAACATTATAAGACATAAAAACAGGTCAAAGATATTTGCAATGAACAGACCTCAGTGCAAGAACGTTACTTACAAGCAATATAAGACATAAATACAAATATAAACATTATAAGACATGAAAACAGGTCAAAGATATTTGCAATAAACAGACCTCAGTGCAAGAAAGTTACTTACCAGCAATACAAGATATACATACACATATAAACATTATAAGACATAAAAACAAGTCAAAGATATTTGCAACAAACAGACCTCAGTGCAAGAACGTTACTTACAAGCAATATAAGACATAAATACAAATATAAACATTATAAGACATGAAAACAGGTCAAAGATATTTGCAATAAACAGACCTCAGTGCAAGAAAGTTACTTACCAGCAATATAAGACATAAATACAAATATAAACATTATAAGACATAAAAACAAGTCAAATATATTTGCAATAAACAGACCTCAGTGCAAGAACGTTACTTACCAGCAATATAAGACATAAATACAAATATAAACATTATAAGACATAAAAACAAGTCAAATATATTTGCAATAAACAGACCTCAGTGCAAGAAACTTACTTACCAGCAATACAAGACATAAATACACACATAAACATTATAAGACATAAAAACAAGTCAAAGATATTTGCAATAAACAGACCTCAGTGCAAGAAACTTACTTACCAGCAATACAAGACATAAATACACACATAAACATTACAAGACATAAATACAAATATAAACATTACAAGACATAAAAACAAGTCAAAGATATTTGCAATAAACAGACCTCAGTGCAAGAACGTTACTTACCAGCAATACAAGACATAAATACACACATAAACATTACAAGACATAAATACAAATATAAACATTACAAGACATAAAAACAAGTCAAAGATATTTGCAACAAACAGACCTCAGTAAAAGAATGTTACTTACAAGCAACACAAGACATAAATACACACATAAACATTACAAGACATAAAAACAAGTCAAAGAATTTTGAGACAAACAGACCTCAGTGCAAGAACGTTACTTACCAGCAATACAAGACATAAATACACACATAAACATTACAAGACATAAAAACAAGTCAAAGATATTTGCAATAAACAGACCTCAGTGCAAGAACGTTACTTACCAGCAATACAAGACATAAATACACACATAAACATTACAAGACATAAAAACAAGTCAAAGAAATTTGCAACAAACAGACCTCAGTGCATGACAGTTACTTACCAGCAATACAAGACATAAATACACACATAAACATTACAAGACATAAAAACAAGTCAAAGATATTTGCAATAAACAGACCTCAGTGCAAGAACGTTACTTACCAGCAATATAAGACATAAATACACATATAAACATTATAAGACATGAAAACACGTCAAAGATATTTGCAATAAACAGACCTCAGTGCAAGAAAGTTACTTACCAGCAATATAAGACATAAATACACATATAAACATTATAAGACATAAAAACAGGTCAAAGATATTTGCAACAAACAGACCTCAGTGCAAGAACGTTACTTACAAGCAATATAAGACATAAATACAAATATAAACATTATAAGACATGAAAACAAGTCAAAGATATTTGCAATAAACAGACCTCAGTGCAAGAAAGTTACTTACCAGCAATATAAAACATAAATACAAATATAAACATTATAAGACATAAAAACAAGTCAAATATATTTGAGACAAACAGACCTCAGTGCAAGAAAGTTACTTACCAGCAATACAAGACATAAATACACAAATAAACATTATAAGACATAAATACAAATATAAAGATTATAAGACATAAATACACACATAAACATTATAAGACATAAATACACACATAAACATTATAAGGCATAAAAAAAAGTTAAAGATATTTGAGACAAACAGACCTCAGTGCAAGAACGTTACTTACCAGTAATATAAGACATAAATACACATATAAACATTATAAGACATAAAAACACGTCAAAGATATTTGCAATGAACAGACCTCAGTGCAAGAAACTTACTTACCAGCAATACAAGACATAAATACACACATAAACATTACAAGACATAAATACAAATATAAACATTACAAGACATAAAAACAAGTCAAAGATATTTGCAATAAACAGACCTCAGTGCAAGAACGTTACTTACCAGCAATACAAGACATAAATACACACATAAACATTACAAGACATAAATACAAATATAAACATTACAAGACATAAAAACAAGTCAAAGATATTTGCAACAAACAGACCTCAGTAAAAGAACGTTACTTACAAGCAATACAAGACATAAATACACACATAAACATTACAAGACATAAAAACAAGTCAAAGAATTTTGCAACAAACAGACCTCAGTGCAAGAAAGTTACTTACCAGCAATACAAGACATAAATACACACATAAACATTACAAGACATAAAAACAAGTCAAAGATATTTGCAATAAACAGACCTCAGTGCAAGAACGTTACTTACCAGCAATACAAGACATAAATACACACATAAACATTATAAGACATAAAAACAGGTCAAAGATATTTGCAACAAACAGACCTCAGTGCAAGAACGTTACTTACAAGCAATATAAGACATAAATACAAATATAAACATTATAAGACATGAAAACAGGTCAAAGATATTTGCAATAAACAGACCTCAGTGCAAGAAAGTTACTTACCAGCAATATAAGACATAAATACAAATATAAATATTATAAGACATAAAAACAAGTCAAATATATTTGAGACAAACAGACCTCAGTGCAAGAAAGTTACTTACCAGCAATACAAGACATAAATACACGCATAAACATTATAAGACATAAAAACAGGTCAAAGATATTTGCAACAAACAGACCTCAGTGCAAGAACGTTACTTACAAGCAATATAAGACATAAATACAAATATAAACATTATAAGACATAAAAACAGGTCAAAGATATTTGCAATAAACAGACCTCAGTGCAAGAAAGTTACTTACCAGCAATATAAGACATAAATACACATATAAACATTATAAGACATAAAAACAGGTCAAAGATATTTGCAATAAACAGACCTCAGTGCAAGAACGTTACTTACAAGCAATATAAGACATAAATACAAATATAAACATTATAAGACATAAAAACAGGTCAAAGATATTTGCAATAAACAGACCTCAGTGCAAGAAAGTTACTTACCAGCAATATAAGACATAAATACAAATATAAACATTATAAGACATAAAAACAGGTCAAAGATATTTGCAATGAACAGACCTCAGTGCAAGAAAGTTACTTACCAGCAATACAAGATATACATACACATATAAACATTATAAGACATAAAAACAAGTCAAAGATATTTGCAATGAACAGACCTCAGTGCAAGAACGTTACTTACAAGCAATATAAGACATAAATACAAATATAAACATTATAAGACATGAAAACAGGTCAAAGATATTTGCAATAAACAGACCTCAGTGCAAGAAAGTTACTTACCAGCAGTATAAGACATAAATACACAAATAAACATTATAAGACATAAATACAAATATAAAGATTATAAGACATAAATACACACATAAACATTATAAGACATAAATACACACATAAACATTATAAGGCATAAAAAAAAGTTAAAGATATTTGAGACAAACAGACCTCAGTGCAAGAACGTTACTTACCAGCAATATAAGACATAAATACACATATAAACATTATAAGACATAAAAACACGTCAAAGATATTTGCAATGAACAGACCTCAGTGCAAGAAACTTACTTACCAGCAATATAAGACATAAATACACACATAAACATTATAAGACATAAAAACAAGTCAAAGATATTTGCAATAAACAGACCTCAGTGCAAGAAAGTTACTTACCAGCAATACAAGACATAAATACACACATAAACATTACAAGACATAAATACAAATATAAACATTACAAGACATAAAAACAAGTCAGATATTTGCAATAAACAGACCTCACTGCAAGAACGTTACTTACCAGCAATACAAGACATAAATAGACACATAAACATTACAAGACATAAATACAAATATAAAGATTATAAGACATAAATACACACATAAACATTATAAGACATAAATACACACATAAACATTATAAGGCATAAAAAAAAGTTAAAGATATTTGAGACAAACAGACCTCAGTGCAAGAACGTTACTTACCAGCAATATAAGACATAAATACACATATAAACATTATAAGACATAAAAACACGTCAAAGATATTTGCAATGAACAGACCTCAGTGCAAGAACGTTACTTACCAGCAATACAAGACATAAATACACACATAAACATTACAAGACATAAATACAAATATAAACATTACAAGACATAAAAACAAGTCAAAGATATTTGCAACAAACAGACCTCAGTAAAAGAACGTTACTTACAAGCAATACAAGACATAAATACACACATAAACATTACAAGACATAAAAACAAGTCAAAGAATTTTGCAACAAACAGACCTCAGTGCAAGAAAGTTACTTACCAGCAATACAAGACATAAATACACACATAAACATTACAAGACATAAAAACAAGTCAAAGATATTTGCAATAAACAGACCTCAGTGCAAGAACGTTACTTACCAGCAATACAAGACATAAATACACACATAAACATTATAAGACATAAAAACAGGTCAAAGATATTTGCAACAAACAGACCTCAGTGCAAGAACGTTACTTACAAGCAATATAAGACATAAATACAAATATAAACATTATAAGACATGAAAACAGGTCAAAGATATTTGCAATAAACAGACCTCAGTGCAAGAAAGTTACTTACCAGCAATATAAGACATAAATACAAATATAAATATTATAAGACATAAAAACAAGTCAAATATATTTGAGACAAACAGACCTCAGTGCAAGAAAGTTACTTACCAGCAATACAAGACATAAATACACGCATAAACATTATAAGACATAAAAACAGGTCAAAGATATTTGCAACAAACAGACCTCAGTGCAAGAACGTTACTTACAAGCAATATAAGACATAAATACAAATATAAACATTATAAGACATAAAAACAGGTCAAAGATATTTGCAATAAACAGACCTCAGTGCAAGAAAGTTACTTACCAGCAATATAAGACATAAATACACATATAAACATTATAAGACATAAAAACAGGTCAAAGATATTTGCAATAAACAGACCTCAGTGCAAGAACGTTACTTACAAGCAATATAAGACATAAATACAAATATAAACATTATAAGACATAAAAACAGGTCAAAGATATTTGCAATAAACAGACCTCAGTGCAAGAAAGTTACTTACCAGCAATACAAGATATACATACACATATAAACATTATAAGACATAAAAACAAGTCAAAGATATTTGCAATGAACAGACCTCAGTGCAAGAAACTTACTTACCAGCAATACAAGACATAAATACACACATAAACATTATAAGACATAAAAACAAGTCAAAGATATTTGCAATAAACAGACCTCAGTGCAAGAAAGTTACTTACCAGCAATACAAGACATAAATACACACATAAACATTACAAGACATAAATACAAATATAAACATTATAAGACATAAAAACAAGTCAAATATATTTGAGACAAACAGACCTCAGTGCAAGAACGTTACTTACAAGCAATACAAGACATAAATACACAAATAAACATTATAAGACATAAATACAAATATAAAGATTATAAGACATAAATACACACATAAACATTATAAGACATAAATACACACATAAACATTATAAGACATAAAAACAAGTCAAAGATATTTCCAATAAACAGACCTCAGTGCAAGAAAGTTACTTACCAGCAATACAAGACATAAATAGACACATAAACATTACAAGACATAAATACAAATATAAAGATTATAAGACATAAATACACACATAAACATTATAAGACATAAATACACACATAAACATTATAAGGCATAAAAAAAAGTTAAAGATATTTGAGACAAACAGACCTCAGTGCAAGAACGTTACTTACCAGCAATATAAGACATAAATACACATATAAACATTATAAGACATAAAAAGAAGTCAGATATTTGCAACAAACAGACCTCAGTGCAAGAACGTTACTTACCAGCAATACAAGACATAAATAGACACATAAACATTACAAGACATAAATACAAATATAAAGATTATAAGACATAAATACACACATAAACATTATAAGACATAAATACACACATAAACATTATAAGGCATAAAAAAAAGTTAAAGATATTTGAGACAAACAGACCTCAGTGCAAGAACGTTACTTACCAGCAATATAAGACATAAATACACATATAAACATTATAAGACATAAAAACACGTCAAAGATATTTGCAATGAACAGACCTCAGTGCAAGAAACTTACTTACCAGCAATACAAGACATAAATACACACATAAACATTACAAGACATAAATACAAATATAAACATTACAAGACATAAAAACAAGTCAAAGATATTTGCAATAAACAGACCTCAGTGCAAGAACGTTACTTACCAGCAATACAAGACATAAATACACACATAAACATTACAAGACATAAATACAAATATAAACATTACAAGACATAAAAACAAGTCAAAGATATTTGCAACAAACAGACCTCAGTAAAAGAACGTTACTTACAAGCAATACAAGACATAAATACACACATAAACATTACAAGACATAAAAACAAGTCAAAGATATTTGCAATAAACAGACCTCAGTGCAAGAACGTTACTTACAAGCAATATAAGACATAAATACAAATATAAACATTATAAGACATGAAAACAGGTCAAAGATATTTGCAATAAACAGACCTCAGTGCAAGAAAGTTACTTACCAGCAATATAAGACATAAATACAAATATAAATATTATAAGACATAAAAACAGGTCAAAGATATTTGCAATGAACAGACCTCAGTTCAAGAACGTTACATACCAGCAATATAAGACATAAATACAAATATAAACATTATAAGACATAAAAACAGGTCAAAGATATTTGCAATGAACAGACCTCAGTGCAAGAACGTTACTTACAAGCAATATAAGACATAAATACAAATATAAACATTATAAGACATGAAAACAGGTCAAAGATATTTGCAATAAACAGACCTCAGTGCAAGAAAGTTACTTACCAGCAATACAAGATATACATACACATATAAACATTATAAGACATAAAAACAAGTCAAAGATATTTGCAACAAACAGACCTCAGTGCAAGAACGTTACTTACAAGCAATATAAGACATAAATACAAATATAAACATTATAAGACATGAAAACAGGTCAAAGATATTTGCAATAAACAGACCTCAGTGCAAGAAAGTTACTTACCAGCAATATAAGACATAAATACAAATATAAACATTATAAGACATAAAAACAAGTCAAATATATTTGCAATAAACAGACCTCAGTGCAAGAACGTTACTTACCAGCAATATAAGACATAAATACAAATATAAACATTATAAGACATAAAAACAAGTCAAATATATTTGCAATAAACAGACCTCAGTGCAAGAAACTTACTTACCAGCAATACAAGACATAAATACACACATAAACATTATAAGACATAAAAACAAGTCAAAGATATTTGCAATAAACAGACCTCAGTGCAAGAAACTTACTTACCAGCAATACAAGACATAAATACACACATAAACATTACAAGACATAAATACAAATATAAACATTACAAGACATAAAAACAAGTCAAAGATATTTGCAATAAACAGACCTCAGTGCAAGAACGTTACTTACCAGCAATACAAGACATAAATACACACATAAACATTACAAGACATAAATACAAATATAAACATTACAAGACATAAAAACAAGTCAAAGATATTTGCAACAAACAGACCTCAGTAAAAGAATGTTACTTACAAGCAACACAAGACATAAATACACACATAAACATTACAAGACATAAAAACAAGTCAAAGAATTTTGAGACAAACAGACCTCAGTGCAAGAACGTTACTTACCAGCAATACAAGACATAAATACACACATAAACATTACAAGACATAAAAACAAGTCAAAGATATTTGCAATAAACAGACCTCAGTGCAAGAACGTTACTTACCAGCAATACAAGACATAAATACACACATAAACATTACAAGACATAAAAACAAGTCAAAGAAATTTGCAACAAACAGACCTCAGTGCATGACAGTTACTTACCAGCAATACAAGACATAAATACACACATAAACATTACAAGACATAAAAACAAGTCAAAGATATTTGCAATAAACAGACCTCAGTGCAAGAACGTTACTTACCAGCAATATAAGACATAAATACACATATAAACATTATAAGACATGAAAACACGTCAAAGATATTTGCAATAAACAGACCTCAGTGCAAGAAAGTTACTTACCAGCAATATAAGACATAAATACACATATAAACATTATAAGACATAAAAACAGGTCAAAGATATTTGCAACAAACAGACCTCAGTGCAAGAACGTTACTTACAAGCAATATAAGACATAAATACAAATATAAACATTATAAGACATGAAAACAAGTCAAAGATATTTGCAATAAACAGACCTCAGTGCAAGAAAGTTACTTACCAGCAATATAAAACATAAATACAAATATAAACATTATAAGACATAAAAACAAGTCAAATATATTTGAGACAAACAGACCTCAGTGCAAGAAAGTTACTTACCAGCAATACAAGACATAAATACACAAATAAACATTATAAGACATAAATACAAATATAAAGATTATAAGACATAAATACACACATAAACATTATAAGACATAAATACACACATAAACATTATAAGGCATAAAAAAAAGTTAAAGATATTTGAGACAAACAGACCTCAGTGCAAGAACGTTACTTACCAGCAATACAAGACATAAATACACACATAAACATTATAAGACATAAAAACACGTCAAAGATATTTGCAATGAACAGACCTCAGTGCAAGAAACTTACTTACCAGCAATACAAGACATAAATACACACATAAACATTACAAGACATAAATACAAATATAAACATTACAAGACATAAAAACAAGTCAAAGATATTTGCAATAAACAGACCTCAGTGCAAGAACGTTACTTACCAGCAATACAAGACATAAATACACACATAAACATTACAAGACATAAATACAAATATAAACATTACAAGACATAAAAACAAGTCAAAGATATTTGCAACAAACAGACCTCAGTGCAAGAAAGTTACTTACCAGCAATACAAGACATAAATACACACATAAACATTACAAGACATAAAAACAAGTCAAAGAATTTTGCAACAAACAGACCTCAGTGCAAGAAAGTTACTTACCAGCAATACAAGACATAAATACACACATAAACATTACAAGACATAAAAACAAGTCAAAGATATTTGCAATAAACAGACCTCAGTGCAAGAACGTTACTTACCAGCAATACAAGACATAAATACACACATAAACATTACAAGACATAAAAACAAGTCAAAGAAATTTGCAACAAACAGACCTCAGTGCAAGAAACTTACTTACCAGCAATACAAGACATAAATACAAATATAAACATTACAAGACATAAAAACAAGTCAAAGAAATTTGCAACAAACAGACCTCAGTGCATGACAGTTACTTACCAGCAATACAAGACATAAATACACACATAAACATTACAAGACATAAAAACAAGTCAAAGATATTTGCAATAAACAGACCTCAGTGCAAGAACGTTACTTACCAGCAATATAAGACATAAATACACATATAAACATTATAAGACATAAAAACAGGTCAAAGATATTTGGAATGAACAGACCTCAGTTCAAGAAAGTTACTTACCAGCAACACAAGACATACATACACATATAAACATTACAAGACATAAAAACACGTCAAAGATATTTGCAATAAACAGACCTCAGTGCAAGAACGTTACTTACCAGCAATACAGGACATAAAAACAAGTCAAAGATATTTGCAATAAACAGACCTCAGTGCAAGAAAGTTACTTACCAGCAATATAAGACATAAATACACATATAAACATTATAAGACATAAAAACAGGTCAAAGATATTTGCAACAAACAGACCTCAGTGCAAGAACGTTACTTACAAGCAATATAAGACATAAATACAAATATAAACATTATAAGACATAAAAACAAGTCAAATATATTTGAGACAAACAGACCTCAGTGCAAGAACGTTACTTACAAGCAATACAAGACATAAATACACAAATAAACATTACAAGACATAAATACACAAATAAACATTACAAGACATAAATACACACATAAACATTATAAGACATAAATACACACATAAACATTATAAGGCATAAAAAAAAGTTAAAGATATTTGAGACAAACAGACCTCAGTGCAAGAACGTTACTTACCAGCAATATAAGACATAAATACACATATAAACATTATAAGACATAAAAACACGTCAAAGATATTTGCAATGAACAGACCTCAGTGCAAGAACGTTACTTACCAGCAATACAAGACATAAATACACACATAAACATTACAAGACATAAATACAAATATAAACATTACAAGACATAAAAACAAGTCAAAGAATTTTGCAACAAACAGACCTCAGTGCAAGAAAGTTACTTACCAGCAATACAAGACATAAATACACACATAAACATTACAAGACATAAAAACAAGTCAAAGATATTTGCAATAAACAGACCTCAGTGCAAGAACGTTACTTACCAGCAATACAAGACATAAATACACACATAAACATTACAAGACATAAAAACAAGTCAAAGAAATTTGCAACAAACAGACCTCAGTGCATGACAGTTACTTACCAGCAATACAAGACATAAATACACACATTAACATTACAAGACATAAAAACAAGTCAAAGATATTTGCAATGAACAGACCTCAGTTCAAGAAAGTTACTTACCAGCAATACAAGACATAAAAACAAGTCAAAGATATTTGCAATGAACAGACCTCAGTGCAAGAACGTTACTTACCAGCAATACAGGACATAAAAACAAGTCAAAGATATTTGCAATAAACAGACCTCAGTGCAAGAAAGTTACTTACCAGCAATATAAGACATAAATACACATATAAACATTATAAGACATAAAAACAGGTCAAAGATATTTGCAATGAACAGACCTCAGTGCAAGAAAGTTACTTACCAGCAATACAAGACATAAATACACACATAAAAATTTTAAGACATAAATACAAATATAAACATTATAAGACATAAAAACAAATATAAACATTATAAGACATAAATACAAATATAAACATTATAAGACATAAAAACAGGTCAAAGATATTTGCAATAAACAGACCTCAGTGCAAGAAAGTTACTTACCAGCAATATAAGACATAAATACAAATATAAACATTACAAGACTTAAAAACAAGTCAATTATATTTGCAACAAACAGACCTCAGTGCAAGAAATTTACGTAACAGCAATACAAGACATAAATACACATATAAACATTATAAGGCATAAAAACAAGTCAAAGAGATTTGCAATAAACAGACCTCAGTGTAAGAAAGTTACTTACCAGCAATACAAAACATAAATACAAATATAAACATTATAAGACATAAAAACAGGTCAAAGATATTTGCAATAAACAGACCTCAGTGCAAGAAAGTTACTTACCAGCAATACAAGACATAAATACAAATATAAACATTATAAGACATAAAAACAGGTCAAAGATATTTGCAATAAACAGACCTAAGTGCAAGAAAGTTACTTACCAGCAATACAAGACATAAATACAAATATAAACATTATAAGACATAAAAACAGGTCAAAGATATTTGCAATAAACAGACCTAAGTGCAAGAAAGTTACTTACCAGCAATACAAGACATAAATACAAATATAAACATTATAAGACATAAAAACAGGTCAAAGATATTTGCAATAAACAGACCTCAGTGCAAGAACGTTACTTACCAGCAATACAAGACATAAATACAAATATAAACATTATAAGACATAAAAACACGTCAAAGATATTGGCAATAAACAGACCTCAGTGCAAGAACGTTACTTACCAGCAATACAATACATAAATACAAATATAAACATTATAAGACATAAAAACAGGTCAAAGATATTTGCAACAAACAGACCTCAGTGCAAGAACGTTACTTACAAGCAATACAAGACATAAATACAAATATAAACACTACAAGACATAAATACACACATAAACATTATAAGACATAAAAACAAGTCAAAGATATTTGCAACACACAGACCTCAGTGCAAGAAAGTTACTTACCAGCAATACAAGACATATACGCACCCATAAACATTACAAGACATAAATACACACATAAACATTATAAGTCATAAATACACACATAAACATTGTAAGACATAAATACACACATAAACATTATAAGACATAAAAACAAGTCAAAGATATTTGCAACAAACAGACCTCAATGCAAGAAAGTTTCTTACCAGCAATACAAGACATAAATACAAATATAAACATTACAAGACATAAAAACATGTGAAAAATACTTGCAACAAACAGACCTCAGTGCAAGAAAGTTACTTACCAGCAATACAAGACATATACACACCCATAAACATTACAAGACATAAATACACACATAAACATTATAAGACATAAATACACACATAAACATTATAAGACATAAAAACAAGTCAAAGATATTTGCAATAAACAGACCTCAGTGCAAGAACGTTACTTACAAGCAATACAAGACATAAATACACACATAAACATTATAAGACATAAAAACAAGTCAAAGATATTTGCAACAAACAGACCTCAGTGCAAGAAAGTTAGTTAACAGCAATATAAGACATAAATACAAATATAAACATTATAAGACATAAAAACAAGTCAAAGATATTTGCAACAAACAGACCTCAGTGCAAGAACGTTACTTACAAGCAATACAAGACATAAATACACACAAAAACATTATAAGACATAAATACACACATAAACATTATAAGACATAAATACAAATATAAGCATTATAAGACATAAAAACAGGTCAAAGATATTTGCAATAAACAGACCTCAGTGCAAGAACGTTACTTACAAGCAATACAAGACATAAATACACACATAAACATTATAAGACATAAATACACACATAAACATTATAAGACATAAATACAAATATAAGCATTATAAGACATAAAAACAGGTCAAAGATATTTGCAATAAACAGACCTCAGTGCAAGAACGTTACTTACAAGCAATACAAGACATAAATACACACATAAACATTATAAGACATAAATACACACATAAACATTATAAGACATAAATACAAATATAAGCATTATAAGACATAAAAACAGGTCAAAGATATTTGCAATAAACAGACCTCAGTGCAAGAACGTTACTTATAAGCAATACAAGACATAAATACACACATAAACATTATAAGACATAAATACACACATAAACATTATAAGACATAAATACAAATATAAGCATTATAAGACATAAAAACAAGTCAAAGATATTTGCAATAAACAGACCTCAGTGCAAGAACGTTACTTACCAGCAATACAAGACATAAATACACACATAAACATTACAAGACATAAAAACAAGTCAAAGAAATTTGCAACAAACAGACCTCAGTGCAAGAAACTTACTTACCAGCAATACAAGACATAAATACAAATATAAACATTACAAGACATAAAAACAAGTCAAAGAAATTTGCAACAAACAGACCTCAGTGCATGACAGTTACTTACCAGCAATACAAGACATAAATACACACATAAACATTACAAGACATAAAAACAAGTCAAAGATATTTGCAATAAACAGACCTCAGTGCAAGAACGTTACTTACCAGCAATATAAGACATAAATACACATATAAACATTATAAGACATAAAAACAGGTCAAAGATATTTGGAATGAACAGACCTCAGTTCAAGAAAGTTACTTACCAGCAACACAAGACATACATACACATATAAACATTACAAGACATAAAAACACGTCAAAGATATTTGCAATAAACAGACCTCAGTGCAAGAACGTTACTTACCAGCAATACAGGACATAAAAACAAGTCAAAGATATTTGCAATAAACAGACCTCAGTGCAAGAAAGTTACTTACCAGCAATATAAGACATAAATACACATATAAACATTATAAGACATAAAAACAGGTCAAAGATATTTGCAACAAACAGACCTCAGTGCAAGAACGTTACTTACAAGCAATATAAGACATAAATACAAATATAAACATTATAAGACATAAAAACAAGTCAAATATATTTGAGACAAACAGACCTCAGTGCAAGAACGTTACTTACCAGCAATACAAGACATAAATACACAAATAAACATTACAAGACATAAATACACAAATAAACATTACAAGACATAAATACACACATAAACATTATAAGACATAAATACACACATAAACATTATAAGGCATAAAAAAAAGTTAAAGATATTTGAGACAAACAGACCTCAGTGCAAGAACGTTACTTACCAGCAATATAAGACATAAATACACATATAAACATTATAAGACATAAAAACACGTCAAAGATATTTGCAATGAACAGACCTCAGTGCAAGAACGTTACTTACCAGCAATACAAGACATAAATACACACATAAACATTACAAGACATAAATACAAATATAAACATTACAAGACATAAAAACAAGTCAAAGAATTTTGCAACAAACAGACCTCAGTGCAAGAAAGTTACTTACCAGCAATACAAGACATAAATACACACATAAACATTACAAGACATAAAAACAAGTCAAAGATATTTGCAATAAACAGACCTCAGTGCAAGAACGTTACTTACCAGCAATACAAGACATAAATACACACATAAACATTACAAGACATAAAAACAAGTCAAAGAAATTTGCAACAAACAGACCTCAGTGCATGACAGTTACTTACCAGCAATACAAGACATAAATACACACATTAACATTACAAGACATAAAAACAAGTCAAAGATATTTGCAATGAACAGACCTCAGTTCAAGAAAGTTACTTACCAGCAATACAAGACATAAAAACAAGTCAAAGATATTTGCAATGAACAGACCTCAGTGCAAGAACGTTACTTACCAGCAATACAGGACATAAAAACAAGTCAAAGATATTTGCAATAAACAGACCTCAGTGCAAGAAAGTTACTTACCAGCAATATAAGACATAAATACACATATAAACATTATAAGACATAAAAACAGGTCAAAGATATTTGCAATGAACAGACCTCAGTGCAAGAAAGTTACTTACCAGCAATACAAGACATAAATACACACATAAAAATTTTAAGACATAAATACAAATATAAACATTATAAGACATAAAAACAAATATAAACATTATAAGACATAAATACAAATATAAACATTATAAGACATAAAAACAGGTCAAAGATATTTGCAATAAACAGACCTCAGTGCAAGAAAGTTACTTACCAGCAATATAAGACATAAATACAAATATAAACATTACAAGACTTAAAAACAAGTCAATTATATTTGCAACAAACAGACCTCAGTGCAAGAAATTTACGTAACAGCAATACAAGACATAAATACACATATAAACATTATAAGGCATAAAAACAAGTCAAAGAGATTTGCAATAAACAGACCTCAGTGTAAGAAAGTTACTTACCAGCAATACAAAACATAAATACAAATATAAACATTATAAGACATAAAAACAGGTCAAAGATATTTGCAATAAACAGACCTCAGTGCAAGAAAGTTACTTACCAGCAATACAAGACATAAATACAAATATAAACATTATAAGACATAAAAACAGGTCAAAGATATTTGCAATAAACAGACCTAAGTGCAAGAAAGTTACTTACCAGCAATACAAGACATAAATACAAATATAAACATTATAAGACATAAAAACAGGTCAAAGATATTTGCAATAAACAGACCTAAGTGCAAGAAAGTTACTTACCAGCAATACAAGACATAAATACAAATATAAACATTATAAGACATAAAAACAGGTCAAAGATATTTGCAATAAACAGACCTCAGTGCAAGAACGTTACTTACCAGCAATACAAGACATAAATACAAATATAAACATTATAAGACATAAAAACACGTCAAAGATATTGGCAATAAACAGACCTCAGTGCAAGAACGTTACTTACCAGCAATACAATACATAAATACAAATATAAACATTATAAGACATAAAAACAGGTCAAAGATATTTGCAACAAACAGACCTCAGTGCAAGAACGTTACTTACAAGCAATACAAGACATAAATACAAATATAAACACTACAAGACATAAATACACACATAAACATTATAAGACATAAAAACAAGTCAAAGATATTTGCAACACACAGACCTCAGTGCAAGAAAGTTACTTACCAGCAATACAAGACATATACGCACCCATAAACATTACAAGACATAAATACACACATAAACATTATAAGTCATAAATACACACATAAACATTGTAAGACATAAATACACACATAAACATTATAAGACATAAAAACAAGTCAAAGATATTTGCAACAAACAGACCTCAATGCAAGAAAGTTTCTTACCAGCAATACAAGACATAAATACAAATATAAACATTACAAGACATAAAAACATGTGAAAAATACTTGCAACAAACAGACCTCAGTGCAAGAAAGTTACTTACCAGCAATACAAGACATATACACACCCATAAACATTACAAGACATAAATACACACATAAACATTATAAGACATAAATACACACATAAACATTATAAGACATAAAAACAAGTCAAAGATATTTGCAATAAACAGACCTCAGTGCAAGAACGTTACTTACAAGCAATACAAGACATAAATACACACATAAACATTATAAGACATAAAAACAAGTCAAAGATATTTGCAACAAACAGACCTCAGTGCAAGAAAGTTAGTTAACAGCAATATAAGACATAAATACAAATATAAACATTATAAGACATAAAAACAAGTCAAAGATATTTGCAACAAACAGACCTCAGTGCAAGAACGTTACTTACAAGCAATACAAGACATAAATACACACAAAAACATTATAAGACATAAATACACACATAAACATTATAAGACATAAATACAAATATAAGCATTATAAGACATAAAAACAGGTCAAAGATATTTGCAATAAACAGACCTCAGTGCAAGAACGTTACTTACAAGCAATACAAGACATAAATACACACATAAACATTATAAGACATAAATACACACATAAACATTATAAGACATAAATACAAATATAAGCATTATAAGACATAAAAACAGGTCAAAGATATTTGCAATAAACAGACCTCAGTGCAAGAACGTTACTTACAAGCAATACAAGACATAAATACACACATAAACATTATAAGACATAAATACACACATAAACATTATAAGACATAAATACAAATATAAGCATTATAAGACATAAAAACAGGTCAAAGATATTTGCAATAAACAGACCTCAGTGCAAGAACGTTACTTATAAGCAATACAAGACATAAATACACACATAAACATTATAAGACATAAATACACACATAAACATTATAAGACATAAATACAAATATAAGCATTATAAGACATAAAAACAAGTCAAAGATATTTGCAATAAACAGACCTCAGTGCAAGAACGTTACTTACCAGCAATACAAGACATAAATACACACATAAACATTACAAGACATAAAAACAAGTCAAAGAAATTTGCAACAAACAGACCTCAGTGCAAGAAACTTACTTACCAGCAATACAAGACATAAATACAAATATAAACATTACAAGACATAAAAACAAGTCAAAGAAATTTGCAACAAACAGACCTCAGTGCATGACAGTTACTTACCAGCAATACAAGACATAAATACACACATAAACATTACAAGACATAAAAACAAGTCAAAGATATTTGCAATAAACAGACCTCAGTGCAAGAACGTTACTTACCAGCAATATAAGACATAAATACACATATAAACATTATAAGACATAAAAACAGGTCAAAGATATTTGGAATGAACAGACCTCAGTTCAAGAAAGTTACTTACCAGCAACACAAGACATACATACACATATAAACATTACAAGACATAAAAACACGTCAAAGATATTTGCAATAAACAGACCTCAGTGCAAGAACGTTACTTACCAGCAATACAGGACATAAAAACAAGTCAAAGATATTTGCAATAAACAGACCTCAGTGCAAGAAAGTTACTTACCAGCAATATAAGACATAAATACACATATAAACATTATAAGACATAAAAACAGGTCAAAGATATTTGCAACAAACAGACCTCAGTGCAAGAACGTTACTTACAAGCAATATAAGACATAAATACAAATATAAACATTATAAGACATAAAAACAAGTCAAATATATTTGAGACAAACAGACCTCAGTGCAAGAACGTTACTTACCAGCAATACAAGACATAAATACACAAATAAACATTACAAGACATAAATACACAAATAAACATTACAAGACATAAATACACACATAAACATTATAAGACATAAATACACACATAAACATTATAAGGCATAAAAAAAAGTTAAAGATATTTGAGACAAACAGACCTCAGTGCAAGAACGTTACTTACCAGCAATATAAGACATAAATACACATATAAACATTATAAGACATAAAAACACGTCAAAGATATTTGCAATGAACAGACCTCAGTGCAAGAACGTTACTTACCAGCAATACAAGACATAAATACACACATAAACATTACAAGACATAAATACAAATATAAACATTACAAGACATAAAAACAAGTCAAAGAATTTTGCAACAAACAGACCTCAGTGCAAGAAAGTTACTTACCAGCAATACAAGACATAAATACACACATAAACATTACAAGACATAAAAACAAGTCAAAGATATTTGCAATAAACAGACCTCAGTGCAAGAACGTTACTTACCAGCAATACAAGACATAAATACACACATAAACATTACAAGACATAAAAACAAGTCAAAGAAATTTGCAACAAACAGACCTCAGTGCATGACAGTTACTTACCAGCAATACAAGACATAAATACACACATTAACATTACAAGACATAAAAACAAGTCAAAGATATTTGCAATGAACAGACCTCAGTTCAAGAAAGTTACTTACCAGCAATACAAGACATAAAAACAAGTCAAAGATATTTGCAATGAACAGACCTCAGTGCAAGAACGTTACTTACCAGCAATACAGGACATAAAAACAAGTCAAAGATATTTGCAATAAACAGACCTCAGTGCAAGAAAGTTACTTACCAGCAATATAAGACATAAATACACATATAAACATTATAAGACATAAAAACAGGTCAAAGATATTTGCAATGAACAGACCTCAGTGCAAGAAAGTTACTTACCAGCAATACAAGACATAAATACACACATAAAAATTTTAAGACATAAATACAAATATAAACATTATAAGACATAAAAACAAATATAAACATTATAAGACATAAATACAAATATAAACATTATAAGACATAAAAACAGGTCAAAGATATTTGCAATAAACAGACCTCAGTGCAAGAAAGTTACTTACCAGCAATATAAGACATAAATACAAATATAAACATTACAAGACTTAAAAACAAGTCAATTATATTTGCAACAAACAGACCTCAGTGCAAGAAATTTACGTAACAGCAATACAAGACATAAATACACATATAAACATTATAAGGCATAAAAACAAGTCAAAGAGATTTGCAATAAACAGACCTCAGTGTAAGAAAGTTACTTACCAGCAATACAAAACATAAATACAAATATAAACATTATAAGACATAAAAACAGGTCAAAGATATTTGCAATAAACAGACCTCAGTGCAAGAAAGTTACTTACCAGCAATACAAGACATAAATACAAATATAAACATTATAAGACATAAAAACATGTGAAAAATACTTGCAACAAACAGACCTCAGTGCAAGAACGTTACTTACCAGCAATACAATACATAAATACACATATAAACATTATAAGACATAAAAACAGGTCAAAGATATTTGCAATAAACAGACCTCAGTGCAAGAAAGTTACTTACCAGCAATACAAGACATAAATACAAATATAAACATTATAAGACATAAAAACAGGTCAAAGATATTTGCAATAAACAGACCTAAGTGCAAGAAAGGTACTTACCAGCAATACAAGACATAAATACAAATATAAACATTATAAGACATAAAAACAGGTCAAAGATATTTGCAATAAACAGACCTAAGTGCAAGAAAGTTACTTACCAGCAATACAAGACATAAATACAAATATAAACATTATAAGACATAAAAACAGGTCAAAGATATTTGCAATAAACAGACCTCAGTGCAAGAACGTTACTTACCAGCAATACAAGACATAAATACAAATATAAACATTATAAGACATAAAAACACGTCAAAGATATTGGCAATAAACAGACCTCAGTGCAAGAACGTTACTTACCAGCAATACAATACATAAATACAAATATAAACATTATAAGACATAAAAACAGGTCAAAGATATTTGCAACAAACAGACCTCAGTGCAAGAACGTTACTTACAAGCAATACAAGACATAAATACAAATATAAACACTACAAGACATAAATACACACATAAACATTATAAGACATAAAAACAAGTCAAAGATATTTGCAACACACAGACCTCAGTGCAAGAAAGTTACTTACCAGCAATACAAGACATATACGCACCCATAAACATTACAAGACATAAATACACACATAAACATTATAAGTCATAAATACACACATAAACATTGTAAGACATAAATACACACATAAACATTATAAGACATAAAAACAAGTCAAAGATATTTGCAACAAACAGACCTCAGTGCAAGAAAGTTTCTTACCAGCAATACAAGACATAAATACAAATATAAACATTACAAGACATAAAAACATGTGAAAAATACTTGCAACAAACAGACCTCAGTGCAAGAACGTTACTTACCAGCAATACAAAACATAAATACACACATAAACATTACAAGACATAAAAACAAGTCAAAGATATTTGCAACACACAGACCTCAGTGCAAGAAAGTTACTTACCAGCAATACAAGACATATACACACCCATAAACATTACAAGACATAAATACACACATAAACATTATAAGACATAAATACACACATAAACATTATAAGACATAAAAACAAGTCAAAGATATTTGCAATAAACAGACCTCAGTGCAAGAACGTTACTTACAAGCAATACAAGACATAAATACACACATAAACATTATAAGACATAAAAACAAGTCAAAGATATTTGCAACAAACAGACCTCAGTGCAAGAAAGTTAGTTAACAGCAATATAAGACATAAATACAAATATAAACATTATAAGACATAAATACACACATAAACATTATAAGACATAAATACACACATAAACATTATAAGACATAAATACAAATATAAGCATTATAAGACATAAAAACAGGTCAAAGATATTTGCAATAAACAGACCTCAGTGCAAGAACGTTACTTATAAGCAATACAAGACATAAATACACACATAAACATTATAAGACATAAATACACACATAAACATTATAAGACATAAATACAAATATAAGCATTATAAGACATAAAAACAGGTCAAAGATATTTGCAATAAACAGACCTCAGTGCAAGAACGTTACTTATAAGCAATACAAGACATAAATACACACATAAACATTACAAGACATAAATACACACATAAACATTATAAGACATACATACACACATAAACACTGCAAGACATAAAAACAAGTCAAAGATATTTGCAATAAACAGACCTCAGTGCAAGAACGTTACTTACCAGCAATACAAGACATAAATACACATATAAACATTATAAGGCATAAATACACACATAAACATTATAAGGCAAAAAAACAAGTCAAAGATATTTGCAATAAACAGACCTCAGTGCAAGAAATTTACTTACCAGCAATATAAGACATAAATACACACATAAACATTATAAGGCATAAATACACACATAAACATTATAAGGCATAAAAACAAGTCAAAGATATTTGCAACAAACAGACCTCAGTGCAAGAACGTTACTTACCAGCAATATAAGACATAAATACACACATAAACATTATAAGACATAAATACAAATATAAACATTATAAGACATAAATACACAAATAAACATTATAAGACATAAATACAAATATAAACATTATAAGACATAAAAACACGTCAAAGATATTTGCAACAAACAGACCTCAGTGCAAGAACGTTACTTACCAGATATACAAGACATAAATACACACATAAACATTATAAGACATAAAAACATGTGAAAAATACTTGCAACAAACAGACCTCAGTGCAAGAACGTTACTTAACAGCAATACAAGACATAAAAACAGGTCAAAGATATTTGGAATGAACAGACCTCAGTGCAAGAAAGTTGCTTAACAGCAATATAAGACATAAATACAAATATAAACATTATAAGACATAAAAACAAGTCACAGATATTTGCAATAAACAGACCTCAGTGCAAGAAAGTTACTTACCAGCAATACAAGACATAAATACACAAATAAACATTATAAGACATAAATACACACATAAACATTATAAGACATAAATACACACATAAACATTATAAGACATAAATACACACATAAACATTACAAGACATAAAAACAAGTCAAAGATATTTGCAACAAACAGACCTCAGTGCAAGAACGTTACTTACAAGCAATATAAGACATAAATACACACATAAACATTATAAGACATAAATACACACATATACATTATAAGACATACATACACACATAAACATTATAAGACATAAATACAAATATAAGCATTATAAGACATAAAAACAGGTCAAAGATATTTGCAATAAACAGACCTCATTGCAAGAAAGTTACTTACCAGCAATACAAAACATATACACACCCATAAACATTGCAAGACATAAAAACAAGTCAAAGATATTTGCAATAAACAGACCTCAGTGCAAGAAAGTTACTTACCAGCAATACAAGACATAAATACAAATATAAACATTATAAGACATAAAAACAAGTCAAAGATATTTGCAGCAAACAGACCTCAGTGCAAGAAAGTTACTTACCAGCAATACAAGACATAAATACAAATATAAACATTATAAGACATAAAAACAAGTCAAAGATATTTGCAGCAAACAGACCTCAGTGCAAGAAAGTTACTTACCAGCAATACAAGACATAAATACAAATATAAACATTATAAGACATAAAAACAAGTCAAAGATATTTGCAGCAAACAGACCTCAGTGCAAGAAAGTTACTTACCAGCAATACAAGACATAAATACAAATATAAACATTATAAGACATAAAAACAAGTCAAAGATATTTGCAGCAAACAGACCTCAGTGCAAGAAAGTTACTTACCAGCAATACAAGACATAAATACAAATATAAACATTATAAGACATAAAAACAAGTCAAAGATATTTGCAGCAAACAGACCTCAGTGCAAGAAAGTTACTTACCAGCAATACAAGACATAAATACAAATATAAACATTATAAGACATAAAAACAAGTCAAAGATATTTGCAGCAAACAGACCTCAGTGCAAGAAAGTTACTTAACAGCAATACAAGACATAAATACACATTTAACAGCAATACAAGACATACATACACACATAAACATTGTAAGACATAAAAACAAGTCAAAGAAATTTGCAACAAACAGACCTCAGTGCATGACAGTTACTTACCAGCAATACAAGACATAAATACACACATAAACATTACAAGACATAAAAACAAGTCAAAGATATTTGCAATAAACAGACCTCAGTGCAAGAACGTTACTTACCAGCAATATAAGACATAAATACACATATAAACATTATAAGACATAAAAACAGGTCAAAGATATTTGGAATGAACAGACCTCAGTTCAAGAAAGTTACTTACCAGCAACACAAGACATACATACACATATAAACATTACAAGACATAAAAACACGTCAAAGATATTTGCAATAAACAGACCTCAGTGCAAGAACGTTACTTACCAGCAATACAGGACATAAAAACAAGTCAAAGATATTTGCAATAAACAGACCTCAGTGCAAGAAAGTTACTTACCAGCAATATAAGACATAAATACACATATAAACATTATAAGACATAAAAACAGGTCAAAGATATTTGCAACAAACAGACCTCAGTGCAAGAACGTTACTTACAAGCAATATAAGACATAAATACAAATATAAACATTATAAGACATAAAAACAAGTCAAATATATTTGAGACAAACAGACCTCAGTGCAAGAACGTTACTTACAAGCAATACAAGACATAAATACACAAATAAACATTACAAGACATAAATACACAAATAAACATTACAAGACATAAATACACACATAAACATTATAAGACATAAATACACACATAAACATTATAAGGCATAAAAAAAAGTTAAAGATATTTGAGACAAACAGACCTCAGTGCAAGAACGTTACTTACCAGCAATATAAGACATAAATACACATATAAACATTATAAGACATAAAAACACGTCAAAGATATTTGCAATGAACAGACCTCAGTGCAAGAACGTTACTTACCAGCAATACAAGACATAAATACACACATAAACATTACAAGACATAAATACAAATATAAACATTACAAGACATAAAAACAAGTCAAAGAATTTTGCAACAAACAGACCTCAGTGCAAGAAAGTTACTTACCAGCAATACAAGACATAAATACACACATAAACATTACAAGACATAAAAACAAGTCAAAGATATTTGCAATAAACAGACCTCAGTGCAAGAACGTTACTTACCAGCAATACAAGACATAAATACACACATAAACATTACAAGACATAAAAACAAGTCAAAGAAATTTGCAACAAACAGACCTCAGTGCATGACAGTTACTTACCAGCAATACAAGACATAAATACACACATTAACATTACAAGACATAAAAACAAGTCAAAGATATTTGCAATGAACAGACCTCAGTTCAAGAAAGTTACTTACCAGCAATACAAGACATAAAAACAAGTCAAAGATATTTGCAATGAACAGACCTCAGTGCAAGAACGTTACTTACCAGCAATACAGGACATAAAAACAAGTCAAAGATATTTGCAATAAACAGACCTCAGTGCAAGAAAGTTACTTACCAGCAATATAAGACATAAATACACATATAAACATTATAAGACATAAAAACAGGTCAAAGATATTTGCAATGAACAGACCTCAGTGCAAGAAAGTTACTTACCAGCAATACAAGACATAAATACACACATAAAAATTTTAAGACATAAATACAAATATAAACATTATAAGACATAAAAACAAATATAAACATTATAAGACATAAATACAAATATAAACATTATAAGACATAAAAACAGGTCAAAGATATTTGCAATAAACAGACCTCAGTGCAAGAAAGTTACTTACCAGCAATATAAGACATAAATACAAATATAAACATTACAAGACTTAAAAACAAGTCAATTATATTTGCAACAAACAGACCTCAGTGCAAGAAATTTACGTAACAGCAATACAAGACATAAATACACATATAAACATTATAAGGCATAAAAACAAGTCAAAGAGATTTGCAATAAACAGACCTCAGTGTAAGAAAGTTACTTACCAGCAATACAAAACATAAATACAAATATAAACATTATAAGACATAAAAACAGGTCAAAGATATTTGCAATAAACAGACCTCAGTGCAAGAAAGTTACTTACCAGCAATACAAGACATAAATACAAATATAAACATTATAAGACATAAAAACAGGTCAAAGATATTTGCAATAAACAGACCTAAGTGCAAGAAAGTTACTTACCAGCAATACAAGACATAAATACAAATATAAACATTATAAGACATAAAAACAGGTCAAAGATATTTGCAATAAACAGACCTAAGTGCAAGAAAGTTACTTACCAGCAATACAAGACATAAATACAAATATAAACATTATAAGACATAAAAACAGGTCAAAGATATTTGCAATAAACAGACCTCAGTGCAAGAACGTTACTTACCAGCAATACAAGACATAAATACAAATATAAACATTATAAGACATAAAAACACGTCAAAGATATTGGCAATAAACAGACCTCAGTGCAAGAACGTTACTTACCAGCAATACAATACATAAATACAAATATAAACATTATAAGACATAAAAACAGGTCAAAGATATTTGCAACAAACAGACCTCAGTGCAAGAACGTTACTTACAAGCAATACAAGACATAAATACAAATATAAACACTACAAGACATAAATACACACATAAACATTATAAGACATAAAAACAAGTCAAAGATATTTGCAACACACAGACCTCAGTGCAAGAAAGTTACTTACCAGCAATACAAGACATATACGCACCCATAAACATTACAAGACATAAATACACACATAAACATTATAAGTCATAAATACACACATAAACATTGTAAGACATAAATACACACATAAACATTATAAGACATAAAAACAAGTCAAAGATATTTGCAACAAACAGACCTCAATGCAAGAAAGTTTCTTACCAGCAATACAAGACATAAATACAAATATAAACATTACAAGACATAAAAACATGTGAAAAATACTTGCAACAAACAGACCTCAGTGCAAGAAAGTTACTTACCAGCAATACAAGACATATACACACCCATAAACATTACAAGACATAAATACACACATAAACATTATAAGACATAAATACACACATAAACATTATAAGACATAAAAACAAGTCAAAGATATTTGCAATAAACAGACCTCAGTGCAAGAACGTTACTTACAAGCAATACAAGACATAAATACACACATAAACATTATAAGACATAAAAACAAGTCAAAGATATTTGCAACAAACAGACCTCAGTGCAAGAAAGTTAGTTAACAGCAATATAAGACATAAATACAAATATAAACATTATAAGACATAAAAACAAGTCAAAGATATTTGCAACAAACAGACCTCAGTGCAAGAACGTTACTTACAAGCAATACAAGACATAAATACACACAAAAACATTATAAGACATAAATACACACATAAACATTATAAGACATAAATACAAATATAAGCATTATAAGACATAAAAACAGGTCAAAGATATTTGCAATAAACAGACCTCAGTGCAAGAACGTTACTTACAAGCAATACAAGACATAAATACACACATAAACATTATAAGACATAAATACACACATAAACATTATAAGACATAAATACAAATATAAGCATTATAAGACATAAAAACAGGTCAAAGATATTTGCAATAAACAGACCTCAGTGCAAGAACGTTACTTACAAGCAATACAAGACATAAATACACACATAAACATTATAAGACATAAATACACACATAAACATTATAAGACATAAATACAAATATAAGCATTATAAGACATAAAAACAGGTCAAAGATATTTGCAATAAACAGACCTCAGTGCAAGAACGTTACTTATAAGCAATACAAGACATAAATACACACATAAACATTATAAGACATAAATACACACATAAACATTATAAGACATAAATACAAATATAAGCATTATAAGACATAAAAACAAGTCAAAGATATTTGCAATAAACAGACCTCAGTGCAAGAACGTTACTTACCAGCAATACAAGACATAAATACACACATAAACATTACAAGACATAAAAACAAGTCAAAGAAATTTGCAACAAACAGACCTCAGTGCAAGAAACTTACTTACCAGCAATACAAGACATAAATACAAATATAAACATTACAAGACATAAAAACAAGTCAAAGAAATTTGCAACAAACAGACCTCAGTGCATGACAGTTACTTACCAGCAATACAAGACATAAATACACACATAAACATTACAAGACATAAAAACAAGTCAAAGATATTTGCAATAAACAGACCTCAGTGCAAGAACGTTACTTACCAGCAATATAAGACATAAATACACATATAAACATTATAAGACATAAAAACAGGTCAAAGATATTTGGAATGAACAGACCTCAGTTCAAGAAAGTTACTTACCAGCAACACAAGACATACATACACATATAAACATTACAAGACATAAAAACACGTCAAAGATATTTGCAATAAACAGACCTCAGTGCAAGAACGTTACTTACCAGCAATACAGGACATAAAAACAAGTCAAAGATATTTGCAATAAACAGACCTCAGTGCAAGAAAGTTACTTACCAGCAATATAAGACATAAATACACATATAAACATTATAAGACATAAAAACAGGTCAAAGATATTTGCAACAAACAGACCTCAGTGCAAGAACGTTACTTACAAGCAATATAAGACATAAATACAAATATAAACATTATAAGACATAAAAACAAGTCAAATATATTTGAGACAAACAGACCTCAGTGCAAGAACGTTACTTACCAGCAATACAAGACATAAATACACAAATAAACATTACAAGACATAAATACACAAATAAACATTACAAGACATAAATACACACATAAACATTATAAGACATAAATACACACATAAACATTATAAGGCATAAAAAAAAGTTAAAGATATTTGAGACAAACAGACCTCAGTGCAAGAACGTTACTTACCAGCAATATAAGACATAAATACACATATAAACATTATAAGACATAAAAACACGTCAAAGATATTTGCAATGAACAGACCTCAGTGCAAGAACGTTACTTACCAGCAATACAAGACATAAATACACACATAAACATTACAAGACATAAATACAAATATAAACATTACAAGACATAAAAACAAGTCAAAGAATTTTGCAACAAACAGACCTCAGTGCAAGAAAGTTACTTACCAGCAATACAAGACATAAATACACACATAAACATTACAAGACATAAAAACAAGTCAAAGATATTTGCAATAAACAGACCTCAGTGCAAGAACGTTACTTACCAGCAATACAAGACATAAATACACACATAAACATTACAAGACATAAAAACAAGTCAAAGAAATTTGCAACAAACAGACCTCAGTGCATGACAGTTACTTACCAGCAATACAAGACATAAATACACACATTAACATTACAAGACATAAAAACAAGTCAAAGATATTTGCAATGAACAGACCTCAGTTCAAGAAAGTTACTTACCAGCAATACAAGACATAAAAACAAGTCAAAGATATTTGCAATGAACAGACCTCAGTGCAAGAACGTTACTTACCAGCAATACAGGACATAAAAACAAGTCAAAGATATTTGCAATAAACAGACCTCAGTGCAAGAAAGTTACTTACCAGCAATATAAGACATAAATACACATATAAACATTATAAGACATAAAAACAGGTCAAAGATATTTGCAATGAACAGACCTCAGTGCAAGAAAGTTACTTACCAGCAATACAAGACATAAATACACACATAAAAATTTTAAGACATAAATACAAATATAAACATTATAAGACATAAAAACAAATATAAACATTATAAGACATAAATACAAATATAAACATTATAAGACATAAAAACAGGTCAAAGATATTTGCAATAAACAGACCTCAGTGCAAGAAAGTTACTTACCAGCAATATAAGACATAAATACAAATATAAACATTACAAGACTTAAAAACAAGTCAATTATATTTGCAACAAACAGACCTCAGTGCAAGAAATTTACGTAACAGCAATACAAGACATAAATACACATATAAACATTATAAGGCATAAAAACAAGTCAAAGAGATTTGCAATAAACAGACCTCAGTGTAAGAAAGTTACTTACCAGCAATACAAAACATAAATACAAATATAAACATTATAAGACATAAAAACAGGTCAAAGATATTTGCAATAAACAGACCTCAGTGCAAGAAAGTTACTTACCAGCAATACAAGACATAAATACAAATATAAACATTATAAGACATAAAAACATGTGAAAAATACTTGCAACAAACAGACCTCAGTGCAAGAACGTTACTTACCAGCAATACAATACATAAATACACATATAAACATTATAAGACATAAAAACAGGTCAAAGATATTTGCAATAAACAGACCTCAGTGCAAGAAAGTTACTTACCAGCAATACAAGACATAAATACAAATATAAACATTATAAGACATAAAAACAGGTCAAAGATATTTGCAATAAACAGACCTAAGTGCAAGAAAGGTACTTACCAGCAATACAAGACATAAATACAAATATAAACATTATAAGACATAAAAACAGGTCAAAGATATTTGCAATAAACAGACCTCAGTGCAAGAACGTTACTTACCAGCAATACAAGACATAAATACAAATATAAACATTATAAGACATAAAAACACGTCAAAGATATTGGCAATAAACAGACCTCAGTGCAAGAACGTTACTTACCAGCAATACAATACATAAATACAAATATAAACATTATAAGACATAAAAACAGGTCAAAGATATTTGCAACAAACAGACCTCAGTGCAAGAACGTTACTTACAAGCAATACAAGACATAAATACAAATATAAACACTACAAGACATAAATACACACATAAACATTATAAGACATAAAAACAAGTCAAAGATATTTGCAACACACAGACCTCAGTGCAAGAAAGTTACTTACCAGCAATACAAGACATATACGCACCCATAAACATTACAAGACATAAATACACACATAAACATTATAAGTCATAAATACACACATAAACATTGTAAGACATAAATACACACATAAACATTATAAGACATAAAAACAAGTCAAAGATATTTGCAACAAACAGACCTCAGTGCAAGAAAGTTTCTTACCAGCAATACAAGACATAAATACAAATATAAACATTACAAGACATAAAAACATGTGAAAAATACTTGCAACAAACAGACCTCAGTGCAAGAACGTTACTTACCAGCAATACAAAACATAAATACACACATAAACATTACAAGACATAAAAACAAGTCAAAGATATTTGCAACACACAGACCTCAGTGCAAGAAAGTTACTTACCAGCAATACAAGACATATACACACCCATAAACATTACAAGACATAAATACACACATAAACATTATAAGACATAAATACACACATAAACATTATAAGACATAAAAACAAGTCAAAGATATTTGCAATAAACAGACCTCAGTGCAAGAACGTTACTTACAAGCAATACAAGACATAAATACACACATAAACATTATAAGACATAAAAACAAGTCAAAGATATTTGCAACAAACAGACCTCAGTGCAAGAAAGTTAGTTAACAGCAATATAAGACATAAATACAAATATAAACATTATAAGACATAAATACACACATAAACATTATAAGACATAAATACACACATAAACATTATAAGACATAAATACAAATATAAGCATTATAAGACATAAAAACAGGTCAAAGATATTTGCAATAAACAGACCTCAGTGCAAGAACGTTACTTATAAGCAATACAAGACATAAATACACACATAAACATTATAAGACATAAATACACACATAAACATTATAAGACATAAATACAAATATAAGCATTATAAGACATAAAAACAGGTCAAAGATATTTGCAATAAACAGACCTCAGTGCAAGAACGTTACTTATAAGCAATACAAGACATAAATACACACATAAACATTACAAGACATAAATACACACATAAACATTATAAGACATACATACACACATAAACACTGCAAGACATAAAAACAAGTCAAAGATATTTGCAATAAACAGACCTCAGTGCAAGAACGTTACTTACCAGCAATACAAGACATAAATACACATATAAACATTATAAGGCATAAATACACACATAAACATTATAAGGCAAAAAAACAAGTCAAAGATATTTGCAATAAACAGACCTCAGTGCAAGAAATTTACTTACCAGCAATATAAGACATAAATACACACATAAACATTATAAGGCATAAATACACACATAAACATTATAAGGCATAAAAACAAGTCAAAGATATTTGCAACAAACAGACCTCAGTGCAAGAACGTTACTTACCAGCAATATAAGACATAAATACACACATAAACATTATAAGACATAAATACAAATATAAACATTATAAGACATAAATACACAAATAAACATTATAAGACATAAATACAAATATAAACATTATAAGACATAAAAACACGTCAAAGATATTTGCAACAAACAGACCTCAGTGCAAGAACGTTACTTACCAGATATACAAGACATAAATACACACATAAACATTATAAGACATAAAAACATGTGAAAAATACTTGCAACAAACAGACCTCAGTGCAAGAACGTTACTTAACAGCAATACAAGACATAAAAACAGGTCAAAGATATTTGGAATGAACAGACCTCAGTGCAAGAAAGTTGCTTAACAGCAATATAAGACATAAATACAAATATAAACATTATAAGACATAAAAACAAGTCACAGATATTTGCAATAAACAGACCTCAGTGCAAGAAAGTTACTTACCAGCAATACAAGACATAAATACACAAATAAACATTATAAGACATAAATACACACATAAACATTATAAGACATAAATACACACATAAACATTATAAGACATAAATACACACATAAACATTACAAGACATAAAAACAAGTCAAAGATATTTGCAACAAACAGACCTCAGTGCAAGAACGTTACTTACAAGCAATATAAGACATAAATACACACATAAACATTATAAGACATAAATACACACATATACATTATAAGACATACATACACACATAAACATTATAAGACATAAATACAAATATAAGCATTATAAGACATAAAAACAGGTCAAAGATATTTGCAATAAACAGACCTCATTGCAAGAAAGTTACTTACCAGCAATACAAAACATATACACACCCATAAACATTGCAAGACATAAAAACAAGTCAAAGATATTTGCAACAAACAGACCTCAGTGGAAGAACGTTACTTACCAGCAATATAAGACATAAATACAAATATAAACATTATAAGACATAAAAACAAGTCAAAGATATTTGCAGCAAACAGACCTCAGTGCAAGAAAGTTACTTACCAGCAATACAAGACATAAATACAAATATAAACATTATAAGACATAAAAACAAGTCAAAGATATTTGCAATAAACAGACCTCAGTGCAAGAAAGTTACTTAACAGCAATACAAGACATAAATACACATTTAACAGCAATACAAGACATACATACACACATAAACATTGTAAGACATAAAAACAAGTCAAAGATATTTGCAATAAACAGACCTCAGTGCAAGACAGTTACTTACCAGCAATACAAGACATACATACACATTTAACAGCAATACAAGACATACATACACACATAAACATTGTAAGACATAAAAACAAGTCAAAGATATTTGCAATAAACAGACCTCAGTGCAAGACAGTTACTTACCAGCAATACAAGACATACATACACATTTAACAGCAATACAAGACATACATACACACATAAACATTACATGACATAAAAACAAGTGAAAGATATTTGCAATAAACAGACCTCAGTGCAAGACAGTTACTTACCAGCAATACAAGACATACATACACATTTAACAGCAATACAAGACATACATACACACATAAACATTACATGACATAAAAACAAGTGAAAGATATTTGCAATAAACAGACCTCAGTGCAAGACAGTTACTTACCAGCAATACAAGACATACATACACATTTAACAGCAATACAAGACATACATACACATATAAACATTGTAAGACATAAAAACAAGTCAAAGAAATTTGCAATAAACAGACCTCAGTGCAAGAAAGTTACTTACTAGCAATACAAGACATACATACACATTTAACAGCAATACAAGACATACATACACATATAAACATTATAAGACATAAAAACAAGTTAAAAATATTTGCAACAAACAGACCTTAGTGCAAGAAAATTACTTACCAGCAATACAAGACATAAATACAAATATAAACATTATAAGACATAAAAACAAGTCAAAGATATTTGCAATAAACAGACCTCAGTGCAAGAAAGTTACTTACTAGCAATACAAGACATACATACACATTTAACAGCAATACAAGACATACATACACATATAAACATTATAAGACATAAAAACAAGTTAAAAATATTTGCAACAAACAGACCTTAGTGCAAGAAAGTTACTTACCAGCAATACAAGACATACATACACACATAAACATTATAAGACATAAATACACAAATAAACATTATAAGACATAAATACAAATATAAACATTATAAGACATAAATACACATATAAAAATTATAAGACATAAATACACAAATAAACATTATAAGACATAAATACAAATATAAACATTATAAGACATAAAAACAAGTCAAATATATTTGCAATAAACAGACCTCAGTGCAAGAACGTTACTTACCAGCAATACAAGACATAAATACACACATAAACATTATAAGACATAAAAACAAGTCAAAGATATTTGCAATAAACAGACCTTAGTGCAAGAACGTTACTTACCAGCAATACAAGACATAAATACACACATAAACATTACAAGACATAAAAAAAAGTCAAAGATATTTGCAACAAACAGACCTCAGTGCAAGAACGTTACTTACCAGCAATACAAGACATAAATACACACATAAACATTACAAGACATAAAAAAAAGTCAAAGATATTTGCAACAAACAGACCTCGGTGCATGACAGTTACTTACCAGCAATACAAGACATACATACACACATAAACATTATAAAACATAAAAACAAGTCAAAGATACTTGCAACAAACAGACCTCAGTGCAAGAAAGTTACTTACCAGCAATATAAGACATAAATACAAACATAAACATTACAAGACATAAAAACAAGTCAAAGATATTTGCAACAAACAGACCTCGGTGCATGACAGTTACTTACCAGCAATACAAGACATACATACACACATAAACATTATAAAACATAAAAACAAGTCAAAGATACTTGCAACAAACAGACCTCGGTGCATGACAGTTACTTACCAGCAATACAAGACATACATACACACATAAACATTACAAGACATAAAAACAAGTCAAAGATATTTCCGACAAACAGACCTCAGTGCAAGAAAGTTACTTACCAGCAATACAAGACATAAATACACATATAAACATTACAGGACAAAAAAACATGTGAAAAATACTTGCAATAAACAGACCTCAGTGCATGACAGTTACTTACCAGCAATACAAGACATACATACACATATAAACATTACAAGACATACATACACACATAAACATTACAGGACATAAAAACAAGTGACAGATATTTGCAACAAACAGACCTCAGTGCAAGAAAGTTACTTACCAGCAATCCAAGACATACATACACACATAAACATTACAGGACATAAAAACAAGTGAAAGATATTTGCAATAAACAGACCTCAGTGCAAGACAGTTACTTACCAGCAATACAGGACATATATGCACACATAAACATTACAAGACATAAAAACAAGTGAAAGATATTTGGAACAAACAGACCTCAGTGCAAGACAGTTACTTACCAGCAATACAAGACATGAATACAAATATAAACATTATAAAACATAAAAACAAGTCAAAGATATTTGCGACAAACAGGCCTCAGTGCAAGAACGTTACTTACCAGCAATACAAGACATAAATACACATATAAACATTACAGGACAAAAAAACATGTGAAAAATACTTGCAACAAACAGACCTCAGTGCAAGAAAGTTACTTACCAGGGATATAAGACATAAATACAAATATAAACATTACAAGACATAAAAACAAGTCAAAGATATTTGAAACAAACAGACCTCAGTGCAAGAAAGTTACTTACCAGCAATCCAAGACATACATACACACATAAACATTACAAGACATACATACACACATAAACATTACAAGACATAAAAACAAGTCAAAGATATTTGAAACAAACAGACCTCAGTGCAAGAAAGTTACTTACCAGCAATACAAGACATACATACACATTTAACAGCAATACAAGACATACATACAGACATAAACATTACAAGACATACATACACACATAAACATTATAAAACATAAAAACAAGTCAAAGATATTTGCAACAAACAGACCTCAGTGCAAGAACGTTACTTACCAGCAATACAAGACATAAATACACACATAAACATTACAAGACATAAAAAAAAGTCAAAGATATTTGCAACAAACAGACCTCGGTGCATGACAGTTACTTACCAGCAATACAAGACATACATACACACATAAACATTACAAGACATACATACACACATAAACATTATAAAACATAAAAACAAGTCAAAGATATTTGCAATAAACAGACCTCAGTGCAAGAACGTTACTTACCAGCAATACAAGACATAAATACACACATAAACATTACAAGACATAAAAAAAGTCAAAGATATTTGCAACAAACAGACCTCGGTGCATGACAGTTACTTACCAGCAATACAAGACATACATACACACATAAACATTACAAGACATAAAAACAAGTGAAAGATATTTGCAACAAACAGACCTCAGTGCAAGAAAGTTCCTTACCAGCAATACAAGACATAAATACACACATAAACATTATAAAACATAAAAACAAGTCAAAGATATTTGCGACAAACAGACCTCAGTGCAAGAAAGTTCCTTACCAGCAATACAAGACATAAATACACATATAAACATTACAGGACAAAAAAACATGTGAAAAATACTTGCAACAAACAGACCTCAGTACAAGAAAGTTACTTACCAGGGATATAAGACATAAATACAAATATAAACATTACAAGACATAAAAACAAGTCAAAGATATTTGAAACAAACAGACCTCAGTGCAAGAAAGTTACTTACCAGCAATACAAGACATACATACACATTTAACAGCAATACAAGACATACATACAGACATAAACATTACAAGACATACATACACACATAAACATTATAAAACATAAAAACAAGTCAAAGATATTTGCAATAAACAGACCTCAGTGCAAGAACGTTACTTACCAGCAATACAAGACATAAATACACACATAAACATTACAAGACATAAAAAAAAGTCAAAGATATTTGCAACAAACAGACCTCGGTGCATGACAGTTACTTACCAGCAATACAAGACATACATACACACATAAACATTATAAAACATAAAAACAAGTCAAAGATACTTGCAACAAACAGACCTCAGTGCAAGAAAGTTACTTACCAGCAATATAAGACATAAATACACACATAAACATTACAAGACATAAAAAAAAGTCAAAGATATTTGCAACAAACAGACCTCGGTGCATGACAGTTACTTACCAGCAATACAAGACATACATACACACATAAACATTACAAGACATAAAAACAAGTGAAAGATATTTGCAACAAACAGACCTCGGTGCATGACAGTTACTTACCAGCAATACAAGACATACATACACACATAAACATTACAAGACATACATACACACATAAACATTATAATACATAAAAACAAGTGAAAGATATTTGCAACAAACAGACCTCAGTGCATGACAGTTACTTACCAGCAATACAAGACATACATACACACATAAACATTACAAGACATACATACACATATAAACATTACAAGACATAAATACACACATAAACATTATAAAACATAAAAACAAGTCAAAGATATTTCCGACAAACAGACCTCAGTGCAAGAAAGTTACTTACCAGCAATACAAGACATAAATACACATATAAACATTACAGGACAAAAAAACATGTGAAAAATACTTGCAATAAACAGACCTCAGTGCAAGACAGTTACTTACCAGCAATACAAGACATAAATACACATATAAACATTACAAGACATAAAAACAAGTCAAAGATATTTGCAACAAACAGACCTCAGTGCAAGAAAGTTACTTACCAGCAATCCAAGACATACATACACACATAAACATTACAGGACATAAAAACAAGTGAAAGATATGTGCAATAAACAGACCTCAGTGCAAGACAGTTACTTACCAGCAATACAAGACATACATACACACATAAACATTATAAAACATAAAAACAAGTCAAAGATATTTGCAACAAACAGACCTCAGTGCAAGAAAGTTACTTACCAGCAATATAAGACATAAATACAAACATAAACATTACAAGACATAAAAACAAGTGAAAGATATTTGCAACAAACAGACCTCAGTGCAAGAACGTTACTTACCAGCAATACAAGACATAAATACACACATAAACATTACAAGACATAAAAAAAAGTCAAAGATATTTGCAACAAACAGACCTCGGTGCATGACAGTTACTTACCAGCAATACAAGACATACATACACACATAAACATTACAAGACATACATACACACATAAACATTATAAAACATAAAAACAAGTCAAAGATATTTGCAATAAACAGACCTCAGTGCAAGAACGTTACTTACCAGCAATACAAGACATAAATACACACATAAACATTACAAGACATAAAAAAAAGTCAAAGATATTTGCAACAAACAGACCTCGGTGCATGACAGTTACTTACCAGCAATACAAGACATACATACACACATAAACATTACAAGACATAAAAACAAGTGAAAGATATTTGCAACAAACAGACCTCAGTGCAAGAAAGTTCCTTACCAGCAATACAAGACATAAATACACACATAAACATTATAAAACATAAAAACAAGTCAAAGATATTTGCGACAAACAGACCTCAGTGCAAGAAAGTTACTTACCAGCAATACAAGACATAAATACACATATAAACATTACAGGACAAAAAAACATGTGAAAAATACTTGCAACAAACAGACCTCAGTGCAAGAAAGTTACTTACCAGGGATATAAGACATAAATACAAATATAAACATTACAAGACATAAAAACAAGTCAAAGATATTTGAAACAAACAGACCTCAGTGCAAGAAAGTTACTTACCAGCAATACAAGACATACATACACATTTAACAGCAATACAAGACATACATACAGACATAAACATTACAAGACATAAAAACAAGTCAAAGATATTTGAAACAAACAGACCTCAGTGCAAGAACGTTACTTACCAGCAATACAAGACATAAATACACATTTAACAGCAATACAAGACATACATACAGACATAAACATTACAAGACATACATACACACATAAACATTATAAAACATAAAAACAAGTCAAAGATATTTGCAATAAACAGACCTCAGTGCAAGAACGTTACTTACCAGCAATACAAGACATAAATACACACATAAACATTACAAGACATAAAAAAAAGTCAAAGATATTTGCAACAAACAGACCTCGGTGCATGACAGTTACTTACCAGCAATACAAGACATACATACACACATAAACATTATAAAACATAAAAACAAGTCAAAGATACTTGCAACAAACAGACCTCAGTGCAAGAAAGTTACTTACCAGCAATATAAGACATAAATACACACATAAACATTACAAGACATAAAAAAAAGTCAAAGATATTTGCAACAAACAGACCTCGGTGCATGACAGTTACTTACCAGCAATACAAGACATACATACACACATAAACATTACAAGACATAAAAACAAGTGAAAGATATTTGCAACAAACAGACCTCGGTGCATGACAGTTACTTACCAGCAATACAAGACATACATACACACATAAACATTACAAGACATACATACACATATAAACATTACAAGACATACATACACACATAAACATTATAATACATAAAAACAAGTGAAAGATATTTGCAACAAACAGACCTCAGTGCATGACAGTTACTTACCAGCAATACAAGACATACATACACACATAAACATTACAAGACATACATACACATATAAACATTACAAGACATAAATACACACATAAACATTATAAAACATAAAAACAAGTCAAAGATATTTCCGACAAACAGACCTCAGTGCAAGAAAGTTACTTACCAGCAATACAAGACATAAATACACATATAAACATTACAGGACAAAAAAACATGTGAAAAATACTTGCAACAAACAGACCTCAGTGCATGACAGTTACTTACCAGCAATACAAGACATACATACACACATAAACATTACAAGACATACATACACATATAAACATTACAAGACATAAATACACACATAAACATTATAAAACATAAAAACAAGTCAAAGATATTTCCGACAAACAGACCTCAGTGCAAGAAAGTTACTTACCAGCAATCCAAGACATACATACACACATAAACATTACAGGACATAAAAACAAGTGAAAGATATGTGCAATAAACAGACCTCAGTGCAAGACAGTTACTTACCAGCAATACAGGACATATATGCACACATAAACATTACAAGACATAAAAACAAGTGAAAGATATTTGGAACAAACAGACCTCAGTGCAAGACAGTTACTTACCAGCAATACAAGACATGAATACAAATATAAACATTACAAGACATAAAAACAAGTCAAAGATATTTGCAACAAACAGACCTCAGTGCAAGAAAGTTACTTACCAGCAATCCAAGACATACATACACACATAAACATTACAGGACATAAAAACAAGTGAAAGATATGTGCAATAAACAGACCTCAGTGCAAGACAGTTACTTACCAGCAATACAGGACATATATGCACACATAAACATTACAAGACATAAAAACAAGTGAAAGATATTTGGAACAAACAGACCTCAGTGCAAGACAGTTACTTACCAGCAATACAAGACATGAATACAAATATAAACATTATAAAACATAAAAACAAGTCAAAGATATTTGCGACAAACAGACCTCAGTGCAAGAAAGTTCCTTACCAGCAATACAAGACATAAATACACACATAAACATTACAAGACATAAATACACACATAAACATTATAAAACATAAAAACAAGTCAAAGATATTTGCGACAAACAGGCCTCAGTGCAAGAACGTTACTTACCAGCAATACAAGACATAAATACACATATAAACATTACAGGACAAAACAACATGTGAAAAATACTTGCAACAAACAGACCTCAGTGCAAGAAAGTTACTTACCAGGGATATAAGACATAAATACAAATATAAACATTACAAGACATAAAAACAAGTCAAAGATATTTGAAACAAACAGACCTCAGTGCAAGAAAGTTACTTACCAGCAATACAAGACATACATACACATTTAACAGCAATACAAGACATACATACAGACATAAACATTACAAGACATACATACACACATAAACATTACAAGACATAAAAACAAGTCAAAGATATTTGAAACAAACAGACCTCGGTGCATGACAGTTACTTACCAGCAATACAAGACATACATACACACATAAACATTACAGGACATACATACACACATAAACATTATAAGACATAAAAACAAGTCAAAGATATTTGCAATAAACAGACCTCAGTGCAAGAAAGTTACTTACCAGCACTAGAAGACATAAATACACACTTAAATATTACAAGACATAAAGACAAGTGAAAGATATTTGCAACAAACAGACCTCAGTGTAATAAAATGACTTTCCAGCATTGATTCCTCATTTTCAGGGAGGGTTTTTTCATCTTGCACTTCGCTGACACGCATCAGCATCCAGTTCTTTATGAGAAAAGGGGAAGACTGAGGGAGGGATATACTCACCGTCACCGACACGCTGGGCATCAGTGTCCTGTGCTTCATCAGAAGAGATGGCGTTCAGGAGACTATCATCCAGGATCCTGATGACTTGAGGAAGGCCTTCTTCCGCAGGACGCTCAACCACATAGTCAAGACAGTCTGTAAGGAAACAAGTTTAAAATAACATTAGGAATGTAATAAACAGCCAGTGCTAAAGCAACAGACCTACATCTGTTAGTTTGAGCAGATGATGACAGAAGAGCATTTTTGGCTACATTTATGTCAGACTGAGTGACACTTCGACTTTTTCATGTGAGATCAAAAGATGTCAACTAAGTTCACATCATTAAGTGAAGCATCCATTTTTAATAGAAGAGCACCAAACCTCCACCAAGGCAGCTCACTCTGTGCACACTACACTTTTATGGTAACACTATTTTATTTTGTATACATTCATTTTGTTTTATTTGTCCTTTTTAAACCTTTATGCAAACACTACGTTGGAGTAGGTAATGGATAATAGGTACTCATTTTTAAATAACTGGACATAAATAGCTTGTTACATAAATATACTACAGGAAATGTATAACTAACTAGGCAGCTCATTCTCTTATTTATTTATTACAATTCTTTCATTAACAATGTAACACATTTTGAAACAGCATCAGAGGTTTAATGTACCAATTTCATGTCCTAAATGTTCCCAATACAAACAAAGGCAGTGGAACTCCAAGCACATATTTTTAAAATAAAACACAAAATAAAACACACACATAAAGGTTTGACTTCATGATTATTTTGACTATGCTTAATGTTTTCAATATTATTTTTATATTATTTTATTTTGATTTTTTTTTTTATCACTGCGTTATGTAGCTGGGAAAAAACGTTATAGTTTACCTAATGAAGCTTTTGATCCAGAGAAGAAAATGATGTTAGGAGCTACAGGGGATCTGGTGTGTTCACCTTTATGTTCTATCATTGTGACGAAATGCTGTTACCATAGAAACTGATTTTATTTTTATTCTTTTTTTGGGGAGTATTTTACTAATCTTTGTCCGTTAAGCTAGTTTAACCATTTTATTGGGGGGCAGTGTCAAATTTGAAGCCTTCAATCAAAGTAACATCTTTTTTCACATTCATACGCCACTCGTTAATAAATTCTACAGCTGTCCCGCAAAATTTAAAGCATACAAGCAATTTACCGGGAAAAATCTTGGAATACACATATTTTGATCACATTAAAATTTGATATTCACACTGGAACTTGTTAAATTATTATAGTTGTCTAGTGACTCTTAAAATAATTGAAGAATCTTTGAAACGTACCAGCCAGGTGACTTTCAATGAGTCCGGATCCACGACGAGCGAGCCAGCTTTGCTGTTATGACGAAACACGTCATAAAGCGACAGTACAAACGACTTCTTCGAGTCGTTTGTACTGTCGCTTTCTAGTAAATTCCGCTTTCTGTAGAAATATTCTCCAAAAGTTATCTTTCCACAAGCTGAGTTTGGAGCAGGTCAAGACAAGTTCACGAGCGAGCACAAAAGAACGAATGGAACGTTGTGGAAGTGCATTTAAACACTCGCCTTGGTTACGGTTGCCAACTGCGTGTGCACGTAATAAAACTATAAGAATGGAGCTCACTGCAATGTAATTTACAGTTAATTTATGGTCATTTATAGTTACTGCCGTTGTCACCCTTTATATGGGATGTAATATAAGCACGTAGGTATAGGTATATCCAGAAATAAACATAGATATTAGAAAGCAGCAAATCAGTAACAGATGTTTGCTTGAGTGAATAACATTAGCATATAGCTCATGGTAATATTACATCTTCACATTTTTCTTATCGAAGCTAACAATAACTTAGCGTTCTCGCTACTCACCATGCTGTAAAACAGGTATATGTTAGCAATGACACCATTTAACAGATATTAAAATGCTAGCCGCGCTAATTAGCCTTAGGATTGCTTGAGGTCTTGTTTCCAGCTCTAGTGGTCATAAGCGAACTTAGGCCTGTGCCAACCTTGAGCACGGACATCAATCTTGTAAAGCTCACTATTAAACTGACAAAAAGCCTTAGAGCCTAGAAACTATGATACTTACAACTGTGCTATGTTTGTGTCATAGCATATAGCAAGACCCCATAACGATAACTGACCTTTGACCTCTTCTCAAGATTAATCTTCAGGTCAAAGAGATAATGCTATATACAGCTATTTTAACACTATGTTTCTTACTGCCATTGTCTGACATAATATCCTTGAATCTTTTTCTAATTCAACACTTAATATAAACACTGTATGTTTATTTGAAAATTAAGAATTAAAAACACTCCTTGTAATGCCAACTTTTGTTTTCAAATGTAAATAAAGTATATCAACTAACATACTGGACACTGTTCTGCTGAACAACACACATATTACCATTATTGTAGCTGGTGTTTTTTAGTAATTTATTATTTTATTTCTCATACAATTTAAAACATTAATAACCTTTTCAATAAAACAAAGTATCAGATGTAATTATTCTGAAACTAAGTCTAAGCTTCCCATAACTTTTTATTGCAAGTTACATTACTGACATAATAAACATAAAATGTTTGTATTGTTCATCCACAAGTCCAGTCTCTGGCTCAAACAACACAGAAGCTTGGTGTGTTTGTTTCTCAGTCCAGGCATTACTGCTTGAATGCCTGTCATGAATTTAGGTAATTCAAATGCAATTGCCTAAAGAAAGTCTTTTACATTGTCCCAACTTCCCTTAAGTACAGTGGCTGGAGATGTGGGCTGGAGATGCAATGAAAGTAAAGAAGAGAAAACAATGTACAACGAGGGAAAAAAATAACCAACTATATACATGGTGTATGCGTAAGAAACATTGAAACAGAAACATTGTGGGTGTAAACAAGGACAGTTATATAATAAAATAAATAGGGGTGAAATGGTAAATGGCCTGTATTTGTATAGCGCTTTTCTAGTCCCTAAGGACTCCAAAGCGCTTTACACATCCAGTCATCCACCCATTCACACACTGGTGATGGCAAGCTACATTGTAGCCACAGCCACCCTGGGGCGCACTGACAGAGGCGAGGCTGCCGGACACTGGCGCCACCGGGCCTTCTGACCACCACCAGTAGGTAACAGATGAAGTGTCTCGCCCAAGGACACAACGACCGCGCCTGTCCAAGCCAGGGCTCGAACCAGCAACCTTCCGATTACAAGGCGACCTCCCAACTCTTGAGCCACGATCGTTGGCTGGATGGAGTGGCTATGGTCGTTTAGGGTGGTAATGCCACTGAGATACCACTGAGACCAAAATATTGCACAGGACCATAAATATTGCACACACTAAAGATATGGCACATGAGCCAAAAATATTGCACAAAACATGGAAAGACTGAGATATTGCACATAGCTAATCAATAGCAGCATCAGAGTGGATGAACTGGGGAAGTCAGTTCATACTTTTAGTTTGCATTAAGAGTTCTGACAGCCCATGGGAAGAAGCTGTTTTTATTTTCTTCAATCAGTAATGAATAGTAAGATGTTCTAGCTTTATGGAGGGCTTTTTTAATAAAGCAGGCTAAATGATGATCTACTACATTTTTGCACACCATTTCATCTCCAGTTTACGAGTTATCTGTTAAATGTTCAGTTTCTATGTCGTATGTTAAAACAAGATCTAGAGTGTGATTAAAGTGGTGGGGGGGTTATTTTACTTTTTGAGAGAAGCCAGTTGAATCTGGTAACAGATTACACAGTGTCATTTTGAGCAGTACAAATAATAAAACATTTTAACTGTCAGATAATTTCAAATGCAACAAACATCAGTATCATTATTTCATATTCTGTATAGTTTTTCATATTTATATCCTGTTCATAGCCTGTACATAGCTTGTACTCACTACAGCCTGTACATACTTATAGTTATAGAATATTCACAACATACTTCATACCGTGTACATTATAACATACCATAATAGACCAATTTCTGTAATATACTTACATATCTATATTATTGCTATTATATATTGTAATATATCTATATCACTAAAGCACTTCTGGATGGATGCAAACTGCATTTCGTTGCCCTGTGCATGTGCAATGACAATAAAGTTGAATTCTAATTCTAATTCTAAACACGAGCCCCACCCCACCCCCCACCCCCATCCCTATGTGATTGTGGAATATATATGCAGATGATGTTGTTTTGGTCCTGTCAAATCCTGAGCGATCTGTTCCTGTACTATTAGATCTGGTGAGGTTGTTTGTTATACAATTAACTGGTAGAAGAGTGAGTTTGTGGCTTTAACTGCAAACCTGGATGTTGATTTCTTGAAAACTTTGCTTTTTAAAATTACAGACAATAATAATTAAATGCACTTAAGAACAGGACGCAGCAACACTACATATGAGCGGGTGGAGGGAGGTTTGGGGTCTTCACTCACCCCCATTCTGTTAACCGTCTGGGCAGGGGGACTGGGAGGAGGTGCTGGCCGTCAGATTGGGGTCTGAGATGCGGGGCCTCCCTGCTTTTTGCAGTTTGCTTTCCTCCATCCCAGAGAGAAGGGTTACATCTCCTGGGTCCGGTTTGCCCCTCTGAGGGCGGAGGTACCTGGACCTGAGATATAGAGTTAGACTCTTTGTGTCTGTCTCCACGTCGGGTGAGTTTGTGTATATGGGGGTGGGAATGCACCGTCTGTGTCTATATGTCAGCTTGGGTCTTAGACTCCACCTCTCTGGGAACATCTCAGGCTCTCTGAGGTTTGGAGGCCTATCTTCCCTTACTGCACTCCCTGCCAGTGGCTGATGCCCTCAGACATTGGTGTGTTGGTGGTTCTTGGTGTCTGGTGCTGACCGCCCATGTATGTGCCGACTCACTCCTGGTGGCCGATTGGCAGGGCCTGGCGCCCGTGGCCCGGCTGGGCCCCTTCCAGGAGGTGGGGTGCACTCAGGCCTCTAGCCTCTGGGCCTGAGGCCCAATTCTCTCTGGCAATTGGGCAGATCCCGCAGGCACGCCACTGCAACTCCCTCTGGCCTCTGCTCTGTGGCTGCTGGGTGATCTCTCATTTAGGGCTCTCCTCAGCTCTTCCCAGGAGGGTGGCACGGTTGCCCCCCTGGTGGTCCTCCTTGGGTCCTCGTATTCTGGGGCCTCTGGATGTCTGGGGCCTGGATCTCCTCCATACATGCTTCATGCCCTGGGGGACGGGGCTATGGCTCCCCACACTCCCTAGCAGATCGTTACATGGAGAAACCTTTTGAATACAAGCATGCTGATCCACACAGGTGTGCACACAGGCGGACACACGGGTTTTCACAGACACAAACCTTTCTTGGCTGCTACCTCAAAGCACATTGTGCGCTGTCGATCTTGCGTACCTTTCTTCTCCCCTCTATTTTTCTTTCTCCCCCTCTCTTTCTTTCATTCTTTCTCCCTGTCTTATCACCCAGTCATGTCTGTCCTGTCTGTTACAACCGGAAATCAAATCAAATAAATACATATTTATAATTTAAAAAGAAAGAAAGAAAGAAAATTACAGACAGACTTAAATACCTTGGTGTTCTTTTGCCCAATGATCCTAAATTGATCTTTAAGTTGAATTATCTTGAACAAGTTGAAAAAACTGTAAAAGGACATTGAGAAATGGAGGGCTCTCCCTGTTTGCATGATGAGTCGCATAAATGCAATCAAAATGGTTTCTCTCCCTAAATTCTTATGTCTGTTTTTAAACGTACCTATCTTTTTGAATAAGCAATTTTTCAAATGATCGAGTCAGTAGTATTACCATTTGTTTGGGGCTATAAAAATCATAGGATATCAAAAGTTCATCTATCTAAGTCTAAACTTGAGGGTGGATTTGGTCTGCCATGTTTTTAGTTTTATTATTGGGCTGCAAATGCTAGAACTCTTGCTTAGTGTCAGGAAGGGTACAAAAAGGTCATGTCTGCAAATTAATTGATATATATTTAACTAACTTAATTTTTACCTTTCTTTGTTTATTATCACTGTTCTGTTTATTATCATATAAACAGTACAGTGATTACATACATTATATACAGTGATATATATATATAAAAAAAATACATATCTATATATATATATATATATATATATATATATATATATATATATATATATATATATATATATATATATATATATGTGTGTGTGTGTGTGTGTGTGTGTGTGTGTGTGTCCAGAAGAGCGCATTCCGCGGTTTGTCGCTTACTTTTCCCCAGTGCCTTCAAGTCAGATGCGGTAGACAGGGTGACGGTCACGTGACCCACCTCAACATAAACAGATGTCACATGATTTTCGGGTTGTTTTCCAACATGGCGGGCAGCTCTCCTGTTTATCCTCAGCGTGGTTTTAAGTTTTCCTCTCGGCGAGAAGAAAATAGACGTTCCAACCTGCGGATACGAGGTTAGCTACTTTATGTCGCGCTTTTGTATTTTATTTACATGTGTTAGGGTTAAGGTACATGTCAAAAAGCTCAGTGGAGCTGTTAGCGCTACTTTCTGTTTCACTCACATGACTGTGCTCACATACATTGAAGTGCTGGTGTTGTGCCAAAAAAGTGCCCGCCTGCCAAAAACTGATTTCCAATGTCTACCTGTGTTTTTATGTGTAATATCTTTACCTATGTTGGCAAATAGACTTCGGTCAACAGGCTTTACAAAGGGGCTAGATATAACATTTTAAAGTTACATCTTTTTCAACTCTGTCTTATTGCACTTACATTACAACCAATTCCATCATTTTTTTCCACTTAAAATATGTTTACAGAACTATTGTTAGATGTCTTTCAATATCTGCTGTCCTCTTGGCCAGATTCTTCTTTAAAACACGTTTTTAATGTCAACAAGCTTCTTTTAACTGCATAAATAAAGGATATATAAAAGTCACTGCCAAAAACTGATTGCAGCTTCTACTTTGTTACAGGAATGTTGTTTGTGGCTCAAGATGACTTGTATCATTCATGAGGGATACATTTGATATAGGTTTCACATATTATAGACTAACAAGTTATGTATAGAAGTTTAAATGCGAGCAATCCTTTTTTGGTAAATACCAGAAATCAGTTTTTGGCAGACGATCACTTTTTGGAGTGAATATTTGTCGACATTATGACTCTTCCGACAGAGCAGTACAGCTGTATTCATAGAGTGTGTGTCTGTGTGCAGTCATGTCATGCCACCAAGCCGGGCATGTTGAATGTCCACCTGATCCCGCACACACATGATGACGTTGGCTGGCTCAAGACTGTGGACCAGTACTACTATGGAGGTCAGTGTGACACATACAGAAAAAACACTGTGAAGCTATTAGCCAACCTCCTGCTCTGTGTTTACTCTCACACTCGCACAAGAGACCAAGGAAGACAACAGAGGGGCAGCTGTGCCACTGTCCCAGAAAGAGCTGAGGAGAGTCCCAGATGAGGGCTCACTCAGCAGCTGCGGAGCAGAAGCCAGGGGGAGTTGCAGTGACGCGCCCGGGAGCTCCGCCGGCAGCCAGCTGCGCCAGAGTGACCGAGCCCCAGGCCGAGAGGCCGAGGGCACCCCACCCCCGAAGTGGCCCGAGCTACTGTTGAAATGTATCAGAAGACGATATTAAAACACCTTTGTTTCATTTTATACTCTGTCGTGTATTTCACGCTGCCTCATAATGTACTGTTTACTGCAACAGTTTACTTCTTCATTGCTTTAGAGTTTTATGCTTTTAGTGCAATTGATTGTCGAGCTTGCTTATTTTAATGTCACATGTTGTTTATAGTAAGTTGTAAGGCCAGGTGTTGTGCAGGTGACCATCATCTGGTGGTGGTCAGAGGGCCCGGTGGCGCCAGTGTCCGGCAGCCTCGCCTCTGTCAGTGTGCCCCAGGGCAGCTGTGGCTACAATGTAGCTTGCCATCGCCAGTGTGTGAATGTGTGTGTGAATGGGTGAATGACTGAATGTAGTGTGAAGCGCTTTGGGGTCCTTAGGGACTAGAAAAGCGCTATACAAATGCAGGCCATTTACCATTATTTACCATCTGATATTGATTTCCAGTCTGGGTTAATATGTAAGCAGAACTCATCTGCACTGAGGGTGGTTTGTTTGGGCATATGCATGAATGCAGATGAGCACATATACTTTCTTGCTGTTAAGATACGTTAGTGCAAATAAATATTTTTCAAACTGTGACACACAGCAACTAAATTCTGACCACTTCTTGAAGCATTGACTTCTGTGTTACAAAATAATGTCTCTTTTGTCCTAAATCTGTGCACATTTGTGTGCGTAGATCGTAATGACATCCAGCATGCTGGTCAGTACATCCTGGACTCAGTTGTGGATCAGTTGTTGAAGAATCAAGACAGGAGGTTCATCTATGTGGAGACGGCCTTTTTCTACCGCTGGTGGAAGAGTCAGAGCTCCAGCGTGCAGCAGACAGTCAAACAGCTGGTTAATGAAGGTAAATACCCATTCAGTACTATACAGCTGCGTTAAGTGTTTCAGTGCATCCTTACCAAAAGCTGCTCCTCCCGCAGGCCGTCTGGAATTTGTGAATGGTGGTTGGTGTATGAGCGACGAGGCTGCCATACACTACAGCGCCGTCATTGACCAGATGACCATTGGTCTGAGGTTCCTTAATGAGACTTTGGCCGTCCCCGCGTCACCTGGCACATCGACCCCTTTGGCCACGCCTGGGAACACGCCTCCATGTTTGCACAGGTAGCATAGCTCTTTATGTTTATTCTTCGAGTTTTGCACGAGTCACACTTCAGAATTGCTCAGCTCATTCACTGTCACACTTTCAAACGTTGGCCATGTTTAATATCAGCAGTATAGGGCAGAATAGAAGGATGAGCATAATTGGTCACCTTAAGGAAGGCCTGATTTCTAGTGAGACTTAAAATGGGAGAATTTATCAGTTAAAGAAGAGAGTTGAGGCTAATTAGAGTTAGAAGGTTGCACTCACGTCGAGAAAGACTCTCCGTTTTGTCATTACAAATTTTTGGCTGTATCGTCATTATCAGATTTGCTGCTCTGCAATGAATCAAATGGGCTTATTTCCAGAATGCTGCATTATTACATGAAGGCACAATTTAGTTCACTGGCTTTCCATTTGAATTTCCTTTAACCATTAACTTTCTGTCTTTTGCTGCAGATGGGATTCGATGGCTTCTTCTTTGGTCGTCTAGACTATCAAGACCGGGCTCGCAGGATGAGGAATAAGGAGCAGGAGCTTCTATGGAGAGCCTCCGACAGCCTCACTCCTCCAATGGCTGACCTCTTTACTGGTATGCAAAGTTTCTTTCTTCATCCCTTTATGTTAATGACTTCTGGACTCAGCAACAGGACGGTGTCACATTATTTTTTAACCGTTTGCCCCCGTTAACCAACAGGGATCCTTCCTAATGGCTACAACCCTCCTGAGGGCTTCTGTTGGGACCAGCTCTGCAGTGACCCGCCTATCAGAGACGATCCTGATCTTGAAGACTATAATGTTGATGATGTGGTGGGACGCTTCCTCGTCATCGCCAACAGTCAGGTTGGACACAACTCCACACTGGCGCACAGAGACACTGATTTATCAGTCACGTGGTGTTCTTAACACCGCATGTTTAACTAACACTATGAAAAAAAATGCTCATGTTAAATCAAAAGACATCAAACAACGCTTTCTGATTTAGAAAAAGAGGAAGCAGAAGGGATGCTGTGTATCCCAGCCCATATACAGCTGTGACTAGCTAACATGACATGTAAAATTTCAGTAGGAACCTCTTGTTTCAAGTAATGTCAGCATATCTTCATGCAGGTCCCCATAAATCTTTTCTCAACCTGTCTGGTTTTATTTTATGAACCTGTCATGATCATAATAATAAAGACATCTACAGATAGTGTAATGCAATGTCCTCCTTTAATAATCCACATTCACCACTTTAGCCATCATATAAATGTGCTTTGAATAGTGTGAGGTGTGTGTGATTGAAGAGATGTGTGAATTGTTTAATTTCACTCTTCCCTTTTCTTCCTTTTTGTTTAGTTTAATCTGTTAAGCATTATTTCCTCTTCCTTTTTTAGTCTACGGTCTATAAGACCAACCACATCATCATGACCATGGGCTCAGACTTTCAATATGAGAATGCCAACCTGTGGTACAAGAACCTGGACAAGCTGATCCACTATGTAAATGCCCGGCAGGCAAATGGCAGCAAAGTCAACGTGCTCTACTCTACACCGTCCTGTTACCTGCAGGAGCTGCACCGAGCAAACCTCACCTGGTACTGTGAACTTTAAAGGGGCAGGATAATGTTTTCTTGTTCTAGCAGCACTGTTGGTGTTAAACTCTATTGTAAAAAGTGTCGTCTTTTGCATTTTAATGTCAGCTAAATCCATTGGTTTTCTATCCAGGCCATTGAAGACAGATGATTTCTTCCCCTATGCAGACGACGCTCATGATTTCTGGACGGCTACTTTACAAGCAGACCAGCGCTGAAGCGATATGAGAGGATCAGCAACAGCAACCTGCAGGTACTCTGAGATTTACTTTGTGCGGGGCGATTTTACAGTGTGCTCGGCATTACACTTTGTGTCGACGACATCACAACATTCAAACTTCTGCTTTTCTAGAATTACCTCTGTAACTGTAAGTCCTGTCCCACTACTTTAGAGCTTTCAGAAAAATTTAATTGTTTTAGTGTAGATGGTAGTTAGCATGCTAACATTCAAACTTTAAGAATGTTAGCATGACATATGCTAGATAAGTATAACATTGTCACATTACACTAACAAGCTTTAAATTTTGTTCTGTGAAAACAAAGTTTATCTAACTCTTAACATGAACTGTAAGCAAATAAATGCTAATATATAGCATGAAGCACACTGTTAGCTGGCACTTAATAAAGCTATCACTGGTATCCTGCGTCTATAGAACTACCTTAAGATGTGGAAATATAGGTTTAATGGTGGAAAATTTATACCTGTGTGACTTTTTAAATTGTGTTTACATTTTTTTCCCTCTTAATAGACTTGTAACCAGCTGGAGGTATTTGGTGGTCCAGCTTCCAGGAAAGGACCCTTTGGGGAAGGTGAAAGCCAGACCATGAGTAAGATTTGATTGAATCTTTTTTGTGTCTCCTTAGTGGGTTCTGCATAGGCATACTGTAGGTACTCTGGCTTCCTGCCACAGTCTAAAGATTTACGTATTAGGTTAACATGTAATAGCATGACCATAAATGGTTGACTGTCTTCAAGTGCTACTCCTGTGATGGACCTGTCCAGGATGTAGGAGAGCTGGGATGGGCTCCAGCCTCCCCACAACAGTGAATTGGTGAACCGGTAGAGAATATGGATACCCTTTAAAAGTTGTATTTGTGTTACTAAGACCAATTGGATGTCAGACAAGAGATTGAGTGACGGCTGCTTTCATTGGTAGAGAAAGCCATGGCTGTGGCTCAGCACCATGACGCTGTGTCGGGCACAGAAAAGCAACACGTAGCAAATGACTACGCCAGGAAGCTTGCTAACGGCTGGCAACACTGTCGGGTACTCCAGGCTTCACAGTACATTATCTTACCCAACAGAAGTTACTTGTGCTAAATTTGTCATTTTCTGTACAGGAAAATATATTATCATGTCTTTAGCAGAAAGTGTTCTTCAGTCCAAACTTTCTTGCACAGGTTTCTTGTCTAACTGTTGTCTCTCTTTCAGGTTTTAGTCAGTAACAGTCTGGCTGCTCTCAACGGCTTGTCTGCTGAGCGAATCTACTGTGATAACCTCAACGGCCTTCATGATGTGATGTTCTTCTACTTCCCTGGCCGCTGTGTCTGTTGTAGCGTCCTGATGACACTCAGTTTGTGCTCCAGTGGATGATGAGAGTCAAACCTTACATACTCACCCGTGAGCATTTGTTTACAATGTCCCCCTTTACTGGTGTAAATCTCACAGTCTAAGAAGGCTAACCTGCCATAACCTCCCAGGTGAACCTAATGTGATGGTCCACCCAGTTAATGTGATCAGTGAAACCTGCGGTCAGCTGAAACGGAAGAAGTCACTTGGATGAGTGACGAAATGTTTCTCCCACTGAAAACTCTACGTCCAGATGAACAGAATTAATTTTTAAAAGTTCCTTACCTGGATGACTGAGGATGCATCAAGACATTTGAACAGCAAGTGGGTAGAGTCACAGCTGCATGCCCGAGTCACTATCCTGTCTGAAAGTGAGCATTTAAAATCTGAAGGTTTGGCTCATAAGTCTTACTTGTACATGTACTGATCCTGTCATTTAAACCATGTTTAACAACCATCCACCGGTAACATAATAAAAAACCCCACAATATGTCATCTTAAATGTAATTCTGAACACTCTGACCCTCTGAGATTTATCCTCGGAACAAACAGTGTATTCAAGGTGTACAGCCTAAAAAACCTGGGCTACAGTTATTGTAAATACATTCTGTGTAATTACAGATAAGACTGAATGCTCACGCTGCCTTTCTCTCGCTTGTCTTTTTGTCTGTCATTCAGTTCTCAATGTGTACAACCCTCTCGCTCGGCCCGTCACTTGGCCCGTCAGGCTGCCGGTCAATGGAACAGCGTACAGCGTGTCAGATGCTAGTGGCAAAGCGGTGGACTGCCAGGTCAGTATGTGTGCCAGCAGCAAGTATGAGAGAGCAGGCAGCCTTCTGGAGCCTACATCTTCAGACCCAACTCTTCCACACCTTTCGTCATCAGCCGGACGGCCAAGACGGAGATCATTAAGGTAGAGATGTTTGCTCGTATCCAGACGTAGATTCCTCATAGCAAAGCTTTGTTTTTACACTGTTATTCAGTTTACTTCTAAATTATAGGCTGCTGTCATTTTATATGTGTGGGTGTCAGAATGAACATGCCAACATGTTTTACCTCCCTGTTTAGAGGCTAATATGCAGCGTCTAATTTTGTACTGCAATGCTCTCATCCTCAGACGTCAGTGGTGCAGGAGGTGAGGCAGTGGTTTGCTCCCTGGGTGTCTCAGGTGGTTCGTCTCTATGCTGACAGCAGAGCTCTGGAGCTCGAGTGGACTGTGGGACCTGTGCCGATAGAGTGAGTTTAACACGTGCACACTACATATGTAATGGAGATGTTTTTAGAGATAAGTGGTTGTTGAAATTTCTGTTCTCTTCAACCTTTCTAAAAGCTCAGTGCCTTAATGTCAACTGATCTTTCAGGGGAGAAAAACCTCATATGGGGCAATATTGTAGCAGAGCTTTGCCCTTCTAAATATTTCCTCATATCATAGCAAGTGATTGGCTTAGATCGCCGTTATCTTTTTCCCCATGTCAGATTATAAATTCATGGAAAGAGGGAATTTTAGACCATAAGATTCCATGCACACCCACTGGGGAATAGATTTAGCTCATAATTTCAGGTCTATTTTAGCCATTTATTTATTTTTTTATTTGTGAGCGAGAGAAATAAATTCAAGGAAAAGTGAGGAATCTTTGCCAAAATGCTCCCCACACCACCCACCTTTAACCCACGTCACACTTGCTGTCTTGACCTTTCAGTGACAGCCTGGGGAAGGAGGTGATCACTCGTCTGGACACCAGCATCAAAACCTCTGAATATTTCTACACTGATTCCAACGGCAGAGAAGTTCTGCAGAGGAAGTAAGAGTTTGCTTTTTGTTTTTTGATGATGGAAAATGCATTTTAACCTTTTAAAGTTGTTGCAGTTGTTTTGGATGGTATTTTACAGATTATATACAAAGTAAGACAGCTGTACAGTTATGTGATAGTTTTACATTAAAAGAATCCAATTCTGTACACTTAGTGTGTGTGTGTCCCGTCCCCCCCAAACAGGAAAGACTTCTGGCCCACCTGGAACCTGAAACAGTCAGAGCCCATTGCTGGAAACTACTACCCAATCAACTCTCGTGCTTATATCAAGGTTTGTGTGTTTGTTAGCTTCCATTTGGAGAGACAAGCAACAAAGAGCATTCACTGTCAGTTCATTGAATTATCACAAGTGATGTTTTCCTTTCACTTGTGTGTCTTCAGGATGATGTGGACCAACTCACTGTGGTAACGGATCGCTCTCAGGGTGGAGGCAGCATCCAGAATGGTTCACTGGAGATCATGGTGAGGCAAAAAGTCGTAGCTCATCACCATTAGCATGTTGACCCCATCTAAGCGCACACAAGGAGTTCTTATTAAAGTCTCTCTATCCAACCTCCTCACCCTCAGCTCCACCACCGGCTGCTCCACTATGATTTCCGCGGTGTTGGTGAACCTGTCAACGAGATCTCTGGCATCTTCCCAGACGGGCTGGTGGTCCGCGGCCGCCTCCTGCTCACCCTCGATCCCCCGCAGACTGCTGCCGACACGCACCGCCCCCTCGCAGAGGGGATGGTGTTGCAGCCGCTGCTTACGTTTACTGATGGAGATCTGAAGCCAAACACTCAGCTGGAGGTATGTAAATGATAAACGGACTGGTACTTGTATAGTGCCTTTCTACTCATTCACCCAATCACATGCACATTCGTACAGTACTTGTACAAATACTGCATGTATTTTAAAGTCATGTTATTAACACACTTCACTAATCGGGTTTCAGAAGTCACGGTGATGTGATCTGTGTTTGAAATATTAGCAGTGCAAGAACCAGCTGGCCTCCATCTTGCAGGTTCCTGTTCAAACACCTTAAACTCCTGTATGTAAGCTTAAGAAAAGCTTTGTACAGTGCTGTGACCTGCACTGTACAAACTGCAGGCTGTTCCTGTGAGAGTCTGCTGCTTGTTTTGAGTCATTGTCTCCAACTGTCTATGCTGCTGGTTATAACCCATTTCTGTCCTGCTGTGTACATATTTGCATTTTTTAGACATGGTTTCACTCGCTCTCAGGGGAACTGAGCTAAGCTGTGTTGCCTTTAGTGGCAACTGCTGCTGACATGTTTTCAGAGCCAGCGATTGGTCGAAATTCATATCAACTTTATGTAGTAATTTTATAGAAAATGTGGTTGGAATACATTAAATAATCTTTTTTTTTTTTTTTTAAAGGCATGGTTTCTGTGAGTGAGGGGTCTTTGTCTTTTAGTTCTCAGGGCTCCTGGCTGCACTGCCCCCTGCTGTCCACCTGCTGACACTCAGTCAGTGGGATGAAGACTCAGTGCTGCTGAGACTGGAGCATCAGTACCAGAGCTCAGAGAGCAAAGTGAGCTCTCAGGCAGTCACAGTCAACCTGCAGGTCAGACATTCAGAAACAATTTAAACCTTGTTACACTCAAAGCGACCGTACAGTCATCTGTCATTCAGTCGTTTCTCGTTTGCAATGCAGTGGAATGTCGTTTTGCTGTAACTAATCCCATCGTCTTTCCTGTCTGTGCAGAAGCTGTTTTCAACTCTGGAGGTTCTGGGTGTGGCTGAGTTGAACCTGTCGGCCAATCAGTGGAAAGATGAAATGAAACGTTTTGACTGGACTCCTGAGAAAGGTACAGGACACCAGTGTTGTGTCAGTTAGTTCACCACTGCAGTTTTGAACGTCACCCTAGATTCAAAGCTGGATGTGTTCTCCAGTCTGACTCGATTTAAACTTGGCTAAATTTCAATGAATGTCGTCTCCTCGGGTGTTTTTTAATATGGATTCCATATTTGAGCTTTGTGCATTTTGGAGGTCGGTGGTAAAATCTCAGAGACCAGGTATGAACTTCTGTGGAAATCACTTTGGTTCGTTGTCAGATCAAAGTGAAAATAATTTAATAGATTAAATGATGCGTGTTCTGTGCGCTCGTAGCTGCAGTTCCAGCTGTGTGAAAGAAATGTAGCAGCAGCAAAATAAAGTATATAAACATTTACACATTTTCTGCATCACCAACTGAATACATTTATAATCCAGTGACAATGAAGTGCACAGTCTGCGCTTCAGTCAGTGTTCTTTTTTTTTTTTTTTAATGTATGGCTTCAATACGAAACTTATTTGCAAACATATACTGCACTTAACATAATTCAGTAATCCGTTATTCTGGCTTTGTAGTACACTGCTCTTCAATCACACTTCCATAGTGAGGATTCCCTGATATTTGCAGATTTTGGCCTTCGTTTACTGTTGTCACAATTTCATTACATTATTTATAATATTTTATATAGTAATATAAAGACTGGCAACATCTGGATTTTTCAACATCTGGCAGGTGACCATGCACTGAAGGAGCGCTGGGCTGATAGAAATCTGCTGATGCCTTTTAAATCTCTGATTGTAGTCATCGACTTAACAGTTTCCCTGCAGGTGCTAATTAAGCCAGCAGGGAGCCATAAAGAGTCATAAACAGATTGATATGCTTCATAATGTAATGTATACTACAAGGTGTTTCTGGAGCTCAACATGTTATTTTGTTCCTTGTGAGGAGACTTGGTTGCTGGTCACTGACCCGTGTCACTGCTGGTGTGTTTAAAGATTAACCAACCAAAAACACTTTGCGTCGTTTGTGGTTGTGCTCACATAATGTGTCTGTTTTCCAGGAGAAAAGCCGCTGCTGAAGACATTTCAAGACCCGTCCACGTGGGAGTGACCTTAAGGCCAATGGAGATCCGAACGTTCCTTCTCAAAGTCAACCTTAGATAGCCAATCACACATGAGATTTTATAGGATGAATTATCGTATATTGACATTCCTGTGGCTTGTTTACGTTGCTGGTTTAATAAAGTGAGGATTTTTAGGGGGAAAAAAGATGAATGAGAAGTTGTATTCACGCTGCCTACGACTTAAAATCGGATCACAGCTGTAGCCCGGACTGACCTGGGCAAAAGTCATTTCAGGATGCCTTCAGTCTTTGATACAGAATGTCTGAATAAGATTGAATTTGTTAAAGCTGCCTTTAACATTTTTGAGAACATTTATATTTGTGGGTTTTTTTTGTGCTGTTGCAGTAACAGAATATCGTCTCCCACAAAGTGATATGTGCAATAAAGTATAATCTTTGCATTTCTGCCATGTTGTGTATACTTAGATTTTTCTACTTACCAAGAAGCAGCTAATAATAAAAATCAATCCTCCTTACTGTCCTGCCCTCGTGTTTGTGCCACAAATCTTGTGTATAATCAGTGAAGCAGCATTTAACTTCTGATAATCTGACATTAGAACAGATGTTGTGCTGTTGCTGCTGCAGACCTTTTCCAGTGACAGTTATCTGTGCCTGCTGTCTCCAGCGTGTCTTCAACCACGCAGCGATGTGAAGCCTCGGATGATCAAAAACGGTTTTTTCCCTGAAAGACAAAAATAAAGAAATACTCATGAAAGCTGTTTGATTCTGATGTAGTAACGTCTGAACAGCCAGCAGTATGTTTTGGCTGTGGCTGCCGAGGCAGCGCTCAGCTTCTCTCTGGCAGGAAACCAGCAGTGTGTGGCGACCTGCCAAAGCAACCTATGGAGAAGACTAATTCGTCAGCACGAGTCTGCCGTTTCATTTTCCGCCCAGGACATCGAGACTTTACGGGACTAATTAGTATTTAGGTAATTGCCTGCCTTTAATTCAGAGGGACTTGTGTGTGCCAACAGTATGATAAAGAACCCGACGTGCTGAAGCGATCCTCACCTGCAGCAACTCCGTCAGCTGCTGCAACAGTAACGATGCTTTCTGCTCTTCCTCTCACTTTACTGTGCTGTGCACAAACATAGTTCTAAATGTTAAGCAGGCAGAAACCCTTTTCACGTACTCCTAGTTTGTGAGAAAATAATTTATTTATGTTTTTTGTTTCTTTTAAACAACAGTCACCTCATGACGTTTTACATGGCAAGGTAAAGATCCTACAGCAATACAGAGAAAACCCCTCTGAGCAGAACCATGCCTGGGGTGGGCAGCCTTTTGCACAGATGGCCTCTTAGCTTTAAATGCCCAGCAGCCACAAGAACAGCATCATTTTGGTCTCCACCAAGTCATTACCAAAATGTTATGCTATGTTCACCAGCTAGTCACCATCTTCACCTTCAGTTGAGTGGGATGCAGGTAAAAGCACTATTTAAGAGTTTTTAATGTAAAAAAAAATGGTGTATTTAGGTTGTGTTTAGTAAATCTGACCTGTTTGAACTTCTTGCAGGGGAAGGTCTTGAGCTGAGAAGAGTCTGTGATCTGGTTCTTTCTCTTGTTCTGGAACTTTTTCCTCTTGTCTTGCAGGTCAGCAGAGATTCCACCACTGAAGGAGAGAACAAATGAGGAGAAAGATTAACAGGAAACCAGAGAAAAGAGAATAAAAAAATAAATAAGTGGAGATGATAGAAGGAGCAACATGTGCAAGAAACAAAGAACACTGGAAGAACATGGACACAGCTTTTTTTTTCTCTCCAAAGAGAAACTCAGGACTACTTTAAGTAACTAAACAAATTCAGGGTATTTAAGGTTTGGGGTTTTTTCCTACGAGGGCAATCTCAAAAGTAAGGTCACCTATCGTTTTAGAAATATTTACATCATTTTAAAGGTTGAAGAATTATTTATTTTTCTACATAATCACCATTTCACTCGCTGCATTTTTGCAGATGCTGTGGCAGTTTTACAATGCCCATGTCGTACCCGCTTGCTGGCGCCACACAATCACCTTCTGGACAAATATTCTTTCAACTTTAGGAACAGGTGGGAGTCACTGTTGGAGGCGTGGTCCTGCTCCTGAAATTCCGATACATAATCTCCAATAACTGGCTAAAAGAGTTCACTTCCAAATTTTAGGTCGTAGGTCTTGGAAAATTCTTATTATTATTATTAACTTGTAATTTAAATTTTGATTGAAAATGTACCGAAAACCACTACTGCCATCTGTATGACTACTTTAAGTGAAAGTGAATTTTAAGATAAAAGTAATGGATTTAATAGATAAAACAAATTGAATTTTCTTTGTGGTCTTGAGTCAGTATCATGAGGTTTGAGTGTGCTCTTGTGGCCTCTGGTGTTTTCATTCCCAGTGCTCACTTTATTATCCATTCATCAGTGGATTCCCATTCATTTTCTATGGTGGTCCTTTTGACCGGGAACACCACAGATGTAACAAGGTTGATTAAAACATACAAAATTCAATGAAAGCGGTGATCATCACGTTTATATGTTCAAGTGCATAGTGTCCAGGATATCATCATCATCATCATCATCGTTTATTGATATAGCACTTTAAAAAATGCGCCAGGCAGACCAAAGTGCTGAACAATACAGAAACAAAGAAAAGCAAAACAGAGTATAAAATAATAAGGAAGGATGTCAGTTTCCCGCCGAGGTAAAAGCCAATCTGGACTTAAAGACCTGCACTGAAGACGCTGGTCTAATATGAAGAGGAAGGTTGTTCCAAAGCATCGGAGCCCAGGATATCATAATACCTTGAGGCAATCACATGTAAAACACAATATTTATGAGTGTTTTAAGTTGTAAATCATTCAGATTTGACCCAAACATGACAGGAAGGCTAGCAATCTAGGGAAACAGAACAAAGGAGCACACAGCATTGAGAGTGGATGTGACAAATGTCAAGCAGCGACTCGGATAATAAACAAACACCTGGTAATGAGGGAAGGAAGTGGCACAAAATACAAAGCAACAGAGACAAGAGACCATTGAAATAAAACAGGAAATGACAAACACAGAGACACAAACACAAACCTAATGACTAAGCAAATAACTAGCATTTAAAATAAGAGAGACTAAAGAAAAGACACTGATAAACAAAAGTCCATAAATGCTGTCAGGAAAAGCAGGACTCAACTGCAGGACTTCTTAATCAAATCAAAGACAGTGAGATTATTTACAAGGTGCAATAAAAACAGTTTCATAATGTGACATCCACATTTGTGTTAATCCCACTCTAACGCCCACACCGGCTCGGACAGTCTCGGTCGTTGTGTCCTTGGACAAGACACTTCACCTACCGCCTACTGGTGATGGCCAGAGGGGCCGATGGCGCGATATGGCAGCCTGGCTTCTGTCAGTCTGCCAAAGGGCAGCTGTGGCTACAACTGTAGCTGCCTCCACCAGTGTGTGAATGTGAGAGTGAATGAATAGTGGAATTGTAAAGTGCTTTGAGGGTCTCCAAAAAGCACTATATAAATGCAATCCATTATCATTATTATTAAACTCTCTCTGCAACTTTACCCCCAAATATTTACAAAGAGGTGTCTGTGCTGTCTTCAAAACTGCTTCACAGGTTTCCTGGACAGAAAGGAGAACATCTTCCAAAGAACAAAACGGTCTTTAACTTGTGAAACAGGGTTTCACCAGTGTTTGTCATACAACAATCCGGTGTTGACTGGTAGAAATAGCAGGTCGGATCGGCGAGGACATACGGACAATGACAAATAGAGAACTAGAAATTAATCCTCTCAAAGCCCAGGGACCATGGCATGGTTTTCCAACAATGTTATTGTTCCATCAGCTTTAATATATGATCCTGAAGCCTACATTTCCGGTCTCGCGTTGACTTCTTTTAACACATTAAGAAGATTACAGATAAGCATTGAAGCAATTAATTTGTATTGATAATTTTTAATAATCAAATTATTTGAACATCAATGGCACTGCTTGCTTGAGAGTAATCAGAATCTCTTGCAACATCGCCTCTTCTTAGAAAGCCATCCTTCTAGGTGTCACTTCTGGTTACAGCGTTTATGGGTCTTTGAGTTTAGTTCCTTTTCTGACTCTGAGTTTATTTATATTTCTGGTTCATGATTTCTTGCCTGTCTCACCTTGTGAGGCTCTGTCATGTCCTGTGCATATGTTTAACCACTCATATCTCTGTTAATTCGATATTCACCTGTCGTGGCAGCTCCCCTCTATGTCATGCTTTTTAATCAGGGCTAGTTTTTAGAGGTCTGGACAGTTAACCCCAAGGGACTGTTAATTTAAAAGACGGGAGTAACCTGTAGGTGCTATTTGCACTAAACTAACTGAATACTCAGAGTTAAGTTATCCTTTTACTGTTTAACAGTGGGTTAAAAAAGTGAATGTCCACAATTTCGACTTTAATTGCAGGAGATTATTTTAAAGCAGTTTTGGAGGAGAAAAGCAAAAGCAGAATCAACAACAACAACAATAATAATAACGATTAGCTTGAGGTTGGAGATGAGCCTGTGTTTTATCTCAGTGTTCCATGTTAAAACCAGTCTAACCACTATATCACCATCTCTCTATTTCTTTTAACACTAATAATTCCATTACATTTTAACATTCAGTCACATATGAAAGGGTTTCACTTCACATTTCATTAAATTCAGATTCATTAGCACACTCACTTTAGCATAATCCCTTTTAATCCAAATACACTTTCCTATTAAAGTTCTGTGTTTCTCAATCACAGTTTACTCAGTACTTTCTTTTTGCTTTTTGCTAAATCATATAGTGTCAAACCCCGCCTCTCATCCTATGACAAAAGGGATATGTTGGAAGAGAATGGATGGATATAGTTTTAAAGTCAGACGTTCAGAGATCAAAGTACCCTGTGTCTGCTCTCATTCCTTTTCTTACACACACACACACACACACACACACACACACACACACACACACACACACACACACACACACACACACACACACACACACACACACACACACACACAGATTCATATTTCTACACGGGCTTTCACTTAGCCCTGAGTTATCCTCTCTGACTACCCATATGTAACTGCTTATTTTTCTGATCAGTATTGAGCATAATTAACTAAAGGTAAAATCACATATAAATCATAATTCTGGGTTTAGCCATTACACACGATTCTTCTCATTCACAATCATGTCAAGATGATAATAGATTGGTGACACAGTTTTTTGTGTGTGCAGACATGTTCCATCATGTCTACATACAAAAAAAAATCTTGACATTACAACAGACATATTCACTATTTAGACTTCATTTCTCTGTTGACGTATTGATCAGACTTCTCAATCATCCAGGTAAGGAAATCCCAAAAAGTGTCATGGCTGGGGCAGCAGTCGTGTTGTGTATCGAGAAAAGGATCCAAAATGCAGGTACTGGCTGGGGTGCGAGTGAAACAAAGAAACAAACAAGTGATAAAGAGGCAAAAACACAGGAAGAGCAGAGCAGGGAGCAAACAAACCTAAACTGAGGGAAACTAAAGAACTAATCTGAAACCAAACGCACTCAGCTCAGTCTCCAGTGTCAGCTGGAGAGATGCGAAATGTGAGTGAGGCATCTTAATATAAAGAACACAAATGAAGTTCTTTAAGAGTAATGAGTTAAGAGTATCTATGAGAGTTAACAGTATCTATCCATCGATACAAAAGTTTTTTGTCCAAAACTTTCAAAGTAATACTTTTTAGGGTTATAGGAGTGATTTTGATTTGACTTTTTTACATGTTTCCTAGATGGTCCAAGGCTTCCCACTGTGTCAGTGAGCCCCTCTGCTGAGATAGTGGAGGGCAGTTCAGTCACTCTGACCTGTAGCAGTGATGCTAACCCAGCAGCTAACTACACCTTGTACAAGGAGGATGGAAATTTACCGAAAGCATTTGGACAGAACTTCACCGTCACCAAGTTCAGACCTGAACACAGTGGGCATTATTACTGTGAAGCCCAGAACAAGCTGGGACGTCATAACTCCACCTTACAGCAGACCATTGTGCCAGGTAATCATTTATATTTACATACTGGATACACTCAGAAAGGAGTGCAGTTAAAAAGTCAGGCACAATCTACATTCATGCACTATGGCTAATTATTGGATGGCACTAGAATTTATAATAACAGATCACCTTCAAAATACCTCAGCACAGATAGAACTGTATTACTACCTAAATGTACACATGTGCAAGTATTTATTTTGCCAAAACGTTTCCCCTTCAGTGTTGTATGGACTCATAGTGTTGCTACAGATAATTAAACCAGAGCTGATTTTAAATACGTTGCTCTTTTGAATCTACACTAATCCATCATCATCATCTTTAAAAGCATATGTTTGTATGGTGTCTGTCCTGTGAGGGCCAAATATCTCAAAATAATCATTAATGAGTTCAGAAAACCAGGCCTGCAACTTGATTTACAAAGATAATTTAAATATATTAAAAATAAAATACTGGCTGCACCTGTAACTGTTCAACTTGCCTGTGTGGTTAAACAGAATATGGCAGGAGTCCCACTGTCTGCTGTCAAGGCTTTCCTTATTCATGTGCTAAAGAGTCCTAAGAATCAACATTGTAACTTATCTATCACGATGACAAGAACCATGTTTATTGCTAATGCTAGTCCTGTTTCCATGCAAAAAGCAGATTGTAACTGATCTCAGAATACTGAAAGCAGAGCCAGTGACATTTTAACCTCCTGTTAAAAACCAGGGATTTATCCATAATGCCCATGTGCACCCAGCCAGATAAAGCTGCAGGCCACTCAGCTTGAAGTGATTTTTAATCGAATGCAGACGAGGCTATGAAATTAAGATGTGCTACAGTTTTTAGTGGAATAAGGGGCGCGCCCAGTTAACCCTGTTTTCAGAGACAATAGCCCACTGCTGCCACTGTAAAGGATGAATGTTTATTGTAGGCTTTTTAATTTACAGTATAAAGTGCATTGAGACAACTGAAATGAGACCTCTAAAAGTTGATTCTGTTCATCTGGACGTAGCGTTTTGTGGGAGAAATGTTTCGTCACTCATCCAAGTGACTTCTTCAGTCTCAGCTGACTGCAGGTTTCCCCAACCTTATAAACAGTACATTTGCATAATGACTGAAACCAGCCCACTCAAGGAACAATGGGCTGGGAGGTCAGTTCTTTAATCTTAATTATGCAAACTCTCATGACCATTCATCAACAACCACTGACCAAAACCCACTGATCAATGGCCATGAATACCATTCACAGAGATTTGGGGAATGGCTACAATCACAGCATTGTAAGATGCTGACAGATGAACCCTTAGGCCCCCTCCTCGATTCAGAGATGGTCTTTTCCTTTTCATGTAAATGTCCTCCTTGACTCCGCGCTCAAACCAGTGTTCCTCCCTGTCCAGGATGTTACATCCTCATCATTGAAAAAGTGTCCACTGGCCTGTAGGTGTAAATAGACTGCAGAGTCCTGGCCTGACGAGGTAGCTCTTCCGTGTTCGCCAGAGGTTGTTTGGTTTCCCCGATGTATAAATCCTTGCAATCCTCCTGGCACTTAACAGCGTACACTATGTTAATCTGTTTGTGTCGGGGGACCCGATCCTTGGGGTGGACCAATTCTTTTTGGCACAGCGTGTTTTGGGATTTACTGTATATCTTTCCCAGGACTTTGTCCACAGAACCAGTGTTGATAGCTCTTGACTCGGTGGACCTCGGGGGATTTTTTTCTGTAAAATATCATTGAGCTCTGTACAGCTGACAACCTCAGTCTCTGCACAGTGAAGAGAGGGTGATTCACCAGGTTCTAGAAAAAAGGGACAATTAGTTCAGCTTAAAGCACTTTTTTAAAAAATGATGCAGATTTGTATTTTATGCAGAAAGAAATAAAATGGTCTGAGCTCACGATTTGTCGATTTATCGATAAAAATTGATTCTGGCTTGGATAACGTGATATCGATTCATTAAAATCCTGAATTGATTTTTTAATATTAATTTATTTTGCCCAAAACGCCAGAATCTCAGGTTAAACCTCACAAAATTTCAAGAACCACCAAACAGCTAAAACAGTAAATGAGAGCAGGTACACGGATTCTACACAAAGACGTAAACACACAGCGCGGACCCGCGGATCAGAATCAGTGAGATGTCGCCTTTCTCACCTGACGGCACGGACATGGTCGGGGCTGAAAGGCGACAGCTCCTGATTCCGATGTTTCGGCGGCTCCGCGCTTTGTGTTTACACCCTTTTTGCGCTGATTCTAAAGCTGTTAGTTTGATCTCTCTCCAAACAATATTGACCGAACCACCTCCAGCTGAACGTCAGCAAGACCAAGGAGCTGGTGGTGGACTTCAGAAGGGGTCAGCACAGAGACTACAAGCCCATCATCATCAATGGAGCTCCAGTGGAGAGGGTGCAGTCCTTCAAGTATCTTGGTGTCCACATCTCCTCAGACCTGACATGGGCTGCCCACATTCAGGTCCAGACCAAAAAGGCTAGGCAGCGCCTGTATCACCTACGACAACTGAGGAAGTTCAGGGTCTCTCCAAAGATCCTCAGGATTTTCTATACAGGCGCTGTGGAGAGCATCCTCACACAGAACATGACATCGTGGTTTGGGAACAGCTGTGTGAAGGACCAAAAAGCTCTCCAGAGAGTGATCCGTACAGCAGAACGCTGCTGCAGGATTGCTCTCCCCCCGCTTCAGGACACCTACACCAGGAGATGCCGGACTAGAGCAGCGCAGATACTGAAGGACCCATCCCATCCTGGCAACAAACTGTTCCAACTTCTGCAATCTGGTAGAAGGTTCCGCATCTTCCGGGCAAGGACAGAGAGACTCAAGAGGAGCTTCTATCCCCAAGCCATCCGTGCCCTAAACACACACACCCGCCCTCTCACATCATCTATAATTGACTGAGACAGGACTCTTCCAGACACTAAACCAAGGCACAATGTACATTTCAAATTCCTTTAATTTTAAATATGTTTATATTGTCTATCCTGTAAAATAGTCAGATGTCTATTCATATTAATGTACAGAATTCACCTGCTTGCTGCTACTACTGCACATTCACCCAGTGTATATACTATATGTGTATATATATATATGTGTATATATATATATGTATATATATATAATGTTCTTCCTCTACACCCCCCAATTTTTGCACATGTCGAGGAGCGTGTCAGGCTACATTTCACTGTGTGTTATACTTGTATAACTATGCATGTGACAAATAAAGAACCTTGAACCTTGAACCAGCAGCAAAAGAAGATCCAAACTAAGCTTCACAAAAACATCGTCATGAATTCACTCTGACTTTTGCTGTTTTGCTTCCACCACACTTCATGCACAGCTCTCTCTCTCTCTCTCTCTCTCTCTCTCTCACACACACACACAGTACACTTCAAGAACAGTTTCCAGTCCAAAAATCTGTTTTCTACATTATTCGCTTGCTTGTTACGCACAAGTCTACCGTTGTTTACAGGCTGTCGGCTGATGTTTTTTTTCCTTTTACTTACTTCCGAAAAGAAAACCTAATTTCTGCTGTTCAATAGGCTTCTGAACAAATGTAAACTTTTTAAAATTATGCAAAATGCTGTGTCTGTAATAAAACCGTTGTAACTTCAGAGGTAATGTTCATGTGTTGATTAATGGTTTTCTTTCGTTTTTGATGTACTGCAGAATATTTTTATAAAATCCCAGGCCAGGAAAATCACCTTCTGTGTTTTATCTTCAGCTACTTCGACACAAAGGCATCTGCTGTGATGCTCACACCTTTGACAAAGTCTTGCGAGTGTCAGCTTCCTTTTTATAGATACAAAAAATATGTAAATGTACTGATCTGAATTATAATATTTCTGACTGTCTGAGGCAAAATTTCCCCGATTTAAATCGAATCTAATTGAATCAAAACGTGGATCGAATTGATTCGGGACCTTGTGAATCTGAATCGATTCTAGAAATCAGTGACGATACCCAGCCCTAGTTACACTGTTCCTGTTATTAACAGCAGGGGGCACTATCAACCACAGACTGAGAGCCAGACACGCTCTGCTGGTGCCTCATTGGCCTCATTTCTACAGAGGAAAGACTCTATAGTGAGAAACAGCTTAGGGGGAAAATGCTGATCTGGAGACGTCTGAGTGTTACAGAGGATATACATAGCACTGTGGTTCAGTGTCACACAATCACAAACAAATACAGCAAAGTACTAAAAAGGGTGCTGCCTCCAAAGATTGCTTTTACTGGTTTGGAGCTTAGGAGGCTTAATAACAACAGGCATGAATGAAGACAGATCAGAACAGCTGTTTGATCACAGCATCCAGTACCAACACAATCATCCACACTCAAGAGCCTGTTGGCTTCAGAGTCAGCAGCTGAATGTCTAAAATATCAAATGTCATTTTTGGTCCATCAGCTACAGCATGAACTGCTTAAAGTGAGAAGCAGCCTAAAGCCCGACAGATTCATCTTTCCAGACTGAAAAAATCTCAGAGTGAACCGAGTGTTGCGTTTTCAGTGTGATCTCACAAAGTCAAGTCGCTTTAATGATGTTCTGTCCTGTCTTCCTCTATCAAAAGCACACAAACACTATAAAACATTGTTTCTGTGCTTTGGGTTTTTGTTTTCTACACAGAGGTATAGTACGACTAGACCCTAAAGGCAGGCTGCTCACCTACAACGAGCTCATGAACATCTTTCCAATGGAGCTCGCTGCCCTTCTCGTGGATGAGGGTCACTGTCATCCTCCGCTGGATCCCCTGCAGCAAACATAACAGGAGCTCAGGATCACAGTGAGCACAGCTAGAGAAACATTACGCTTTAAAATAAGATATTCAACTGTGTACAAAGGAAGCAGTTACCACTGTGTGAGTAATAAGGAAACAACATGTGCACCAATCCTGTACCTGGTGCAGCAGGTAGGTACCATGACAGGGCAGGCCTCCACTGTGATCCACGATGGCTGGGATGTACCTGTGCATGGAGGGAGGAGGTGACACAACATCCCAACTTATAATGTTCTTCCTGGAGATAATTTTTATGGTTCCTTTAAAGCTTGTGCGTGAATATAACACTCCAGGTGGATAGTCACTCTCCAGTGGGCTCCAGCTCGCTGATCTCAAACCAGACCAGCAGGTCGTACTTGCTGACACACACTGACCCAGGTTGGATTTGGTGTTGGTGTTCAACTTGGTGGCTGCAACTGACACACACACACAGCTCAACGTTAACAACTGGGAATTTGTCTGAATTTAAGAGAAGATGAATAAAAGTGAGGAGTATTTACTTCATGCTTTGGGTGACTAAATGGAGGATGGATAGGTGACATGAAAACACTACTGACCCTTTATACTGAGCCAATAGCTCACACACTTCTATTAAATCTGTCTGTAGAGCCAGTAATCACAGAGGATAGATACTGGAAGCAAACTGAAATGTTAGGAGGAACTAAATCACACATTACAACACCAATGGCAGCACCCTGCTGTCTCACACATCAGGATCATGGTCCTGTTGAAACGGGCTAATCGCTAAAGCTCACAGTTGCATTCGTCTATACTCAATATGATCGAAAAAACAATTTTAACAAACAATTAAAAAAAGAACAAGTAAAAGATCTACTATAGCCAAAAGAAGGCCATTTACAGACTATAGCGCTGTGAAAAAGTATTTGCCTCCTTTCTGATTTCCTATCTTATTCCATATTTGTCACACTTACACGTTTCAGATCAATCCATTTATAACATTAGACAACAATGTCTAATATTAAACGGCAGTTTTCAAGGGCAAAAAGCTATCCAAACATACACGGTCCTATATGAAAAAGTAATCTCAATGAAAACCGATACCTTGTGTGTCACCTCTGACACCAACAACTGCAGCAAGCGTTTGGTGCTAGAGGTCACATTTGGACTCTGGACCTCTGTGGAGTGTGCACATGATCTCATTACTGTCTAAAAATCCAAGGAGTGCATAACCATTGAAAAATACACAGTAACAGGTGTGCAGCAACAAGCCGCTAACACAGTGTGTGTATGCTAGCGGCTAATCTAGCAAACAAATGAACAGAGTGCTTTTAGGTGTTGCACAAGGATACGATGATAAGCTGTGTGTCTTTTTTTGTAATGACCTGCTTGAATTTACCTTAATCCAAGGAGTGGTCAGTGTGGGGAAATCTGCCATGAGCAGATAAAGTGGATGAGTGGGACTAGGTAGGTGTGCCGAAAAGAGGCAACAAAGCTGAAGCTGAAGAGTGTGCTGAGAACATAGTGGCGCCGCCAGCAGGTTTCCGGTGTTGTGCCAAAAAGTGATTGCCTGCCAAAAAGTGATTTCCAATGTTTCCGTGTATTTTTTATGTGTAATATCTTTACGTATGTTGGTAAATAGACTTCGGTGAACAGCGTTTACAAAGGGGTTATATATAGAATTAAAAGATTATCTGTTTTTTCAAGTATCTTTATAACTCTGTGTTATTGTACTCACATTATAACCAATCCGGTCCTTTTCCCCCATTTACAATATTTTTACAGAACTATTGTAATATTTGCTGCCATTTCTGCTGTCTTACTCTTACAAAAGACATTTTTAATGTTAATGAGATTTTTTTTAACTGCATAAATAAAGGTTCTATAAAAGTCGCTGCCAAAAACTGATTGCGGCTTCTACCTTGTTACACGAATGTTGTTTGTGGCTCAATATGACTTTGTGTCATCCATGAGGGATGCATTTGACATATGTTTCACATATTATAGGCCAACAAGTTACTTATAGCAGTTTAAATACGAGCAATCAGTTTTTGGCAAATACCGGAAATCAGTTTTTGGCAGACAATCACTTTTTGGCACAACAAGACTTTGGCAGTAACACCTACAACATTGGCAGTCCCATTTTGTGAAAGCCAATAAAAAATAGCTAGGTTTCCTTGTGTCATTTGTGTGGAACAATACTGCACAAGAAGCTAAATAGATTTAGAAAAACGAAAAAAAAATTGTTGAAGAACAAAAGATAAATGTCCTTTTTTTTATAGCATTAACTGGCCGGCTGTGTGGTGCGCAGCGTTAAGAGGCCAGCATTCAGACCCCAGAGTTTAACGACCAAGTTCGAGTCTCTGACGGTTCGTCTGCTACTGCAGGGTAGGCCGAGCGAAAGACGAAGCTCCGGGCTCCTCCTTTTTTTCGCTTTTTTAAATTCACATTTATTTCGATTTATTTAGATTTCAAGCCACAAGTAAAAGCTCAGGGAAACACTTTTAAGGTACCCTATATATGTCCTTTCACATCTTATCACTTCATACAGTGGGCCAGTCTACACCTGCTACTTCCTGCACAAGCTTTTATCACACACGACCCACTGTTTACAGGTAAGAAATCCAGCAAACATCTGCCTGCTACACAGGTGAAAATAGAGCAACAGGACCGCTGAGTCTTTCATTTTATTTATTTTCTGCTGTGTTTCACTTGCATTTATTTGAAAGACTGAGTGTAAACACAAACACAAAAAAATATTTTATGTGCTGGAATGTGCAGAAAATAGGTTTAAATGTTAAACAAATTTCTTCTAGTCAGAATGTTGCATATCATTAAATTTTTGCTTGATGCATAAAGTTAAAAGATTAAAACTAATAAAACAAGTTTTAAAAACAGACTTTTCCATTTGATTACATTTTGTATGATGGATTATGCAGAAAAAGTAGAATTGGGCTGAAAGATCTATCGTTTTATCACCTATTCAGGTTGTAAATCATGTTTTTAAAAAGTAACTAAGTAATTAATTACTTTTGAAAATAAGTAATCAGTAACAAAACGGGATTACTTTTTGGGGGAAGTAATCAGTAATAGTTACTGGTTTACTTTTTTCAAGTAATTTGACCAATACTGCTAGTTAAGTTACTACCATAGTTAATACAGTTACGGGTAACATGACAGTGCTAACCCATAACCCCGAACTCTGTAATACTGTAAATGATGAGTGATTTAAGTTAACACTAAACATTAAACAGTGTCTCCTGAACCAATAGTTATGCAATTTGGGGCAAGTCCAAAATAAATGAGTGAGAGAGGCTTCTCCAAGTTTACAACGATCATATGTGGGACTAATAGAAGGAAAAATGATGGCGTTTTTGTTGCTGAAGACAGCAAAATGTCTGCATTTGTTGACACTTTACAGAAGGCAGTGAAAAATGCAAGTTTAGGTGATTTTGTTTTTCATTTTGGTTAATTTGACATAATAGTTTTTACTATAGTAACCAAACGACTGTCTTCTGCAAGATGACTACTGTTAAATTAGAGTAAATGGAAAATCTTGTCATTTACTTTATAATTCTTGCTATTTTTTTATATTTGTTACATGTCATAGACATGGGGAAAAGGCACATGTGGGGATTCCCAGTGGACAGCAGCACGAGAGACTTCAAGGAAGGCCTCCAAACTGGATGAAGAGGAGATGGAGGTCGCTGTGTGTCGACATGGATTAATGTGTCTTTTGTGTCACTTTCACTTCAGGGACGGCAAACTGTGGTGTATTTCAGGAACGGTTACATGCCTGACAACTACACTTCTGAACAGGTCCAACTTTTGATTTGCACTCAGAATGACTACATCAAAGAGTTTAGTTAAAAACACTAAAATGAAACCTGCAGACTTGCTTAAAGTGATTCGTATTCATGAGAAACTGGAGCGTCATTATCATTGAGTTTATTTCTTTCCCTGCTAAGCAACACCAAGTCTAGCCCTGATTGGCTGATATAAGTGACCACAGACCTGTCGCTGTGTCAGTTTGAATGGGTGATTAGAGACCAGCACATGTTTGTTGCTGCTCCATGTTTTCTGCAACATTGTGTGTAGTTACTGCAGCTGTGTGTGCATTCTGCTGGCAGGAACAGGAAACAAGTGAAAGAAAACTGGCGAGCATCCTGGAAGGAAAACTTAATCGGACATAACAAGTTAAAACAGTTTGCAAGTTTCAAGCCAAATTGCTGAATCTACCGTCCAGGTTCTCCTTGATAGCGTGACTCTGTGTTGTTCTCCTTCATTCTTCTGTCTCTGTCTGTCAAATCTCAGCGTATTATAAACCAACTGTTGTCACCCTCTGCTGCTCAGTGTGCTGGCTGTTTTCTCAGGAATCTCAACCACGAGAAAGTTTATACGAACGAAGCTAAAAAACCTGTGACAGTTTGTGAAACGTCATTAGCAGCAGTGAAATAAGATTCCAAAAGTTAGTGAAATGATAGAGGCTCTTTTATGCTGGAAAAATTGTTCTAGCACAAAGTGGCCCAATAAACGGAATTTTTTAATACAGAAATACATCTAATGATAAAAAGACAAGCAGAGAATTCATTGTCTGTTTTCAATTGCAGAGCTGGGATGCTCGTCTCCTCATGGAGCGCTCTCGAGCTGTGAAGTGTCCAGATATCAGCGCTCACCTGGCTGGTACCAAGAAGGTTCAGCAAGTGCTCCCCAGACCTGGAGTCCTGGACAGATTCTTCCCAGACCAGCCTCAAGCTGTGCAGCAGATCCGAGCGACATTGGCTGACCTTAACACTCTAGACACGGTGAGAAAAAGGGCACGTTTTTTTCATTGTTTGGAAAATTTGCCATTAGATAATCCTCACCTGGGTGTTGCTGTTCAGTGTAAGCAATATCATTTGGATTTTATTCCTCTGATTTATTTCTCTGTGGTTGCGCGCGTCTACAGGGTCCAGAGAGGGACAAAACAGTATCAGTGGCCTTGTCAGCAGCAGAACGGTTTGTCTTGAAGTCTCAGCGAGAAGGAGGAGGTACAGCGGGGGGATAGAAGCATCTTTAAAAATGTTGAAAACTTCTGTTTATTGCTCACCATTTATTAAACTAGGGAAGTTTAAGCAGTGCATGTGTGGATCTGCACACACATGCAGCATTTGCTTGCATTCCATGTATGAGCCAGTCAAAACAGTGACGACACATACATGACTGCCTGCTGTTTTGCGTTACTTTGTATCTACTGTGATTCATGCATGCTGTACTGTGACTGAGATAATAGTGTATATGAGACACACTTGACAACAACATTGATCAGGATGTGAAAAAGCTACCAGATACAAGTTGTCAGCAGGTTATGGCTGACTAACCACCCTGCCTTACATCACTCTGGGCTAATACTGTAAAAAGCAATCAATAGTTTTCTTTGTAATATCAGATCATTTGTTTTGATAAATACATAGTCCAGTATCAGGGTTCATATGAGCTATTTTAGCAGTAATTTCACACCTCCACTATGATAGTATTTAGCTGTTAATCATGTTAGCAAGGAAGCTCGGGTTTGCAATTCATTCTTAATTTAGCCACGCTGCATGAATTTGGATGATACGATTTTTGAAAATGGCAGTTTCATTTATGGGGCGTATATAAAATCGTAGTTCTTAGGCTGGCTTTTAAGGAAGGAAAAAGGTATGTATCAGTTGGCTGGGAAGAAAGATGGAGGTGGAAAGGATGTGCGAGCTATGGGACAAAGTTGCTGAGACTAGGTTAAAAAGAGGTGAGGATCAGTGAGCAGGAATGTGGCTTTGTGCTGAAAAGAGCACAACAGATTGTCTGGAGAGAAGGTGAAGGAAAGTCAGCTGAAGCAAGACAGTTTGTGGAGTTTGTGTTGGACTGTATGTTATGCTGGGAGCCTGGGGATTAGTGGACTTTGATTCCAAGTTAATACTAGCTAGTGTTTCTCACTGGTTTTTGGGTGGTGGAGTAAAAGGGATTGGTTGGTGGCTGTTTCTAATGTTAGCCTTTTCTTGGTTTTCTTACAGGCAGGGTAAAGACATGGTGATGAATGAGTGTGTGGGCCGTCTGCTGAGGACCAAGAGCTCAGGACAGTCAGACGGGGGCGTCGCAGCAGGAGTCACCGTGCTCGACAATCCTCTGCTGTTCTGAGATGTCACACTCCTGCCTGCACATACAAACCACAGTGAAGTCAAAGTTCCACCTGCACCTCCACTTGTTCTTGCAAAAGCATGAAAACTGACAGAGGTGAGACAGCAGAAAAGTCTTTGTTTATTTTTGTAATAAGTTAAGGAATTAAGTTAAGAAGAGTGATTAAATAAATAGTTTCTTGCATTTTTGATTTAATGATTGTGTTTAGGATTATTTCAGAAACATGTTTAGAGGATCTTTGTAAGCCTGTATTTACTTTAAAAGAAGGGAAGCACTTCTTCATTCTACAGAAAAGGTGACACATTACAGATGAGTTCATAAAACGTGTCTCTGTCACTCTTTCAAGGCTCTGTCACTTTTTCTTTTTTACTTGAACAGCATGGTAACGTAGGCCTAGGCTGCCATCTTGTGGCAGTGTGTTGTTACTACAACATATGAAATTGTGTCTCTATTGGAAATATAATTCAGCACCACTGAGCCGCTCTCTCAGTTACAAACTGAACCTGTTTTTTAGACATAAATCACTAAGTACAGTGAAGCTTTTGGTTTTGTAAAAGTGTTTCTTATTCTAAATGCATGTTGATTTTTATAAGGGTGAAGAGCAGTTAGCAGTGCATTCACGGACATCTTTAAACTATTAATTGAAGAATCTTTGGTCATGATGGCATGAACTAGAAACGTGCGCTCCAGGTGAGACTGCACAGAAGAACAAGTGTCCTTAAACTGCATCAACTGATGACTTCTTACAATTTTATTCCACTGTGTGTTTTTATCATTGAACGTTTCTGTCTTCAGGTTTCTCTCAGATCAAGATTGAATGTGATGACAAGGGTGATGGATGGTGTGACATGTGCTGCTGGCCCACAGAACCAGGTGAGTATGCTGTCCATGTGCTCTGCAACAATGAGGACATCCAACACTCTCAGTTAAGATTAGTTTTCATGATTGTTGCCTCAAGACCTGAGATCATGGTGGTGGGCTTGTGATGGACACACTTTTCATGGCTGAAACCTCTCCTGTAGAGGCTAAGCCTAGGCTTGAAGCCACTGGGGTGTTCGTTGGCGGGGTGACGCGATGTGCCTGGTGTGCATGAAGTTATTAAACTTGATACAGTCCAATAACTCCAGCCTTACTCATCTTGTCCTTCAGATTCTTTATTTCCAGGATTTAACAGCAGCACAGCGGTCACAAACTGTTTGCTTCCTCCCGATCAACAACACAGCTGCCGCTAATTACGTGTGTCTACCTTAAATATCTATTATATATATATATAATATCTTAAATATATATTGAAATAAACTGAATAGCGTTTAGAGGATAAAATGCCTGTGTTCATGAGAAGCTGAGTATCGCACTAGAGAGGAAATCGTAGGACGGAAGGCTGAAAGAAACACATGATTTTTGTAAAAAGGTGGCAAAGGTTAGAAGTAAAAATGGTTAATTTGTTTTTGATTTCTTTTACTAAAATAAGTGGTTATTTTTATTTTCATATACGCATTGAAAATGTGCTCATAATGAGTTGGCACTCAGTCTTTAGAAGGTCATAAGCTTCGTTTGGCGTGATGGTCCGGACTGATATATTGCAGGTATTGACTTTGAGTGCAGAGGGCTAAATGCAAACACGCTTACACACACATAGATTATGATTAGAATAAGTCCCTGGGCCAGAGAGTCCTGAACATTCTGAATATTCTAAACCAATTTTGAATCACTCGAGGAACAATGAATAACAACATTAGATTATTAAGGCTAGGCAGAGAGGTGTTTTGGTTTTCTGCCTTACAGAGAAAGGAACTGACACCAGACGAGGTCACGGAGATATGAGGATCCTTCGCAGCAGAGATAGACGTGGAGACTGCCGAGACAGCAACTGGGGCCAAGGGTCATGCAGTTTGGGCTCTAGTTAGTCACCTCAAAAGGATGGATCCCATAAACACAGCAATAACCATGAAGGGGTTGGCAAAAAACCAGGAACACCAGACCAACGAGGTTCGAGAGGCTCTTGATAAAAAGGGGGACACGGCTGTGACCCCAGAATACACAGATCGTTGTTTGAAAATCGGGGCAGAATAATCCCCTGATCTGTGCAACGACTGAAGGGTGGTCTAACCCCTGAGGTCGAAGAAAGAAGAGCAGAGAATCACTCGACTGGAAGACACTGATAGCTGCAGCAATAAAGTAAAGGTTAAAAGCTCCTTGGACAGAGGTTCTAGTCTGAGTACGTTTGAAAGGTACAAGGTGGCACCAAAATGAGGTTGGGGAAACTGGAGCACCAAGATAAAGCTGTGGGAGAACTGGAGAGCGATGGGAGTGTCATCTGTAACTACTATTGTTGTTGTAATCATAGTTTTTCTTGCATCTGAACTGCACAATCACAGAGGTCGTCCAATATGGTCCACTCATTAAACGGGGACACAGGGCCTCAGGACTAAGAAGAAGAAATGGACCTCGCAAACCTGGATTCTAGGGTGTAAGTGATCACTTTTAAAAGAGATCAAAGGGGGACTGTGATATTATTATATTATCTTATGCCACGTTATGCCCCTGATTAATGATTGTGAAGCTATTATGTAGTTTTAGTTTGCATTATTCTCCTGAATTAGAAGAAGGTGAAACTACATGGAGTGCAGAATTATTAGGCAAGTTGTATTTTTGAGGAATAATTTTATTATTGAACAACAACCATGTTCTCAATGAACCCAAAAAACTCATTAATATCAAAGCTGAATGTTTTTGGAAGTAGTTTTTAGTTTGTTTTTAGTTGTAGCTATTTTAGGGGGATATCTGTGTGTGCAGGTGACTATTACTGTGCAGAATTATTAGGCAACTTAACAAAAAACAAATATATACCCATTTCAATTATTTATTTTTACCAGTGAAACCAATATAACATCTCCACATTCACAAATATACATTTCTGACATTCAAAAACAAAACAAAAACAAACCAGCGACCAATATAGCCACCTTTCTTTGCAAGGACACTCAAAAGCCTGCCATCCATGGATTCTGTCAGTGTTTTGATCTGTTCACCATCAACATTGCGTGCAGCAGCAACCACAGCCTCCCAGACACTGTTCAGAGAGGTGTACTGTTTTCCCTCCTTGTAAATCTCACATTTGATGATGGACCACAGGTTCTCAATGGGGTTCAGATCAGGTGAACAAGGTGGCCATGTCACTAGTTTTTCTTCTTTTATACCCTTTCTTGCCAGCCACGCTGTGGAGTACTTGGACGCGTGTGATGGAGCATTGTCCTGCATGAAAATCATGTTTTTCTTGAAGGATGCAGACTTCTTCCTGTACCACTGCTTGAAGAAGGTGTCTTCCAGAAACTGGCAGTAGGACTGGGAGTTGAGCTTGACTCCATCCTCAACCCGAAAAGGCCCCACAAGCTCATCTTTGATGATGCCAGCCCAAACCAGTACTCCACCTCCACCTTGCTGGCGTCTGAGTCGGACTGGAGCTCTCTGCCCTTTACCAATCCAGCCACGGGCCCATCCATCTGGCCCATCACGACTCACTCTCATTTCATCAGTCCATAAAACCTTAGAAAAACCAGTCTTGAGATATTTCTTGGCCCAGTCTTGACGTTTCAGCTTGTGTGTCTTGTTCAGTGGTGGTCGTCTTTCAGCCTTTCTTACCTTGGCCATGTCTCTGAGTATTGCACACCTTGTGCTTTTGGGCACTCCAGTGATGTTGCAGCTCTGAAATATGGCCAAACTGGTGGCAAGTGGCATCTTGGCAGCTGCACGCTTGACTTTTCTCAGTTCATGGGCAGTTATTTTGCGCCTTGGTTTTTCCACACGCTTCTTGCAACCCTGTTGACTATTTTGAATGAAACGCTTGATTGTTCGATGATCACGCTTCAGAAGCTTTGCAATTTTGAGACTGCTGCATCCCTCTGCAAGATATCTCACTATTTTTGACTTTTCTGAACCTGTCAAGTCCTTCTTTTGACCCATTTTGCCAAAGGAAAGGATGTTGCCTAATAATTATGCACACCTGATATAGGGTGTTGATGTCATTAGACCACACCCCTTCTCATTACAGAGATGCACATCACCTAATATGCTTAATTGGTAGTAGGCTTTCGAGCCTATACAGCTTGGAGTAAGACAACATGCATGAAGAGGATGATGTGGACAAAATACTAATTTGCCTAATAATTCTGCACTCTCGAAAGGATTTTACATAACAACAGACTTTGGCACACAAAGAACAAAACAGAGCTTAGAGAGGTGGCAGCTTTTATACACAACTGGAAACCTCAGGACAGTCTCATAGGCATCGCTACTGTTCTTCTGTGGAAAAACTCCACAATAGCCTTTACCTTGTCCACGGTTGTTTTCCCTACCTTCAGGGAATCTTTAAATCATCAGGTTTAATGTATGTGCCAGACATGGATGGTGAGTCCGCTTCAGAATTTTTTATGGCTTTGGTGATGTTTGCAGCATTATCACTCACACAGTACACCACTTTGTCCTGTCTTGCCACTCATTTGCCACTCTTAATAGCTCCTGTACCAGGTTTTCTGCAGTGTTTCTGTCAGTGAAGTCAAAGCAGTCCAGCTGGAAAGATGTCATCTTGTAAATTTCAATAAAGTGGCAAGTGACAGGCATGAAAGAGCAGGTGGTTCTAGAGGTCCAGCAGTCAGTTGTCAGGCAAACTGATGGAAGTTTTTTCACCCTGTCTTGCTATAATGCACGTTCTGTGTCATATAGTTTTGGGATTATTGTTAGGGACGGTGTTTTTCTACTAGGTAGAGTGTACATGGGATTTAAGCCCTTTAAAAGTTCTAAAATGGACAATGCTATGAAAATAGATCTAATGATTTCATCCTGTCATGGGTTGAGTCTGATAAGTATGATGATCTAAAGGCAGATACACAAAGGCTGACTGGAATGAACTAAAAGCAAGTCATTTATTTGGCTGATTGCACAAATATATACATGAAAAAAATGAAAACTATTAACTACTAAAACCAAAACTTGAACCCACATTCAGCATAAGGTGCCCTGGAGAAGATACGCAGGCATTCTGACATAAGATATGGGGGACAGTGAAAATGTATACACAGACGGCTAATTAGGGGAAGTGAAACGAGCTGGAGAGAACAAGACACAGGTGGACTAAATCACAAGAGATGAGACAAACAAAGCAAAGCACAAGGACAACGACTCTCAAAGCAAAACAGGGAGTTACATAACTAAATGAAACATGAATGAAGAGGAAAGGACACCCTCAGGGAGGAATTAACACTAATGAGCCATGTGGACTTATTAAAGGACCCAAAACGCAGGCAAAGAACAGCTGATATGAGTGAATGTTTATTTTCAAAGTGGCAAAATGACACCAACAGGGAGATTAACGCAGACGAACCGGCAACATGCAGAAGAACACACAGCAGTAATCAAGGGATGGGAGACACGCCTGGGAGAAATCACAGCTGACGAGACAGGGGAAACGTAAACTGAACACACTCACATGAGATAGAGACCTTCAGAATAAAACAGGAAACTAGCAGGCACAGAGAACCAGACAAGACACTGAACTTAGACAGATTCACGAGCAGACACAGTGACACCATGGACAGACAGAGGGGACACAGGCAGGCATGAAACAAAACCCTAACACATAGCAAACCTAAACAAAAGACAGAATAAACAAGAACAAGAAATATAAAGAAACACAAAACACTAAGTCGTCAGACTCAGGACCATGACAAAAATAGCTGAGAACTGAAAAAAAAAAACAGCACTGGTGACAGTGTTGAGATGTGAGGAGACAGGAGCTTCATCTTAATATTATTTCTTTGGAACCATTTTTATTTTACATGTTTAGCCCTGTTTAATATATCAAAGATATATCAGAGATTTTATTCAAGAAGTGCTTATGGAGGAAATATACAAATATATGTGATTTAATGCAAATAGAGTGATCAGATAAACAGAGCTGGATGACTATACCTGCTACAGCATTAGGTTATCACCTCTCTTCTGATTGACATCAACTATTTTATGCAACAAATGTATATGAATTTATAATTTACATCTGCACAAAGCCTCGCTGGTTTCAAAAATGTACATAGCACACAGTGTCTCTGGATAAATTAATCTTTCTGTTGACAAAACAGAAGGATTCAGAAGAAAAAAATACATGTAAACTGTATTTGTCTTTAATATAGGAGAATGCAATCTGAAAATAAACGTTAGAACAATCTAAAGCTAAATTGAAAAAAAGAAAACTTTCTACAAACCTTCACCCTGCATTTAGAGAAAACCGAAATGATGCTACAACTTCAGTTGAAGAAGTTGCTGTTGTTTACAAGGAGGGGAGATACATGGTGTGAGTTTGATGTAAAAAAGACTTTACATTTTGTATTTACAAAAACATCAGAAGTATACAACAGAAGGCTGAAACTGTTTCCCACAGTTTCTCACAGTTTAACAGCAAACAAAAGCTCACTGATCTAAAGGGCAAATAAAGTAGAAAGCAAAACGTCTTACAAATATCTCATTAGCTCTGTGAAGCATCACATCATCATGCGGTAGCAATAAAATTAATACAAAATTTGTTTTGAAATGTGTTGCTAAATTTAAGAAAAAGAAAAAAGCTTAAGTTTAATGTGTCCACTTCATTCCCGCCTCACCTCAGTCTCCTGTACTACTTTAGGGATGACAATTCTCTTTAAATCATTTTTAATCTGGTTCAACAAGTAAATAATATTTACGAGGTACGTGGATTTCAGTTCATTTTGTTTCTTCCATGCAGGACTCTCAGCTAGTTGGACTTCACTCCAGATCTTCCTGCACCTTCTTGTCTGTCTGTGCTTGCTGCGAAGGCCTTTAAGGCTGAAAGGTTCTCATAAACAGAATGAGAATCTAACTGATGGAGAGACATTAAAATAATGATAAGACTAAAAGAGCTTCTTTAAACATATATTGCATTGTGGTAAAATTATTACTGGCTCTAATTCATATTGCAAAAACTGTCTGTTGTGTAGCACTTCTTACCTGGATCATATCAGCAGGTCCACCTGCTCCAGTATGTAAGTTTGCCTGTTTCTTCTTCCTGGATAAATTCCAATAACAAATCAATTTTTATTGAAACTGAATCAGCAGCTTTAAAGATAAAGTTGGGGAGAAAAGAAAAGTAATGGAACTGATGATTTTATATATACATATATATTACCTTATCTGTATACTCAACAAAAACAAAGGAATCAGCATCAGAACCACCAGACTCAACCTGATGATGTTCGCAATTATTACTGATTTCACTAAAAAGAAGACAAACAAACAGGATGCAAGTCTGAGTTGCACATCTAGTTTCACAGATCATTCAACTGTGAGGAGCATCAAACTGACCTGCCACAACATCCAGCTGTAAGATGGAGTTCTGATGTCCTCTTGAGTTCTGGGCAACACAGTAATAACTCCCACTGTGTTCAGGTTGGATGTCAGTGATGGTGAAGTTCTGTCCTGATGCCTTTGGTGACTCATCATCCTCCTTGTACCAGGTGTAATTAGCTGCTGGGTTAGCATCACTGCTACAGGTCAGAGTGACTGAACTGCCCTCCACTATCTCAGCAGAGGGACTCACTGACACAGAGGGAAGTCTTGGAGGATCTAGTAAACAGTAAATTAAAAACGATGTAAATTTATATTCAAATTCTGTTAAGATTCTTAAAAAGTATTTTGAACGTTTAGACTGACAAAAAACACTCACATTGTACATCCACTGATAGAGAGGTAGAGTTGGCCTCTCCATGCACATTCTCAGACTTGCAGGAATAATCCCCACTGTCCTCCAACCTGATGGAGATAAAGTGATAAACACCCTGTTGTCCTACTGACAGTACTTTGTTGTCTTTGTACCAGGTGTAATTAGCTGCTGGGTTAGCATCACTGCTGCAGATCAGATTTACAGGGCTGCCTTCCACTATCTCATCAGAGGGACTCACTGATAGAGACAGAAACTTTGGAGCATCTGAAAGAGAAAGTAAAGACACAGAGAGTTTGCCTGTCCATTGATGACTTAAGCATGTTCATGTAGTGTGATCGTTGGATTAGGTAATTGGATTTACATAATCCTTTGGTTGCCAATCAGGTCTCTCTCGTGACATGTAAGAGTCTAATTTCTGTCCTTCAACCACTCAAATCAATACAAAGGATGTAAATATAGGAAAGTCTTCTACTTATCATTCTGAAAGTCAAATGAAACCAAACCCAACCAAAAGAAACCTACAGATTCAACCAGAATCACAAAAAATATGTTCAAAGTGTTACACCCCGGCCTAGGCAACCGGAGTGCAACACAAAAAAAAGTAAAAATAAAGAAAAAAAAAACACACAAAAAACCCCCACTAAAGCTCACCACCAAAATCCCAAAACGAAAGTATCGACAAATCTATTTACAGCTATTTACAACAAACTATTTATTTACAACAAAACACCAAACTATTTACAACACGGGGGAGATCGCGACCATGACACACTGAAACACAAGGCTTAAATACATAGAAGGGGCAATCAGGGAATGGACCACAGGAGGGAAACACAGCTGGGGCAAATTAGACCTGACGAGACAGGGAAACGTAAACTGAAAACACTAAGATAACACAGACTTTCAAAGTAAAACAGGAAACACATAACAGTCACGCCAAAAGCAACACACCGACAACACCAAAACGTAACAAAAGCAGAAACAAATCTGTGCTGTTGTGGAGGGTTTTGTGGCATTCAGACAATTACAGTACCACCCATCCATCCATCCATCCATCCATCCATCCATCCATCCATCTATCCATCCTCTTATCTTTGTAAGGGTCACGGAGGGGCTGGAGCCTATGCCAGCTGCCATAGGGCAGGAGGCAGGTGTTGCAGGGACAGACAGATAGCCATTCACACTCACAATCACACCTATGGACAATTTAGAATGACCAGACCCAACCCCACTAACTGCATGTCTTACTGATGGTTTACATCTCAGGGATGTATATCCAGAAGCCATTTGGAATCCAGAGTGCTTTACTGAAGCTGCACAGTGAACAACTAGCCATGTTTTTACTTACATTTTACATCAAGAAGTTTGTTCCTAGACGTCTTCATCCCCAGCTTGTTTCTGGCTTTACAGTAATACACTCCAGAGTCAGAGGACTGAATGGAGCTGAACCCAAGCTGGAAGCTCTCACTGAGAGGTTTGCGATCATTGTTCTTGTACCAGGTGTAGTTAGCTGCTGGGTTAGCATCACTGCTACAGGTCAGAGTCACTGAACTGCCCTCCACTATCTCAGCAAAGGGACTCACTGACACAGAGGGAAGCTTTGGAGCATCTGGAGGAGGAAACATGAACATATTTAATGTTTAATTACACATTATGATTGAGTTTTCATAGTAGAAGATAAAACTACATGCCCCGCCCAATAACACTACAGCTCACATTAAACAAACACTCATGGGTCATTCTTTAATGCTTTCTTTAGACCAAAGATGGTCTGAATCTCCTGATTTATGAGCCCCAGAGTTAGGTTTGAAAATGGGTCTGACGATTTTATCCAGCAGTGAATATATCATTCGCTAACACGTGGAGATCAGGCACATTACTATGAAAAAGTATTTGCCCCCTTACAGATTTCTTTTTAAAAATGTTACTAATTTATCACACCTCTAGAACTTTTGAATAAAGATATCACTTGAATCGATAGCTAGATAGCTTTTAAACCCTAACCTAAACCAGGGGTGGGCAACTCCAGGCCTCGAGGACCAGTGTCCTGCATGTTTTAATTGTAGTCTTGATCTAACACAGCTGATTCAGATGGTTAAAGGGTTAAATGAAATGAAATCAATTAAAACACTATTTAAAAGCTGCATTTTGCATTCGTCTAATGGTAAAATGTGTTTGATGACCACAAACAAACAAGTGGCAAAAATGCAAAATAAGAAATCAAGGAGGCAGATATTTTACATAAATATTACAAGCAGCAAATCCAAACTCTGTCACATGTGCTCAGTGTGAATTCTCGTCAGGTCTCATCACCAGTGGTGGACCTGCCAGTTCTGGTGTTATCTTATTAAAGCCAGTGCATCTGCACAGTGCTAGGCTGTGATTACAAGTCTGACTAAAGGATTTCCTACTCCACCCTGATGCAGTCTGTTCCTGACAGTTTGTCCGTTAACATAAACATGCACGTGAGTATTTCACTCAGGTTCATTTTATAGCTCTCTGGCAATGTTGCTCCTCTTCCTCCAGACACTCTTTGATGCTCTTTTATCACCTTCATCTCATGCATCCATCAGATACGAGAACACTAACATGAAGGATTCACAGAGGTTGCTTTTTCCTAAATGTACCAAAGTCCCTGCAGTTTGACTTTGTGTTAATTGAGCAGTACATGTCTTTAAGCCAATAGAATAAAGTGAATAAAATAATAATCTACTGAAGCTACTGAATGAACTACAGTACCAGAATATCAATATATGAAGAAATGTATTTTTTAAAATATTAATGGTCTTTTACACACAATTCACAATGATGATGTTGTGTCCAGTCCTTTTTGTCCCCAGGTCGTTTACAGCTGTGCAGTAATACTCTCCAGCATCAGAAGACTGAATGGAGCTGAAGATGAGCTGGGAGTCTTTACTGAGAGGTTTCTGATCATCCTCCTTGTACCAGGTGTAATTAGCTGCTGGCTTAGCATCACTGCTACAGGTCAGAGTCACAGAGCTGCCCTCCACTATCTCACCCGAGAGAGTCACTGACACAGAGTGGCGTATTGGAGCATCTGGAGGAAGAAAAAACCCATAAACATGTGTAATGCAACAGTTACAGATACATAGAAACATCAATGTTAATTTTTTTTTTACCTGTAACAAGCAAAGTGACTCCAGGAGAGCCAGTATAACGTCCACTACGATAGTTTGTCTCAAACCTGAACTTGTATTGAGCTGAGTCGCTCTCTCTCAGGTCTGTGATTCTCAGAGTGCTGTTGTTCCGAAAAAAATAATACTCCACTCGAGCGTCATAGTTTGGATCAGTTTTTAGATCCACAGGTACATCTTGTTGCAATTTAGTAAACCATAATCTTTTCTGCACTTCAATAGTTTCATTATTTATTCTGGGTGGGTATGTGTAGGTGCAGCGTATCTCCACCGATGATCCTTTTACAGCACAGATCTGAGTAGAAGTGTAAGTCACTCCCCAGCCATTCTGACTCTGTACCACTGTAACACAGAGCACATCAGAAAACACAATAACACATGTGCTATTGTATCTGGAGTAAATGAATTTGTTTTAGTGCAATGACAGCAGAATTCCAAAATGGTTTTGCATCGGTTGATCAACATTTTGTGTTATTATATCACTGACTCACTTGTCATTTCAACCACCTGTTTGTTTTCAGAGCAAAAAGATCAAATGGTCTTATCTGTAGACATACAGTACCTGACACAGAAAGCAGCACGATAAAAACTCCTCTGAGTGCTGCAGTTAAACTCATAGCCGCTCCTGTCATCTGTCTGTGTGACTTCAGAGAAGAAAAGAAATGTTAGCAGGTAAATAATGTATCCAGGAATTAGACACATCAAAAAACAATTCTCACTCTGTCTCTTAAGATGCCTTTCTGATGTGGTCTGCAGGCAGAAAACTGAGTTCAGGTTAGTAAAAGCGCCCTTCCTTCCTTTTCACACCTCTAATACACGCAGTGATGCAAATGTGTCAGTTTTTCATTGTCACAATTCAATCCTAATTTATAATATGTGTGAGAACATAATAAAAGTTCATGTGTCTGGTTTGTTAGGAGTAAACTAATAATAAAACAGCTTTTTAAAAATTATTATTTATTTTGTGTTTTCTGTTTTTTGCACTCAGATACCTTTGTGGGTTTCTGCTCTCTAAGTCACTAATAAAAGCCACAACACGCAGCGACTGGCACCCACCATCACATCCGGTTTAGTTGAGTTATTTTTTTACTTTGAACAACCAACACTGCAGAAATGCATGTGACCAAAACAATTCAGTAAAACCATACAGCCTGTGTGTGGGCTTCCTCTTCTGTCTTTATTTTAAGACAATTTATGTCTTTAAAAGACTTTTTACAGTAGCTCTCTTTAGAAGGCTTCACTGAGAGGTCTGAGAGGGTCATGCTGTTCTGTAATGCATGAGGGTTAAAACTACTCATAAGCATAAGATGTATAAATGGATCTTGTAGCTATATGCCACAGTGGCTGATGAAGAGGTGATCATTGTGATCAACATATCACAAAAAGGTTAATTTGAGAAAATCTAAATTAGCTGTATGTAAGCGGCAATACATGAAAAACCACAGGACCCATCATACAAGCTGGTTTAGAGGTGATTCTTACAAAAAAACATGTCTATGCAAACTCCCAAACCCTAACAACACAACTGCTTTAAGAATTAAACTTTTATCCCACCAGATTTTAATACTTACAGTTAAAATTGTACTCCTCTCTCACTTTATCTCTCACTTCGACCGCCATTGTTACAAGAACAAAATTCTCCAGTATGGATCGCAATGAATCCTGGGATAGGGTGGGCCATAAAGGATACACCCAAACCATCCTTCAAATCCAGGGAAATGGTGGATGCATTTGTGGGCCGCATTTGGATCAGCCTTTGAATTTGGGCAGCCTTCATCACCTGACTGTGATTTAATCAGCCTACAAATGCAGTTTCTGAAGGATGCCTCTGAATTTGGACACAGCCACTGTGGAACCATCCTTTCTTCTACTCAGCAGCGTACCAAGATCCTGCGTGATGAACCAAAGATTTTGAATTTTCATTTATTAGTCCATAATACCTTCTTCCAGTCTTCAGTAGTCCAATGTGTTATCCCAGGCAAGCCTCTTAGGTAGAGCAGGTCATTTGACAATGAGAAGGTTGTTTTTGATTGACTGGCTTCTCCAGTCTGCATGCCAAAGTATCCTTGGGCATGATACTGAACGTCAGGTTACTCCCTGATGTCTTTACAGCGGGGTGGCTGTAGCTCAGGTGGCAGAGCAGGTCAGCCACTAATCAGAATGGTCGGTGGTTCGATCCCAGGCTGCCTCCTGGCGGCATGCCAAATATCCTTGGGCAAGATACTAACTCTGTGTTTGCCTACTGGTGGTGGTCAGAGGGCCCGGTGGCGCCAGTGTCCGGCAGCCTCGCCTCTGTCAGTGCACCCCAGGGTGGCTGTGGCTACAATATAGCTTGCCATCGTGAATGTGTGTGTGAATGGGTGAATGACTGAATGTAGTGTGAAGCGCTTTGGGGTCCTTAGGGACTAGAAAAGCGCTATACAAATGCAGGCCATTTATCAGAGCATGAATGTGATTGTTTGATAGAAAACTTGTTTTTCTTATTTTTTATGTCCATCCATCCATCCATTCACTTCCGCTTATCCTTTTCAGGGTCGCGGGGGGCGCTGGAGCCTATCCCAGCTGTCATAGGGCGAGAGGCGGGGTACACCCTGGACAGGTCGCCAGTCTGTCGCAGGGCCAACACACAGGGACAGACAACCATTCGCACTCACATTCATTCACACATTCACACCTAGTGGCAATTTGGATTATCCAATTAACCTATCCCCACAAGCTGCATGTCTTGTGTTTTTATTATTATTTAGTTTTCTTTATAGAACATTGTAGTGCCTTAGGGAGGGGGGCCACTAACCCAAAGTCTCATGGGACGTTCATGCAGACATTCATGAGTAGAGTCACAGTGTTAATAAGAGCTATTTCAGTTATCCTGTGTGCATTTATCATTGCTATTGTTAATTTGTCATGTGAATTGCAGCTATTTGTTTAGTACTGAGTAATGGCCATCATGACTGAGACTGCTGTGCCATTTAATGATCTGTGGTCACTGTTGCTGATTGGGGGTGTTATGCTAATAGAGCTGCATTCCTGTAGTTGAGCAGTTAATGAAACAGCAGGACTGCAAATAAAGATTGAGATATCTGTTTACTCACCACAATAACTTTATTATTTTTATTGTATGATGATCACCTGTAGCAGCAGGCGCTTCAGTTCACAATGCAACAGATCACTGGTATGATAATGGTACTATAAACTGTGCGTGTGGTTTTCAAATGTGGATCAAAGAGCAAAGAGCTGCATCAACAAGGGAGCTTAAAAGAGGCTGAAACTGTTGTGTTGGTGATAAACATCAGATATTTATCACCAACTCAACAGTACAGATTAAATCAGGAAGTTCATTTTTTCTTGTATTGGCTCGATGTGCGCATGAAAGCTGTGAAGAGGAAGTAAGCTGACATATTTCAGAAGTGTGATTTCTGTCTTTTGCCTGCACACCAGAGCGTAAACGACTCTTTAGGGATGATGATCTTCCCTTCACCTTTGAAATGGTAAATGGCCTGTATTTGTATAGCGCTTTACTTAGACCCTAAGGACCCCAAAGCACTTTACACATTCAGTAATCAACCTATTCACACACAGGTGATGGCAAGCTACATTGGAGCCACCCTGGGGCGCACTGACATAGGTGAGGCTGCAGGACACTGGCGCCACGACCACCACCAGTAGGCAACGGGTGAAGTGTCTTGCCCAAGGATACAACGACCGAGACGGTCGTTGTATCGAACGGGGCTTGAACTGACAACTTTCCGATTACAATACGAACTCCCAAAAATCTTGAGCCACGATCGCCCAAAGTAGAATTGTTTATTAGTGTGTACATGTGGTCACATTATTTACTTGCTGCCATGTTTTACTGCTTCTGAAGTCACATAGACAGATGACCGGAGCATTATGAGTTTAACCGAGTGCAGTGGGAGGATTTGTTTTGGTCCTTCTCTCTGTATCGAGTGCAGTATGTCTGCATTTAGCTTCAGAAATGAAGGAAATGTGGACAGTTTAATTAATTTTATGAACATGCACCAGAGGTGACATTTTTGTTACCTATTCCGTTGCTGTAAATAGTTTGTCACGCCTTAAGTCTATTATTGGTTTCCTGTGGTTTTCACACTGACAGAAACTCAACATGAACCTGACTGCAGTGTGATCAGAGTGGAAACTAACAAATGCATTAACAGTCTGTTCCTGTTCTACTTATTAAACTGCATCACAGGATAATTATTGTTATCTACAAGCACCAGGTTCCGTATGGACATATTTCTGTTTGATAGCACACACCGATAACTCAGACTTACCAAACACATCAGTACAGTGAGAGTTATTATTGTGAAGCCAAGAACAGCAGAAGATGTCATTACTGCACCCTACATCTGTTTGCTTTAGCAGGTGAGCCATAAACTCTCAGGATCTGATCAAATCATTATAAATATTCACACACTTTTTGTAACTGTGTTAAGAAAAGAAACTCCATTATATCGTATGTTGATAGAATAGAATAGAATAGAAATAGAATGTCACGTACAAGTACAAGGCAAAGAATTGCAGTTTGCATCCAGCCAGAAGGTGCTTTAGCCATGATATAGATATATTACAGAAATTATAGGTATGAAGGTACAAAATATGGGTCTATTATGGGTATGTTACAATGTACACGGTATGAAGTATGTTATGAATATGCTATGACTATAAGTATGTACAGGCTGTAGTGAGTGTTCAAGCTATATACAGGCTATGAACAGCATATAAATATGAAAACTATACAGAAATATGAACTATGCAAGTCATAAACTGTTCTAAAAAGTTGTAGAAGTATAATTATCGTATTGTACAGAATGATTGTTGATACAGCATTTACAGTAGTGCAGTTGATGGCACCAAACACATAAATGATCACTCTATAAATTAATCTCTTAACCTAATCTTTCTGCTTGGACGTATCTCCTGTTTGTTTCCTGTATGGAAACCTGTACTAATGATCAATATCATCAGACTGACTCTGGTGGTCCTGAAGCTGATTCTTCTAGAACCCTACACCTCTTCTCGCAGTCTGAGATCTTCTAGGCAAAGGCTGTTAATGGTCCCACAAACTCATTTTTCTGATTTCTGTTTTTACACCGCGTTCCAAATTATTATGCAGATGATATTTTTCTCTGATTTCCCTAAATATTTGATGCAAATGACAGTCAGCATAATATTTGAGTATAATTCAAATCTCCAAAAGTTGATTCTGTTCATCTGAACGTAGCGTTTTGTGGGAGAAACGTTTCGTCACTCATCCGAGTGACTTCTTCAGTCTCAGCTGACTGCAGGTTTCCCCAAATCTTATAAACAGTTGTTGCGTTCTTAGTCTAGGCGAGTATTGAATGCAACAAGAAGTTGGCCCACTCCCACTCCACCAAAGCAAGAACACAAACAACAATGTCTTTTTAAAGTGCTAAGCAGCCATTTATTTTCTTCAGCAGTGAGCAGTGCCAAAAATAACAAACAAAACTCCCTAATGGTCCCTATGCTTTCCTATACAAATGAAAACCAAGCAAAAGACAATTCACTTACCTAACTTTCTAAATGAAAAACGAGAAAACTCAATCAACAAAAATGGCTTCTCACGCCTACTAGGCTGCTGCAGTAAAGAATATATACAAGGTGAACAAAATACACGATTGCTACTTGACAAAACTATTTACAGCTATTTACAAAATGGAGGTACTAACGCCACACACACACAAGGTTATACTTGCAAATTAATTTGGCAAAGACACTCTACACAGCAACGAATCACAAACACAGGTTCTTTGTTGGATGGTGGAGGTTATGAGAGAGGGGGCCAGGTGGCTGTCATCTGGTAGTTAAGTACTGGAGGTGATTAGCCAATTATCCAATCCAAGGACAGGAAGAAACTCCACCCAACTACTCAGCAGGCACGCCCAGGTATCCACCTCCTAAGAGAGTGGGGAAAAAACCCACAGCCATCCTCTGGTGGGAGGAGTCACACATAAAACAAACACTGCCAACATTAGATCATAACATTTCCCCCCACCCAAAAATCAAACATTTAACCCCAAATGAAATGTTTGATTCATGACCTAGAGAGGGTATCAGCCATGACGTTCTCTAAGCCCTTTTTGTACCGGATTTCAATGTTGAAGTCCTGAGGAGTAAGGACCAGCGCATAAGGCGCTGGTTGTTGTTCTGCATTCGAGTTAGGAACTGGAGAGGCTTGTGGTCAGAGAACACGACGGTTGGAATGGGACTGGACCCAAGGTACACTTCAAAGTGCTGCAGGCTCGCAATAAGGCTAAGGCTTCATTTTCAATCGTGCTGTAATGCAATTGGTGTTTTAGGAATTTTTTGGAAAAGAAACAGACCGGATGTTTAATGCCCTTTTCATCCTCCTGCAAAAGCACTGCACCAGCCCCCATAACCTGCAATGCCTAGAAAACGCCGCAGCTCCCAACGCATCTGCGGAGCTGGGAAGTTTAATATTGCCTGCACTTTCACAGCAACAGGGAGGACTTGACCCTGTCCTACTTGTTTCACTAGGTAGGTTACAACAGCCTTTCCAAAATCACACTTAGCCAAGTTTAGTGTCAGAGAGGCATCACGCAAACGGTCAAATATTTCACTGAGAGTTTTGAGGTGTTCAGTCCAGGTAGATGAATAGGCCACTATATCATCCAGATACACTTTGCCGTTTATGACACCATGTAACTCAGTGTTCATCAGTCGTTGGAATGTGACGGGAGCATTTCTTAACCCGAACAGCATGACGGTGTATTGCAAAAAATGATCGGGTGTAACAAAGGCACTGATTTCTGATGCGCGTTTGGTTAATGGGACTTGCCAGTATCCTTTTAGGAGGTCAAGTTTGGTCACAAAGTTTGCCAAGCCCACACGATGGATCAGGTCATCCATGCGTGGGAGTGGAAAAGAGTGGTTTTGTAGCAGCATTTACCTTTCGGTAATCGTTACAGAAACGGGAGGTTTGATCGGGTTTTGGAACGAGTAATGATGGTGAGCTCCAAGAACTATTACTGGGAAGGGCAAAACCATGGTCAAGAAGATACTGGACTTCTTGCTGCATTACGGCACGCTTAGTGGGATTTACTATGTAGGCATGTTGCTTTATTGGTTTGTGATCACCCATGTCGATATCATGACTTAGCACGTGTGTTTGAGTGGGGATATCACCAAAAAGAGTTGGGTAATTGTTAATGAGCTCTCGGACATCAGATTTGGCAGGATCAGACAGATGTGCTAAATAGACATCTAAGTCAGCCAAAATTTCAGAGTTCCTCAGACGTGCACCGGAAACAGAGCTGTGCCTGTCATCCAACCCATCATCCCAGGGACTATATAAGGGTCGAGAGACAGACACTGACACAATAGGTGACACAGCAGGCAACGGACCAGAGCGTTCACGACCAACATACTCCTTCAGCATGTTGATGTGACAGACGCGACTTTTCTTCTTACGGTCAGGGGTTAACACGACGTAATCGGTTTCACTCAGTTTACGCTCAATGACATACGGACCGGAAAACTTTTCCTGCAGGGGAGAACCAACGACAGGCAAGAAAACCAACACACGATCACCTGACTGGAACATCCATGCTACTGACTTTTTATCAAAATGGGTTTTCATTCTGACCTGAGCCTTTGCTAGCGCATCACGAGCAAAATTGCAGGCATTATCCAGCCTCTCTCTAAACGAACTAACATAGTCCAGAATGTTTTCTCTGGGACGATGCCTATCTGAGAGAAATTTCACTTTCAAAAGACGTAGCGGACCACGCACAGTGTGGCCAAAAACTAAATCAGCTGGACTGAACCCCAAAGACTCCTGGCATGTCTCCCTGACGGCGAACAACAGTAGTGGCAACCCCTCATCCCACTCACGGCTTGACTCAGTGCAAAATTTGCGAAGCATGTCTTTCAGAGTTTGGTGGAACCTTTCTAAGGCACCCTGACTCTCTGGGTGATACGCGCTGGAAGTGTGATGGTTAACACCGAGCTTTGTCATGACCTGGGCAAAAACTTTAGACATAAAATTTGTGCCCTGATCTGTTTGGATGTGTTTAGGTAGTCCAAAGGTAGAAAAGAACTTAACAAGTGCTTTCACAATCCCACGGGTTTTTAATGAGCGCAACGGAATGGCCTCAGGATAACGGGTGGCAGTACACATCATGGTGAGGAGGTATTGGTTCCCGGACTTTGTTTTTGGAAAAGGAGCAACACAATCAACAATGACATGCTCAAATGGTTCCCCAACAACTGGGATGGGTTTTAATGGAGCTACCGGAATTACCTGATTTGGTTTACCACCAAGCTGACATGTATGGCACGAGCGGCAGAATGTTACTACATCAGATTTGAGACCAGGCCAGAAGTAGTAACGGAGGACACTGTTGTATGTTTTTGTGATTCCCAAGTGACCGGACATGATATGGTCATGTGCTAAGCTTAGGACCTGGGAACGAAATGACTGCAGAACAACAATTTGCTGCACTCCCTCATGTGTGCAGCCAGAACTGGGAGTCCAGTAGCGCATCAGCACCCCATCCTCAATGAGGTAAGACTCAGATTTCCTACACTTAGGTTTCTTCACATAAGCCCAACAGGATGACAAGCTTTTATCATTTTTCTGGGCTTCTATAAGCTTGTCTTTATCTACTGAGAGTGTCATAGCTTCCTCATCAGGCTGAAGCTCTACTGAAACAGGGGTACTTTCACATTCGGGTGGCGCGCTTGTTGGATCTGAATCACTTAGGAAAGAGTCGCTAAGATCCATCAAGTCTCCATGTTTGCGTGCCTGCGCACGGGTCACAGCACACACAGGAAATAAAGGAACAGAGTTCGGTGCAGCAAGATCAAAACCACTAGTGTCTGCAATGGGTGTTTCGACTACCTCAGGCAACGGAAAAACTTTGCAGCCAGCTAGATTGTTTCCAAGGATGATGTCAATGCCTGCAACCGGTAACTGGGGTCACACACCAAGTTTAACCTCACCCGACACAAACTGAGACGAGAGCTGCACAAAGTGCAAAGGCACACGCATTACACACATTCTAACTCCCCACGCTAACACATCGGCACCACAATAGGATTGAGCTGAGAACGGTAAGACACCCTCACGAATGAGTGACTGCTTTGCACCAGTGTCCCGCGAAATACTAACAGGAACCCTCTTTTCTTCTCCCATCAATGAAACAAAACCTTTTGACAAAAAGGGCTTGAACTCTTCATCTACTTTATCACTTTGAATTACAGTCACATCTTCTAAGGCATGAGGTTTAGTCTGTAGAAGGTTTATTGGGGAGGGAGATTTACCCTTCCTGGTCTGTTCCTTTCTTTTGAGAATGGGACAAACAGCAATGAGGGGTCCCTGCTCATGGCAATAATAACACTCTCTATTTTCAATGGATGAGGTGGTGGTACGACGGGTGTTCTTTGGAGACCAGATTTTAGGGCTAACAGAGGTCGGTGGGCTGTGAACAGGAGATGAAAACACCCCTTTGTGTGTCAACACAAACTCATCAGCCTGTACAGCAGCAATGGCAAGAGTTGTAACTTTCTGTTCGTTTAAGTAGGTTACCACTTTTTCTGGGAGTTGACTTTTGAACTCTTCTAACAACACCAACTCACGCAAGTCATCGAAGGTTTTTACTTTTGTAGCATGACACCATTTATCAAACAGAGTTTTCTTTTCTCTGGCAAACTCCACATAAGTCTGGGTGGCAGATTTTTTCACATTCCTAAATCTTTGCCTATAAGCCTCTGGCACAAGCTCGTATGCACGCAGGACAGCAGCTTTCAAAATGTCATAGTCCAAACTGTCCTCAAGTGAAAGAGCTGTGCATACCTCTTGAGCTTTCCCCACCAATTTGCATTGACGTAAAAGAGACCATACATTCTTTGGCCAGTGTAGTGCACCTGCAATGCGCTCAAACACTGTGAAATAAGAGTCTACCTCAGTTTCTCTAAATGCTGGGACTAATTTGATGTGCCTACTTACATCAAAGCTGTCTTCTGGCTTAGGGGATGGTGACTGCGGGGATGGTGACTGCGGAGCTGACCGAGGTGTAGGAGGACTGGCAGATACAGAGGCTTCCCTCTCTATCTCCAGAGCCCTCTCCAGAAGGCGGAGCATAGCTTCCACCTTCAACTGCTGCTTTTTTAACTCCACTTCCTTTATGCGCAGCTTTAACTGCAGCTCTTCCGCAGAAGGGCCAGGTTGAGAAGGGAGATTTTTCAGTGGGGCAGGAATACCAGCAACAGCTCCCAGCTTGACGCCCTCTGCAGGACCTGGCTCACCAAACAATCCCCTTTCATGCAGTTTAACCTCTGGGGGGTCCTAGAAAAATGCATACACTATCGGGCTTAGAGCCACAAATCGACCACGCCCTAAAAAGCGCTGTAAAAAATTTATATATTAATATTTTTTTCCACTTTAAATTAGCCAATCTTTTAGACCTACTTCTCCTTGAAATATTCATGTCAAGTTTTAATTACATTTCGCGGATTTTAACCCTTTTAATCGCAGTTTAATTACATGAGCGCACCGTTTTTTTTAGCCCCCCAAAACAAAACGAAATATTTAAAAAAAAAAAACATTTGAAGTAATATTTGATTGTTATTATAATTAGGCCTTTAGATGGACTAAAGATTGGCACCAACCTTCATTTCGATCGCCTTTTATTTTTTTTTTCAGGACCAGAAAATGGTCTCCAGGCGGCAAATGCTCCTCCTCTAGGCCGAAATCAGTGCATCCTCCCGGGTTAACTCCCGACGATGACCGGGGCATGTTGCGTCGGACCCCTTTTTCCAACACACACGTCCGGTACCACGTCACAACAAATACGTCATTTCCTGTTGATTAAAAAAAAAAAAGCACCCTCAAACGGTCCTAGGGGCCGAAAATGGTCCCGCCCGATCAGCGGGCGAAGCCGCTGCTGCACGCCGGAAATGAGGCTTCGTTTCCCGCAGGTCTGTTTAAGCAGCCCGCTGTTTTCCAGCGCCTTGCTCCAAATGTGGAGCAAGGGCGCCACCCGGTGGACAAATAAAAAAATTACAACTCTAAGGCCAGTACTGCAAACGGAAACGGAAACATAACCGATCACGATCGATTTGACCGTAATTTTTTTGCCGTGAAAAATAGCGTTTATAATGGGTTTCAATGGGGCACAAATCGACCACTAGGACCGATAGTGTAAGTTTGTCTGTAGCTTAGCCACTGAAGCTAATTTCCGGAAGTCATACTGAAATTTTAACAGTAAATGTGACCGAACTTTTTTTTGCAGACTTTCGCTATATTCCATTCAACACAGTGCAAATGGCGTGTAAATGAACAATGAAAAATGGCACAAATCGACCCAAGACCACCCAGAGGTTAATACACAGGAGCTCTTTAAGCTCTTTTTTCTTTGCATTCAATGGCACAGTCACATCTAAGAAATTGGCAATAAGAATGAGGTCATCCTTTTTACATCTGTCCAACTTTTCTTCAGTTGGGCCTAAAGTGAAATCCTCCAATTTAAATTCCATACTCCCACACAAGAAAAAACTGCCAACCAGAAAAAGCAGAGCTAACCCAGAACACAGGTAACCCACCTGCAACAACGGCAATGAACAAAGAACGAAAGAGCCCACTCACCAAAAGACCCAACAAGAAAAAAGGAAAAGAATGGACAAGCCCCCAATTTATGTTACGTTCTTAGTCTAGGCGAGTATTGAATCCACTGGCCCACTCCCGCTCCACCAAAGCAAGAACACAAACAACAATATCTTTTTAAAGTGCTAAGCAGCCATTTATTTTCTTCAGCAGTGAGCAGTGCCAAAAATAACAAACAAAACTCCCTAATGGTCCCTATGCTTTCCTATACAAATGAAAACCAAACAAAAGACAATTCACTTACCTAACTTTCTAAATGAAAAACGAGAAAACTCAATCAACAAAAATGGCTTCTCACGCCTACTAGGCTGCTGCAGTAAAGAATATATACAAGGTGAACAAAATACACGATTGCTACTTGACAAAACTATTTACAGTAGTGATGGCCCGCTTGAAGCTGAAGCTCCGGTGTGTGTGTTAAAAAAAATCAACACACTGCTTCAGAAGCACTGTGTCGAAGCTTGATTCGTTTGGCCAGAGCCACGTGATCAGTGACGTCCGAAGCTTCACTTAGAACCTAACTGCTTCGGTGTCTGATTCAATGGTTTATAAGGAAATGAATCATTTGCGGGATTTGTGGAGTGTTTTGATGGTGACAGATAGCGAACCACTGATCATTTCACTGAGAGATTTGGAGTCAGCGAGGAATAGGAGGTTCTGTTGTGTGGGAGAATTTTGAGTTGATTTTGGTGAATCTGGTGGGTTTTCCAGCTTTTTGTTCTGGCTGTTTGCTTTTGTTTTGTGCGTGTTTATTTTATCTGAAAACGGGAAAAAGGTAAAATGTCAAAAATCTGCTTCCATAATATAAATATCATTAAATAACTTTAGAAAAACTTCCACTTGACTCTTTACATATAATGTTGTAAAAATATATATTTTATTGTTTAATTAATCTTAAACTGCTAGTCTGCCAAATGTGCAGCAATTGAATTTATTTATTCTCTTTATCTGATGGTTTGGTAGACCCAGGTAGACTGTATAACTGCATCTCTACCAGTTTCTCTGCACTCCAGCCTCCTCTTTTCCATGTGAAGGGATTTTCGATAAGGCAGGAGAAATTATCTCCACGAAAAGGAACAGGTTTGGCCATCGCACACTAGAACAAATTCTCTTCTTAAATAAAAATGAAAAAGGGCTACTTTAAATGCATCATGTTTTTAATTTGCAAGTTCATAAGCATTTTCCCTTTCCAGTTCACAATCAGTTCTACCCCCAGGTCAGAAATATGTCTTGGAAAATTTCCCTAATATAATATTATTTATAAATATGCCCGTCTAGCGGTTAATTGCATAAGTGCATGGAGGCAGGACCTGATTTGGATGGGTGAGTGAATACTCATGGCGATACAGTGTATCTGCAGAATTTTTCTTCGCTTCCAAATAAGTGAAGCAAAGTTTGGCATCCTCAATGCACTGCCTTGTACCATGTATCATAACAAAAACAGAGTGGGTTGGTTTCTGCATTGCAGTTTCTAATTCTGGTTCATATATTTTTGGAGTGCTTTGTTGACGCCGCTGTACAGGGTAGCTGGATCCTCCTCAGTTTTTTGGTTTTTGTTACTGAAAGGAAAGGATATATAAATTAAAATAAATCAAATGTTTAAAATAGTGTCAATAACTGTTTAAGTTATGCATTCACACTGTTAGTCTTTTTGTGTGTATGTATGCATGTATTTGTTTGTTTGTTTATAACATCGGCTGGCCAGTTATTCTGATTGTACATTCATGCTAAACTTGGTAACTAGTTACCAAGTTTCCTTGTTTATTATTGGAATGTTAAATAGTTTACAGTGACAAAAATGCACCCACCTGTCATTCTAAGGGTTCATAACTCTAGATCCATTCACCTCTATCACCGCCCAGTCATGATTTGTAGAAACCAAAAAAGGTTTTTATCAGGCTGTCGATTTCTTTCTTTCTTTCTTTCTTTCTTTCTTTCTTTTTTTCTTTCTTTCTTTCTTTCTTTCTTTCTTTCTTTCTTTCTTTCTTTCTTTCTTTCTTCTTCATCAGAATTATTGTGTAAAGGCCAAGAAAGATGTCTAGCGGGTTTACTGTACCAAGTGGCTCATTATGGTCTTGACATATTGGTCCATTTGATTGACCTTTATTATTATTATTATTGTTATGTATTTATTTTATTTTCAGTTGTTACAGATGGGACAGGCATGACTTGGGGATAGGACAGGGAGAAAGAAAGAATGAGAGAAAGAAAAACCGAGGGGAGAAGAGATAGTGAGAAAGGGGTTGAATAAAAAGATCATCTGGATCACCTGTCGAGAGAAGAAAAAACAAACAAGAGAGCAACATTATAAACACAACACCATCACAATAAACTAGCTAACAGTAAATAACAGTAGATACTAAATATTAAATGTTATTGTGCAGCACACAATGTGCTTTGAAGTAGCAGGCAAGAAAGGTGTAGTTTGTGTCTATGAACAGTGAACACCCGTGTGCACGCCTGTGTGGATCAACACGCTTGTATTCAAAAGGTTTCTCCATGTAATGATCTGCTAGGGCGTGTGGGGAGCCATAGCCCCGTCCCTCAGGGCATGAAGCAGGTATGGGGGAGATTGAGGCCCCAAAGTACGAGAACCCAAGGACGACCATCAGAGTGGCAACAGTGCCACCTGCCTGGGAAGAGCTGAGGAGAGCCTCAGACGCAGGGTCACCCAGCAGCCAGACGGGGCTGCAGTGATGTGTTCGCGGGCACTGCTGGCAGCCAGCAGTACCAGAGAGGACCGAGCCCCAGGCCCAGAGGACAGAGGCCTGAGGGCCCCCTAATCCCCGAAGGGGCCCAACTGGGCCACAGTTGTCAGGCCCCGCCAAGCGGCCACCAGGAGTGAGGTGGTACATACATGAGCGCCCAGCCCCAGCCCCAGATGCCAAGAACCACCAACGCATGTCTGACGGCATCAGCAACCGGCAGGTAGGGGAGATAGGCCTCCATACCTTGGAGGACCTGAGATGTTCCCAGAGAGGTGGCGTCTGATACCTGACCTGACATACAGTATAGACACCGACGAACAGGCGCACACAGACACAAATGTGCATTCCCTCATATGCACATAAACAAGTGTTGTGATATTTTGATACCATGGTAGCATTTACAGGATATTGTTTTGTAGTGATATTATACAGAAAAGAGTTACTCAATAAGGCCCATTTACTAGTTGTTTTTCTCTTTCTCTGTGACCCAAGAATTGATGTGTAAGAATCACAGGCTGGTACCCCAAGGTCGAAAATACCACAGAGACGAGACCACTTCCTTACTCCCATCCTCCCTTCCTTATCTTTTATAAAAGAGCTTGTTAAAAGCCAGGTGGTTTGTTTCAGAATTCACTAATGAAAGAACTCTGTATTCTATGTCTAGGAGTGTATTTTGCTGGGATGATCATAAATTGTAGCTGAACTGATAAACTACACACAGGATACTTCTTTGCTCAGAAGGCAGGAAGACGTTTCCTTATTTGGTCTGTACCGGTTTGAACTGAGAACCTGCTGACACACGAACCTTTTTTTCCTCTATATAAGCTGTTTTGTACTAAATAAACCTTTGAGTTGGTTTGGGAAGGCAACCTGAAGCAGTCTGTGTTTCCTTGTTCTCCCAAGCTACTCCCGGCGCTGTAACTAACCCGCTGAACGGCATACCTGAGCGTTACTTTGAATAATTAGGAATCTTATAAGGAAAGGACAAAACTCTGCTTATCGGTGCTCACGCCTTGGAGGGAAACCGGGACGGAGATTTTCTCTTCAACAAGTACTCACCCGACATGGAGACAGACACAAATAGACACTGTACATACAATCACACTTCCCAAACATACTCTATACCTCAGGTGCAGGTACCCTTTCTCCAAGAGAGGCAAACCACACCTAGACCCATGAGATGTAACCCTTTTCCCTGGGGTGGACGCAAGCAGACCGCCCCCATATCTGCAGTAGCAGGGACGCCCCGCATCCTGAACCCCAATCGGACGGCCAATACCTCCCAGCCCCGGCGGTCAACAGAGAATGGAGGTGAGTGAAGACCCCAAACCTCCCTCCGCCCGCTCATATGTAGTGTTGCTGCATGCTGTTCTAAAGTGCATTTAAAACATGATGCTTCCTACCAGAGAGCAGCACGGCTGAGCCCGAAAACCCTCAGTGTCTATATGCATTTAAAATTGAGGGTAGAGCACCAGCGCCAGAGGTGGGTTTGAATACACAGACCATCCTCTGGACGCTGTATAACCCGCCCACCCCCAAAGCCATGTTTATTTCTGATTTAAAACTTGATACTTTAACATGGAATTGGCTTTCAGACTCAACCTCAATGGCTAAGTCTCATGACTATTTATTTTGCCTGGGAAATAATGCAAGGCAAAGTAGACAGGCAAATCAGTCTTATGGTTTGAATGTGTTCAGTGGAATCATAGGCAAATAACTAGGGAGGGAAAAAACCCCAACATGACTGGGCTGACAACCAACTCATTATCTACTCAACAGTGTGAAGTAAGTCATGTTTTAGACTGTATGAACAGGATTTACATTAAGCATGAAAACTAAAAACAGATGAGTACACAGACAAACAGATTGTTTGCAGAAGTGGAAGTGAAATACTCTCCCTGCAACACTGAGCGCATCATATTTGATATATGATACACTACCTCATACAGCAAAATTTTAAACCCTGATCCTCTTGTATGTTTTTGCTTAAGATGAGCAAATTATGAGTAATATGTTACACAAAAACGTTGCACAAATTAAAACTCATCTACAAAATGACCTTTAATTTCTTTTTTAATTGCCAGAAGATTCAATGAACGCTCCAGTTTTCTAGAAAAAATTTGAATGTTCTGGCAAATTTTTCATTGTTAATGCTTTACAGGGCGAGGAAATCTGATGTGTATTGACACAGGAAGTTGCCTGTTGTATTGCGAGAAGCTGCTCGTTAAGTGAGAAGTTGCTCACCCAAACAAAAATTGCTAGCAATAAATTTAAAGTAACCTCAGCTGTGCCACAGCAAAAATACTAACATAAATCCTTCAAAGCGTGTAAACCCCTCTGGAAATCACTGAACATGGGTCAGAATAATTCAAAGACCACAGACAGGTCCGAGAAAAAATCGAAATTAACTGTAAAACCAAAAAAAAAATAAAGTTTCAAATAACGGCTCAGGACGCCTCCCACTTCCGGTGACGTGTCCGCGAATCGGTGAAGACTTCCATGATTACGTAACCAGAACATGCGGAAGTACTTACGTGACTGACTTTGTTTACAACTTAAAAACTGTAAGTTCAATGCATTCTAATTTATTTCCAGAGCCCTATCCCGAACGATTATCGCCAGAAAACAGGTCAGTAAAACCGAAGGCCAGTGCAGATACTACCACGAAAGCTAAAAGTGTTAAGATAATGTTGAATTTTGATGTTGAAGGCTCAGAGGAAAGTGAAAAAAAATGATGTATGCAGGATCACCTGCTCCAGCGCAGCAGGGAGATTTCAGAAGGAAAGATAAGAGTAGAGATGTGTGTTTTTATTGTGGAAAAATAGGACACTGGTTTCGTGAGTATCGATTTGCAGTCTCCGGCAAAGCACGCGCGCCTCGACCACAGAACGCAGTACAAGTTCCGGCCACTAGGCGTCAGCGGAGCTCTTCCAGTCAAGGTAACTGGCAAGCTCAGTTTTCCAGCAGCTACAGACACCCGGAGCAAAAATGAATTTGTGTATTTAATTTAACACAAAGTGTGAAATGTTTGCTGACACTGATAACAGCTTATGTTTTCTCTGCCCTTTGCATCGACATGATGGAGAAGGAACAGACTCTGTGTCAGCTGGACGCCTCAGCAGAGAATGAACTCAACATCGTTTTTTCTGGTATTCCACGTCACACACTGTGCCAAAAACCCCCCCCAAAAAAACGTGTACAAATACAACAAGCCACACTTTTGTTTCTCTCACACTGTTCAACAACATGATAACTGCTCACACAAGTGAAGGTCAAACAGTGATTTTGTCACATAACTCAGACATAGGTTACGATAACTAAACCATGTCGACACATAGATCTACCTTATACCTTATATTGGCTTTATACCTAATCACGCACAGCTCATGAAAAACAACAAGCCAGTATATGTCAAGCAATGTCCCATTTCCACCGAAAAAGCCGCAGCTCTAGATGTCATCATAGGAGATTTATTGACTACAGGAGTAGTGCCTGTGCATGAAGACACACAGCCGTTATTTGCATTTACACATAGAAATAAGCAGTACACTTGGACCCGTTTGCCCCAAGGCATGATAGACAGCTCTGCTGCTTTCTCAATGGTGGTCCGTGCTACCCTGGACAGCTTCACTCCTCCAGGGCTGCACCCTGATCCACATGTGGATGACCTCCTCCTCTGTGCTCCGAGTGAGGAACTATGTCAAACTGCTACACACATGCTTCTCCAGCACCTCCAACAGACTGGCCACAAAGCATCGGCAAAGAAAATGCAGTACTGTCAGACTTCTGTTCAATATTTGGGATTCACACTGTCTCACGGAAAACGTTCCATGACTGCAGACAGGGTCAAAGCTGTGACCTCCGTCCCTCGGCCCACTACACAGAAGGAAATGCTGTCCTTCTTAGGCATGGTGAACTATTGCAGACAGTGGATACCAGACTGTTCTTTTCATGACCACATTCTGCGTGACTGTTGTGAACCTGCACAGGTGTACTGGCCCAAGAGCATGTCAGTGGCTACCGTCCAGTAGCCTTCTATTCAAGGTGCTGTCCGTGGTTGTTCAGGAATGCCGGCCTGCCTGAGGGCAGTAGCAGCTTGCTCTATCATGATAAGGGACTGCGAGAAGCTCACACTCTCACATGACACTATTCTACACACCAATCACCAGGTCACAACCATTCTAGCAAACATAACTACACAACATATGCAAATCTCACTATAAAAGCGAGCAGCACACCCAATTCGCCAGCACATTTATTGATCCTATGCTGTGTTCTTCTGACCGACAGGATGGCTCAGACAGGCTTGATGTTCATGACTGCATGACACGTATACAGGAATCCACAGCACCACGTCCAGATCTAGAGCAAACACCTATTCCAGACTCAGCCACGGTTTATGTGGACGGGTCCTGTTCAAGGCCGAATGACAGCTCATTTCTTTGTGGCTATTCAGTGGTCACATTGCCTGACATAATACTAGAGGCTCACTCATTACCATTTCACTCAGCACAAAAAGCAGAGCTCATGGCTTTAATACGCGCCTGTGAGCTACATGTGGATAGACGTGTGACAATTTACACAGACAGCCGCTATGCGTTTGGCGTTGTGCATGACTTTGGCACATTGTGGAGACAAAGAGGATTTAGATCTGCTGATGGAAAACCGATTGCTAATTCTGATCTTGTGCAAAGACTTTTGCAGGCTATACAGTTACCATCGGCCGTTGCAGTTGTGAAAACGAAAGGACACAGTACAGCTGACACAGACGAAGCAACAGGTAATGCCCTAGCAGACGTGACAGCCAAGGCTGCAGCTGCATCACAGCTGCAGCACCTCCACAGGAAGTATTATCTGTGCCCGTACAGCTGCCACTTGTTACACTCCCAGACTATTTAGACACAAATGTTGATTTAAAATTCATACAAGAACAGGCCTCTGCATGTGATTACACCTATTGGGAGAATAATGACTGTACCTTAGATGACAAGGATGGCCTATATAAAAATCTTGAGGGTTTCATTGCCCTCCCATCTTCCCTACTGCCAGTCCTTGTCCGACATTTTCATGTCGGACAAAGAGGGGTAATAGAGGCAATAAAATCAAGATCAAGATTTGTAAAATCAAGATTTATTTGTAAAATCAAGATTTGTAATTGAAGAAACATTGCATGCAGTAAAAAGCATATTAGCAACTTGTTTAACATGTGCACGAACTAATGTAGGAAAACCAAAAGCAAAACATCAGCATTTACCACAACCAGATTTTCCATTTCATACATTACAAATTGATTTTACACACATGCCAGCACAAGGAAGCATCAAGTACTACCAGGATCAATTTAGTAAATGAGTAGAAGCTTATCCAACCTCAAAAGAAACTGCAGAAGTAGTCTATCAAAAGTTGAGCAATGAAACAATACCCAGATTTGGAATACCTCACCAAATTAACAGTGATAGAGGACCTTCATTCACATCAGAAGTAATTCAAAAGTGTGCTAAAACTTTAATGACCTGGATCAAATTACTTCCTCAAGTCCTCTGTGAGATTAGAATGACTCCATCTGCAGTAACCAAATTATCTCCATTTGAAATAAGATTATTTCCAACACCATGGTCAGCTTCCAGAGGGGGCACTGCTGTCAGAAGCTGATGTAGATATTGCATTGTCCGACTATGTCTACAATCTGGTAGAAACACTGAATAATAACTATCAGAAAGTTTGTCTCTCCCAGCCTCTCCCCTCCACAGTTCCACCAGTGGAGACCAGGAGATGCGTGTTGGAGAAGTCACTAAAACCAAGGACACTCTGGGAGGCCGCGCGTTTTCCAGCCCCCAGGCTGTACTGGCAGTGACGAAGAACCAGCATCCTCACAGACGGACAACCTCAGTGGATTCATGCCAGCAGGGTTAAGACCAGCCCAATCGGACCCAATCTCAGGCGTCGGATCAAGCAGACGACATCTCCGGCGGGCCAGCGCCAGGATCCAATTCACCTACACACACGCAATCACTGATTAACACACAACACCTGAAAGAGCCAAGGCTCAGAGCTCTTTGATCCTTCACCTGAACAAAAACAAGGTACTCAACATCCAGCAGGAACAGAAAGCCGAGAGTACCACATGATGTCTAATCTGATAGAGCCAGACTCATTCCATCCTGATAATGGAGAAAATGAAATGCCCATTGTCATCATACGACGCTTATTCAATGTCTCTCGAACCTGGGACCAGGCCAGGAGACGACTGAAGAACTGTTTTTCTTATATATTTTCTTATATATTTAGGTTATTTATTATATCTATCGCATTAACTTTAGGATTTCTCTTTGCTATTTTGTATTGTAAACTGCAACCATGTTCACATTTCTGCAGGTCGTATTTTGCTGACGATACCTCATGCTCTATTTTGCAAGACACCTACTTAATGCACTCCTCACGTTCCCTAAAATCAGTAAATGACAACATAGACGCCACTAATAAACCATTTTATGCACCCCCTAGAGCAGGAGCTAACGCCTGGTACGAAAATGCCAGAACAGCCGCTCGTGATTTAGGCAACAGTAACTGTTATGTCTGTTCAAAGGCTAATCCAGAACAGGTAATAGTAGGATACCCCATATCCGGTTTCCCCCTCACTGAGGGACTAGAGAAAATCGGCGGAGATAATGCTCTCCTTAAAGACACTTTACAGTTGACTCTGAGCCCTCTCGACTGCCTACTTAGACACACACACACACCAACTAACCCTGAGACTCCATTAGGCGAATTATTGAAGTTATCTAATGACACCGCAGGGACCTGCGCCCCAATGAAACGCCCTAAGAATAGGTTAAAACCCTCACTGCCCTTAGGACAGATCCCTCTCCATTTTAACACTAGTATGATATGTCTGCGCAGACTAAAGTTAACTGGCCCAGACACCCACATAGATTATACAAAGGATAACTATACATTTTTCTCTGACTCCCCAGGTGCACGCTGTAATGAGACATGGCTAGCTGTCTCTGTGGCTGAAGTTGTATCATATCTGGAGGAACACACACACAGTTCAAGTTCGAGCGGAGAATCGATCATTGTTCCCCCAGAGGGTGTCTTAAATGATACTGACTGGGGGGAGTTAGTTAAATCACACATGGTCACGCGCCTAACTAGAGCAATCCCTAACGCTTATTGGATGTGCAATAATACCCTTAGATTAGCTTTACCTGTTAATTGGACCGGTACCTGTGGTCTAGTAACCGTTGATGTATGCTGTACTTTCATTCCCAATAACACCGCCCCTAACGGTTCATTCACACAAGCTATGAATAGACTTGAAGCATTGCAGATAGAACTAATTGCCAATACAGGTCACGGTCAGTGGCTAGATAAGTGGCTACAGGACACGTTTGGAAAATGGAAGGAACTAATTGTAGCCTTTGTAACCGTTGCAGCATGTTTTCGATGATTATTGTCTGTTGTGTGATACCATGTATACGCTCTCAGAATTTTTGATATTAAGCTTGCTCGAAGGACCAGTTACATTTATGATTTGTTTTATGTTTATGATTTGTCTTTATATTATGTTATTACATTCTGTCTTTATACTATGTTATCATTTCATGATAAAAGGAGGGAACTGTTGTGATATTTTGATACCATGGTAGCATTTACAGGATATTGTTTTGTAGTGATATTATACAGAAAAGAGTTACTCAATAAGGCCCATTTACTAGTTGTTTTTCTCTTTCTCTGTGACCCAAGAATTGATGTGTAAGAATCACAGGCTGGTACCCCAAGGTCGAAAATACCACAGAGACGAGACCACTTCCTTACTCCCATCCTCCCTTCCTTATCTTTTATAAAAGAGCTTGTTAAAAGCCAGGTGGTTTGTTTCAGAATTCACTAATGAAAGAACTCTGTATTCTATGTCTAGGAGTGTATTTTGCTGGGATGATCATAAATTGTAGCTGAACTGATAAACTACACACAGGATACTTCTTTGCTCAGAAGGCAGGAAGACGTTTCCTTATTTGGTCTGTACCGGTTTGAACTGAGAACCTGCTGACACACGAACCTTTTTTTCCTCTATATAAGCTGTTATGTACTAAATAAACCTTTGAGTTGGTTTGGGAAGGCAACCTGAAGCAGTCTGTGTTTCCTTGTTCTCCCAAGCTACTCCCGGCGCTGTAACTAACCCGCTGAACGGCATACCTGAGCGTTACTTTGAATAATTAGGAATCTTATAAGGAAAGGACAAAACTCTGCTTATCGGTGCTCACGCCTTGGAGGGAAACCGGGACGGAGATTTTCTCTTCAACAAGTACTCACCCGACATGGAGACAGACACAAATAGACACTGTACATACAATCACACTTCCCAAACATACTCTATACCTCAGGTGCAGGTACCCTTTCTCCAAGAGAGGCAAACCACACCTAGACCCATGAGATGTAACCCTTTTCCCTGGGGTGGACGCAAGCAGACCGCCCCCATATCTGCAGTAGCAGGGACGCCCCGCATCCTGAACCCCAAGCGGACGGCCAATACCTCCCAGCCCCGGCGGTCAACAGAGAATGGAGGTGAGTGAAGACCCCAAACCTCCCTCCGCCCGCTCATATGTAGTGTTGCTGCATGCTGTTCTAAAGTGCATTTAAAACATGATGCTTCCTACCAGAGAGCAGCACGGCTGAGCCCGAAAACCCTCAGTGTCTATATGCATTTAAAATTGAGGGTAGAGCACCAGCGCCAGAGGTGGGTTTGAATACACAGACCATCCTCTGGACGCTGTATAACCCGCCCACCCCCAAAGCCATGTTTATTTCTGATTTAAAACTTGATACTTTAACATGGAATTGGCTTTCAGACTCAACCTCAATGGCTAAGTCTCATGACTATTTATTTTGCCTGGGAAATAATGCAAGGCAAAGTAGACAGGCAAATCAGTCTTATGGTTTGAATGTGTTCAGTGGAATCATAGGCAAATAACTAGGGAGGGAAAAAACCCCAACATGACTGGGCTGACAACCAACTCATTATCTACTCAACAGTGTGAAGTAAGTCATGTTTTAGACTGTATGAACAGGATTTACATTAAGCATGAAAACTAAAAACAGATGAGTACACAGACAAACAGATTGTTTGCAGAAGTGGAAGTGAAATACTCTCCCTGCAACACTGAGCGCATCATATTTGATATATGATACACTACCTCATACAGCAAAATTTTAAACCCTGATCCTCTTGTATGTTTTTGCTTAAGATGAGCAAATTATGAGTAATATGTTACACAAAAACGTTGCACAAATTAAAACTCATCTACAAAATGACCTTTAATTTCTTTTTTAATTGCCAGAAGATTCAATGAACGCTCCAGTTTTCTAGAAAAAATTTGAATGTTCTGGCAAATTTTTCATTGTTAATGCTTTACAGGGCGAGGAAATCTGATGTGTATATCGTGTGATATTAAATGTTCAAATCTATGAAAACAAAAGAAGAAGTGGTGATGCATGACTGTCCTGCCAAGTTCCTCTCAAAAACAAAACTTTATCCTACAGCAATGATAATGTCTATGTGTTGCTTACCTTGGTGCTCTACTGGAACTGGCAAACTTGACAGTAGCATAATGGATTTTGTTTTCCTCTTCTTCTTCTTTCTTGTGCTTCTGGGCCTGAGCTGGGTTGATGTTGGAATAGAGAGGATCTGTCTGCTTCTTAGAAAACTGAATGCTGGCATACTGAAGGCTGCACTTCTGCTCTACTGGTTGCTTCTGTAGACACGACACATTTGTGATTCTCAGTACAACTGTGAGCCTAAGCCTGATGCAGTTCTCATGAATCATCAGTCAGTTTTCTGTAACTGTAGCCTTTCAGCTTTAGTCTGCGAAATGTGAAACCACCTTTTGTACATGTATTGATCTTCCTGACCTGTGCACTTGTGCCTGGGCTCTCTGTAGGCTCAGGGAGCTTTCTTGGGATCTGCTTTTTCCTAGTTGGAGGAAGAAATAAAGGTTTAGATTGCTTAAACTAACTGAAAAGCTTTAAGTAAAATAATTAAAATGATATGGTACTCACCATATCGATAATAAAATCCACATGAGTATGACAACAAGAAGAATGCCAATCACTGTTCCAGCAATGATTTTCCACATTTCTGAGTAAGGGGGATAACATGAAAACTCTGTTACATACACTGTTATATATTATGTTTCCAACTTCTGGCACCATAGAATAACAAAGTGTTACTGCCCTTCAGACTAAGTGTAAAGCCAAGTTTCACCTTGTATAACTCATGAATACGTGTACTTTTACAACACTCAATGGAAGAACTGTTTCCTTCCAAAGTAGCTACCTAATGATAGATCAAATACATATACATATTTTCAGAACTTAGCTGGAAATCCTACACCTTTGCCCACCTACTTTTCTCCAAACCCTCTCCTCTTTCAGCTTCAGTGTGGGGATTCAAACTGGATTCAGACTGCAACAGCAATGATCAAGTCTGTCATGGTCCTGCGTCTGTGACCGAGGGTTTTGAGTTTTGGGAATGTTTAGCCAGTTTTTTTTAATCTTTATATTATAGTTCTGTATTTGATATGTATTATCATTCAGGCTTTTATTATTATATGGCTAAGTTCATGTTCCAGGTTTTGGTTCTTTATTGTCATTCCGTTATGCACAGTGTTTGTATTTTATGGTCTTAGGTCTGTACGTTACTGTTATCATGCCTCCCTGTGTTCCATTTAACAAGTTCAGTCTTTCCTGTCTTTATTCACTGGTCCCTGTGTCAAGTCTACGTATCCGAGTCTCAGTGTTCCTGTTTTATTCTAGTCTCCTGCCAGAAAAAAACTTGACCCCTGTTTCAATCCAGGGGCTCAATGTTGACATTGTGGATTATACATAAATAACACATAGACAATATACTGGACTGGGCTAAAAACACTACTGCACTTTACAGGAACGGTCAGGGTCGTCTCTATTTTTTGAAGCGGCTGAGGTCCTTCAACATCTGTCAAACAATGCTCAGGATGTTCTACTAGGCTGTTGTTGCCACTGCTATCCTCTATGCCTGCTATGCATGCTGGGGGAGCAGATTGAGAGTTGCTGATGCTAACAGACTCAATATATGGATCCACAAGGGGATGGAGCTTGTGGGGATGTTGTGGGGATGGAGCTGGACTGTCTTAAGGTGGTGTCAGAGAGGCGAATGTTCTCCAAGATAAACACAATGTTAGTAATAATAATAATAATAATTCCTCCCACTCACTCCATGACATGCTGGCTAGCCACAGGAGCACGTTCAGTGAGAGACTGAGATTACCAAAAAACACCACTGAATGACACAGGAAATCATTCCTGCCTGTGGCCATGTCCCTGTACAACTCCTCCACCTAACACACTGTATACACTGCAATAGCTACACCCTTTTTGCACATGCTCTTCTTTCTTATTCAGATATTTATTAGTAAGTGACTTATGTGTATGTGTCCCACAGGTCTGGCCCGGATCTGGTATCAAGCTCGCACTGCTGGCTGACTTCTGGCATGATAAGATGTATGTCATCCAGATATGAGCCAGGGCTGGCATAGATGGCACTGTCTGTGTGATGGCATGCCACATCTGGCTCGATATAGCTCACATACTGCAAAGAATGACGGCTCTTTGGTGGCCCAGATCAGGTTTGCCAGAGGTAATCCACACACATGGGCCAGCACAGGACCACCACTGTGTCTGCAACTGGCCTTGTGCTCGCCCATGAGTGGGACACCGCTGGCAAACCAGATCTGGGCCACCAAAGGGCCGTCATTCTTTGTGGTATCTGGGCCATATGTAAGCACATTGTGTGGGCCAGATCGGCACCATACCAATTTTGCTATGTCGGATATATATGTATATATTGTGCTGTTTCTTATTTCTTGTATTGCCTTTTTGTTACTGTTTTTACTGGAGCACTGTAACCCACATAGTTTTCCCTAGGGATCAATAGAGTATTCTGATTCTCATTTTGAAACTTGTGTCAAAAAAGTTCACTGAACTTGGTATGTACAGAATGTTTTCCTTCATTGTGTGGTTGTGTGCATGAACCTAGCACAGTAGGATTTATTTCTAATGGTCACACGAATGTACGTCACAGCACGCTGCTGTGAAAGTTCAACTGGTATGCACAATTACGTCTCACTTCCAAGAATGCCGTGCTATAATGGGAAACTGAATTTGCACAGCACAAGCAATAGAAATAAGAGCGTTTCAGACCGCAGCAATCGGCATGCAGCGTCCTATGTGAAAGGGCCTTAAAGCTGTCTTTAAAATACGATGGAGGCTCTGTGGTAGTTTGGGGTGGCTTTTCAGCCAGTGTTGTTCAGGATTTTGTCACAGTATTTGGAATTATGAATGCAGACAAGTGTACTCTGATCCACCATGCAATACCATCTGTAAAGCATCTGATTGGCAACAACTTGATTTTCAGTAAGTAAAAGGGCGTACCAGTGCCATTCCCACTTAACCGTACAGCAGCCAAGAGAAAGGTCAAGCTATGATGTCCTCTGTTGTTCTGGACTTTACACTGGTAAGCCCCACTGTGTGCAGGACTAAACTTGTCAATGGTGAAGGTTTGTCCATGTGCCTTTGGTGAGTCTTCTTTCTCCTTGTACCAGGTGTAATTAGCTGCTGGGTTAGCATCACTGCTACATGTCAGAGTCACTGAACTGCCTTCAGCTATCTCTCCAGACGGAGTCACTGACACAGAGGGAAGTTTTGGAGCATCTGGGAAATTATAAAGATTATTCATTTATATTAGCATGCAAAGTATAGAGAAGCCTTTGGACAATGAAGAATACTTACACTGAACATTTATAAAGACATATGATGAGTTGATCTGTCCATACTGATTCTCTGATTTGCAGAAGTAGTTTCCTCTGTCCTCAGAGCTGATGGAGGTGAAATGATGACTGCCCTCTGGTCCTAGAGGCAGTGCTTTATTCTCCTTGTACCAGGTGTAATTAGCTGCTGGGTTAGCATCACTGCTACAGGTCAGAGTGACTGAACTGCCCTCCGCTATCTGAGCAGAGGGACTCACTGACACAAAGGGAAGCTTTGGAGCATCTGGAGGACAGTTTATAAAGCCTTTTATTACACTAACAAATATAGCAAGGCAAATATTTGCTTAGTGTGTGTAACTCATGAAAGCAAATGATGACCCTTAAGCCATGAATCATGTTACAGAATAATGTTCTATTACTTTGTCATAAACGACAACATATTATTTCTACAAATCCACTGATGTTGTTTTGCCCAATAACTAAATAAACTGAGACTGAGTGTGCCACTTTAATTTGAGGGTAAATTGAAATTGTGGAAATCCTGTACTTTACTGTTTCCACAGTATTTACTTAAAATTGATTCCAGCACACTAAATACTCTCCTGCTACATTTATTCCTGCATAGATTTGTGTAAAATGAGGGCCTGGTGTGTTAGTTAAATAGTTGTTTTGTAACATTTTTTTCCTACCTTTGTGCAGATCAAGCAATAAAGAGGATTTAAGAATATTATTAAACTAAAACCATAGTCTAATTTCATGAATTTCCCTATGTGTCTACAGTGAATTAACACAAAAAGAAACTTTGGAGCATCTGAGTGATAACATTTCAAGACACTTCATGATCTCTCAGTAATTACATATTCAGATTATCTAGGGTTAGAGGTAGTGCTAGGGCACAGTTTATCACTAATGATGATTTAGGTATCATAGGGTTAAATTGCACTTTTCTACTTACACTGGACATTTATAAACACACGTGAAGAGTTGATCTGTCCATACTGATTCTCTGACTTGCAGGAGTAGTTTCCTCTGTTCTCAGAGCTGATCGAGGTGAAATGATGAACGCCCACTCGTGGCCAAGTCAGGAATAGCTCCTCCTTGTACCAGGTGTAGTTAGCTGCTGGGTTAGCATCACTGCTACAGGTCAGAGTGACTGAACTGCCCTCCACTATCTCAGCAGAGGGACTCACTGACACAGAGGGAAGCTTTGGAGCATCTGGAGGAAATATGCTAACATATGTTAACTGTAAATTAGGTCCTACTTGTTGTAGAACTTGATTGTTCTATGTAAAGCACCATATACAATCTTTAAACTTCTGCTTATTTCCTGTACAAGAAGAGCATCAGAAATTAGCTATAAAGAGAGGACTGTGTTAGGGTCACATAACATTAATTAACTAGGTGAGCCAGGATTGGCTGATCCTGGTTAGGCTGTGGTTGGTTAGTTAACTATGATCATAGAAATCTTTTTTTTTCATTCATCGGGAAACAGATTTCTTACAAAGGCTATTAGAAAAAAGCAAATGGAAGAATAATATAAAATCATATCTGAATAAGATTAAGAGAAGCTGGTCAGGATAATAACATTTCAAATTCAGTCATTCTTTAGGGTGTAATCTATTCGTCTAGTTCATAATTGTTCAGGGGAGGTGTTCATACAGAGAAGAGTCCATAGACATCTGTCTTCTAAACTGTGGTTCTAAAAAGTGACATATGTGAATTATGCTGTCCTTAATGAAGCAGTGCCTCTATAAATATTGTGAGACAGGATATGCTAGATGATCGTGCTGACCTGTAATGCTCTTTTTACTTAGTTGGAGTCAAGGCATTCACGACAACTGGCTCCACCAGTTTAGTCACTGAATAAACCTACTCCCAGGCAGGTTTGTCCTTATGTAAGCGGGAGGGGGGAGTTCTTGGCAAATTGTCAACAATTTGATTTGGCTGAAACTTAAATCCACTGACAGAGTGAGTTGAATTGCTCATTATGGAGCAATAATATTATTTAGGTTAGAGTCATGTGTAAAGTCTTGTGTAAAGTATGCACTGTTTTTTGGTAACTTACAAGAAGAAGGCTCCAAATATCAGCAGTTTCACTCACATTTTACATTTATACGAAGATGTTTGGATTTCCTGATTCCCAGCTCATTTTCTGCTGTGCAGTTATAAACTCCAGAGTCAGATGGCCGGATGGACGGGAGGCTGAGCTGTTTTGTAGTGGACAGGGGTGTTTGCCCACCTTCCTTGTACCAGGTGTAATTAGCAGCTGGGTTAGCATCACTGCTACAAATCAGAATCACTGAAATGTTCTCCACTATCTCACCAGATGGACTCACTGTCACAGAGGGAAGCTTTGGAGCATCTGGAGGAACAATAATCATTTGTTTAATAGATAGAAATAAGTATATTCACAAAAAGCCGAATGCTTACATAAAATTAGAAAAAAAAATCAAGCTGGGGGAAGTTCCTCTTAAAAAACTCCACCCTTTGTGTTAGAGTTTGTCAGTTACACTGCACTTACACAGTGAAGCCGAGCAGTAATCTTCTTGTCCTTTCAAAGCACAGCAGATGCTGTCATTAAACCGAAGGCTGGTTATGTGAGGATTTTCTTCTGTGACCTTCTCTCCATTCTTGAGCCAGACATAAGAAACATCCCCGGTGCAGCTGCTCTTACACTTCAGCTCCGCCTTGGTACAGGACTCATTTACTCTTATTTTGGTCACCTCCACCTGCAGAGCTGGACAAGTGAAAAAAGTCCCAAAATAACACTGGTGTTCATAAAGAAATAAAAACAAAAGATTCACTCATTGTAAATGACTCATTGGCTACGACAAGGGCGTACCCATCCAGGACTACCTAGGAATGTCCACACAAGGTGGCCCTAGAGTAGGTGGCTACTAGGTTAGCCTCAGGATGACAGTCTACACTCAGCCTTCGATCAAGTAATAAAAATTGATGATCAGGTGGTGTACCCTGAATCTGACATTCCCGTCTTTTGTATTGATTATATTGGCAGATTGTATTGAGAGAGTGGCGACACTCTCATGCAGGACAACCACACACAGTTGCTGGTGCATAAAAGCCACCAGGAAATGATTTTCCAGGTGGCTCAATATAACCCAATGGCTGGTGACATGCGTTTTGACAAAACTCTGGAGCAAATAATGTCCCGAATTTATCGTCCGGGCATTCAGGGGAGATGTGTGCCAGTGGTGGGTACCCTGTCTGTCAGCAGGTCATCAAGCGACTTTGTGCCCTTTACCTTTAATGCAGATCCCTGGGCGCATCGTTCATGTCTTGCACAATCACAGTTTGTAGGTGTTATAATAATAACACACAAACTGTATGAATTACTTGGCATTAAATCTTTCGGGACTAGCGTCTATCACCCTCATATTGATGGGCTGGTGGAGCAGCTGAATAACACCATGATTCGCAGTTTCATCGCTGGTTAGACCCTATGTTGTTTGCTGTGTGGGAGATGCTCCAAGCCTTCACTGGATTTTCTCCACTTGAGCTACTGTTTGGCAGAATTTTGTAGGGGGTGTTGGACCTGATTAAAGAAAACTGGAGAGAACATCTGAGCCTGGCGAAAGATGAGATTCTATATTTTCTGGACCTAAGAGCAAAGCTGCACACGTTGGGGAGGTTGTCATGAGAAAGAGATGAGTTGGGGCCGTAGGTGCCAAATTCCACCATTCTCGCATTGTGATAACCATCACAGACAGGCCAGAGAGAGGATGTTGCCGCATTGCAACAGCTGTTGGCAGATGTGTTCTCCCCCCTGCCAGCTTTACAAATCTTAAAGAGGGCCATTTTGAAACCGAGCCTGGCATGATGGTGCATTTACAGCCCTACAGGTTACCTAAGCAGAAAGAAATGGCTGAAATGCTGAAACAGGACAGAAGAGTCGCACAGCTTGTGGTTTATACCTTTAGTTCTTTTTTAAAGAAAGATTGGTATATATGGTTCTGTGTTGACTAATGCAAAGTGAATGAGGTGTCATGGTTTGATGATTACCCCATGCCTTTTCCACTCCGTACAGTTTGCACCAATTTGTTGCACTTCAATTCATCTTGGTCAGGGGCCCCCCCACCTTGCGATGCCTCAAAAACTGGGTGCTGTGGCTGCAAGCTTCATGTGCTGTCACCTATTTGGATACTGTTATTATCCACAGTGACACTTGGGTGGAGCATGTGCAGTGGGCTGCTGTGATCCTGGAGTGCCTGGACCCACAAATTTCCCAAAGATGTGTGTGGTTGTACGAAGGGAGGTATGGTATCTGGAATACCACTTGGGAGGTGGGCAGGTGCATCCATAGATGGACAAAACTGCAGCAATTGCATCCTGCCCGTGCCCCAAGACCAAAAAGGAGGTTAGGCAGTTCCTGGGGCAAGCTGGAGACTCCCGCCACAGCTTACCAGCTCCTTGACTGACCTCACCTGGAAGGTTGTACCAGATCTGGTCCAGTGGACGCAGGTTAACAAGGCTTTCTGTGGGGAACCCCTACTTCACACACCTAGATGTTCCTGTGTTTTTTTATTCTGCAGACTGATGACTTGGACATGGAGCTGTTTTGCCCCAATTGTTAAGGTGTGTGGGGGGGGGGGGGGGGGGGGGAACTGTGAGAGTGGAAGGCCAGGTACAGCATCATAGAGAAGGAGATCCTAGCCATCTGATGGGTGGTCAGCTCTCTTCGCTATTACCTCCTTGGCTGCTCCCTCTGTTTGGATCACACTCCACTGCAGTGGATGTGGTTGGTGGCTCTGCTGCAGGGGAGGGGTGGAGCAGCGGGTTCAGGATATTGTTTCAGGGAATGCTGATTATTGCAGCTGGTAAGCATCATCTAATCATGCCTTCCCTACTTCAATAGAGGCAGAAGCCAACATTGGAATGTGCGAGCAAACTAAAAATAAAATAAGTCAAACTAAACATCTGGGTTGTGCCTGGTCCTTGTGGTCTACACATTGTAAACATAAATATGCTACCTTTTGCAGAAAAAGAAAAAGGGAAAAAAGATCTTTAGATAATTTTACCAGTGACAGACAAAGTGATTCCAGGTATACCAGTATATTTTCCATCAGATTTGTCTGTTATGAAACGGAACCTGTATTCACGGGAATCTGTCCATTTCAAGTCTGCCATTTTCATAGTGCATCTCTCCTTAGTACAGTTGTACTGAATCCGATCTTTGTAATCTGAGTTGACTTTGAGGTTCTTGTTGTTTTGAAAACACCAGAATTCTTCTGTAACAGTATACCCTGCAGGATATGTGTAGGTGCATTTCATTTCCACTGTTGATCCATTGGAGGCACATATCTTATCTGCAGCGTATGTCACTCCCCAGTTAGCCTTATTCTGCACCACTGTAACACAAATCAGAAAAATAACACCAGAGAACAGGATTTAATATTTTGCCAGGTAATGTTTGAGGGACTGGAAACGCAAGCCATGAATTTACCTTTAATCCAGTATGTGTTGTTATTCTGTATAACAACATTAATGAAGTGTACTCTTTGAATTTGAGTTGTATTGGTGGGCACTTTTCCAGCAACCAGCTTATCTAACAACTCTGACTTTGTTAACCTATCATAAAATAAGGTTTACAGATGAACACAGATTGCTGTTTACGGAAAAACAATGCCAAAGAAAGAGATATGTACATATGCACAGTGAGGAACATAAGTATTTGAACACTCTGTGATTTTGCAAGTTCTCCCACTTAGAAAGTGCAATACAAATAAATGCTGTAAAAATCATACAATGTGATTTCCTGAATTGTTTTTTAAAAGGTGTCTCTCAAAGTAGGAATGCACCTACAATATGAATTTCAGACCACTCCATGATTTCTAAGTGGGAGAACTTGCAAAATCACAGGGTGTTCAAATACTTATGTTCTCACTGTAGTAGACTGCAAATTAAGAAATTAAGAATTTTGGATTAATGTAGATTAATCCAAAATTCCAGGAACAACCAGGGAACTGAACCACAGACGATTGAGCCGGAGAAATTCAAATGCTGAGAGAAACACAGAACAGGCACATACAGATTTGGAGGACACACAGCTACAAGTGTTCTTTTAACAATCAGACAGGGGAAAATGAGACAATAACATACAGTATAGTACATTTTGTCTGCTGGAGACAACAGACAAAACGAGAAATGGCCATGTCTCATGACATTAAACTCAATCAAAAAAACAACCATTATAAAACAGGAAGTGTGACACAAAAGAACAGGGGAAAAGGATTAACGTGACACAAAGGGAAGATAGGTGTTAGGATGCCTGGGTCGTTGACCCAGGGGTTTTGAGTTTATTATATTATTTATACTTTCTAGTCTTTGGTTTCTTTGAGTTCTGTCTTATAGTTTATGTCTCTGTCTTCTCTAGCTGCTCTGTCTCCCCTGTCAGCTGTATCCCCTTGTCTAGTTCGCGTCTCTGTGTGTCCTTAGTGGCTATATCCCCGTGTCCAGTCAGTGTTTGTGTCTGCCCTGGTCCCACGTCTCTGTTCCCTCTGTTGCAGTGCGTGCGAGTCTGTGTCTTTGTTCAGTCTGTGTTATGTGTTTCCTGTTTTACTTTGAAAGTCCATGTCTGATGTTAATGTGTCTGGTTTTGCTTCCCCTTGTCTCGTTAGGCCTGATTTGCCCCAGCTGTGTTTCCCTCCTGTTACCCATTCCCTGATTGCTCCCTCTGTGTATTTAAGCCCTGTGTTTCTCTGTGTCCGTGTCGCGATCTACCGTTTTCCTAGCTGTGTGTTCTGTCATTCCTCCAGTTTAAGTTTGTTTTGAGTCTTTTCAGTTATGTTATATTTTGAGTACCAAATTAAAGCCTTTTTGAGTTCATGACTGTCTCTGGAGTCTGCACCTTGGGTCCTATTCCTGTCTGCACACAGCCACACCTAACAGAAGATCGCGACCAGAACATGGACCCTGCAGACTCTTTTTCCTCTGAGTTCCACGGCGAGATGGAGCGGATGGTGAGCCTGCTCGACCGCATCGCCCTGTCCCCGGATTTAAGGACCATGGCAGTGGGGCTGAGCGCGGTGGAGGCCATCATTCGGCATAATCCCCGGCTTAGCCAGTTCGCTAAGGACACTGAGTTGGGGAACACCATAACTGCCTGGAGAGAGCAGGTCAGGGCTGGTGAGCTTGCTCTCTCCCTCACTACATCTTCCCCACCGCTGCCGCAGGACAACGCACACTCTGCCTCATCGCCACTGCAGGCTTCCTCCCCTTCCTCACGCCAGCCGGGACCTTGTTCGCCTGTCCGTGCGCCTGCCTTTTTTCTGGCGGTTTTCTGTGTGGTCGGAGGATGAGGAGGAGGTCTCCGTTTCTCCACCGGTTCCTGTTCCCTCGTCTAAAAGGAAGCGACGCCACCGTCGCTCCTCTCTTCGGTCATCCGTTCAGCCTCACGCCTCGTCAGCTGGAGGACCCGAGGAGCCCGTTCAGTCTCACGCCACGTCAGCTGGAGGGCCCGAGGAGCCCGTTCAGCCTCACGCCTCGTCAGCTGGAGGGCCCGAGGAGCCCGTGCAGCCTCACGCCACGTCAGCTGGAGGGCCCGGGGAGCCCGTTCAGCCTCACGCCTCGTCAGCTGGAGGGCCCGAGGAGCCCGTTCAGTCTCACGCCACGTCAGCTGGAGGGCCCGGGGAGCCCGTTCAGCCTCACGCCTCGTCAGCTGGAGGGCCCGGGGAGCCCGTTCAGCCTCACGCCACGTCAGCTGGAGGGCCCGGGGAGCCCGTTCAGTCTCACGCCTCGTCAGCTGGAGGGCCCGAGGAGCCCGTTCAGCCTCACGCCTCGTCAGCTGGAGGGCCCGAGGAGCCCGTTCAGCCTCACCCCACGTCAGCTGGAAGGCCCGGGGAGCCCGTTCAGTCTCACGCCACGTCAGCTGGAAGGCCCGGGGAGCCCGTTCAGCCACCTGTCTCCGCTGGAGGGTCCGAGGGGCCCGTTCAGCCACCTGTCTCCGCTGGAGGGTCCGAGGAACCGCTTCAGCCACCTGTCTCCGCTGGAGGGTCCGAGGAACCGCTTCAGCCACCTGTCTCCGCTGGAGGGTCCGAGGAATCGCTTCAGCCGTCTCTTCCTGCTGGAGGGTCCGAGGAATCGCTTCAGCCGTCTCTTCCTGCTGGAGGGGGGGGGGGGGGTACTGTTAGGATGCCTGGGTCGTTGACCCAGGGGTTTTGAGTTTATTATATTATTTATACTTTCTAGTCTTTGGTTTCTTTGAGTTCTGTCTTATAGTTTATGTCTCTGTCTTCTCTAGCTGCTCTGTCTCCCCTGTCAGCTGTATCCCCTTGTCTAGTTCGCGTCTCTGTGTGTCCTTAGTGGCTATATCCCCGTGTCCAGTCAGTGTTTGTGTCTGCCCTGGTCCCACGTCTCTGTTCCCTCTGTTGCAGTGCGTGCGAGTCTGTGTCTTTGTTCAGTCTGTGTTATGTGTTTCCTGTTTTACTTTGAAAGTCCATGTCTGATGTTAATGTGTCTGGTTTTGCTTCCCCTTGTCTCGTTAGGCCTGATTTGCCCCAGCTGTGTTTCCCTCCTGTTACCCATTCCCTGATTGCTCCCTCTGTGTATTTAAGCCCTGTGTTTCTCTGTGTCCGTGTCGCGATCTACCGTTTTCCTAGCTGTGTGTTCTGTCATTCCTCCAGTTTAAGTTTGTTTTGAGTCTTTTCAGTTATGTTATATTTTGAGTACCAAATTAAAGCCTTTTTGAGTTCATGACTGTCTCCGGAGTCTGCACCTTGGGTCCTATTCCTGTCTGCACACAGCCACATCTAACAATAGGAGGATTTGAGACCTGCACTATAATGTGTGTGTGTGTGTGTGTGTGTGTGTGTGTGTGTGTAATGGTATTTTCCAACGGTTCTGAGATGGATTCTCAGAAATTTAGAACAGTTGCATTTTTTGGTTTGTGGAAACACGCCGTGTTCCTCCACCATATTTGGTTACACTCGCCAGGAAAAATGTTTCCCTTCTGACTAATGCTGATTTACATATGTGGCTAGAGAACAGCCACACATGTTGTATGCCAAAGGTGGAGGAGAAGGGGCATTGTAGACATTCATGTGCTCAAATTGGTGCCTAGAGTTGATATTGTCTCAGTTACTTAAGCATACAAACCTCCCTTCTCTGGATGCCTGAGAAGGGCAATTTGAATGCCTAAGAGGGAGTAAAACAAAAACAGCTGGTAGCAAGTTACTTTACATCATGCCAGCTAATCTTAGGTTTCACTGTTCAGTTTGATCACATTGTCACATCGTATGAGAGTTTAGTCACTTTTAGTCACTCCATTTATGCATTGCATTCAGTCAGAAGTGATTTTCTCTCACTCATTGACTCGTATCGGACTCCTTTCATAAAAGGCACTGCAAGTTTTATAGTTTCACAGCATCTTCCAGATCTGGTCCAACATCAGTAGAACAGAAGTAAAACTGTATTTTTAATCTGTACTGACACTGTTGTGTATGTCTGACATGCTAAGACACACGCAGAGCAGAGCAGGCTCTATTCACAAATTGGGGGGTTTGTGCATAAAAAAAGAAGTATATTAAAAATAAGTGTTATGCCATATTACACCTGAATTATACCTGAATGGCGGTGGGGTAACAATAACAGCAACAACTCAGAAACCCGACTCAAGGATGATGTAAAATGGAGGATTTTAAATAAAATGTTAAATACAAAAAGACCATTGGAAAGGAAATAATAAACCAGACCAAGAATTAATATAAAACAAAAAAAGAACACAACTTGAATATACTGTAACATAAAAACACTTGACAAAAACATAATAGTGAACAAAAAACTCAAGAGTTCAAGATCAACAAAGCATGCCACAAAGTAATAACAGAAAGCCAAAAGCTTATTATCAGACAGTTTTTATTATAATCAGTTCTGTGTACTTTGTTTTTACTTTACATAAGGCTACAGATAACATTCTGCAAAAGTCCATAAAAAACTAATAGTGTTTGCTAAGTGTCATGTAACGGTTTACCTATTAGGTAAAGGACAACCTGAATGTACTTTCAGCATTTGCTTTGCAATGAGGCCCAAATGAAATTAAAAATTATTAGGTCCAATTCTATGCAGCAGAATAACTAAACCCAGATCTTTCAGGTTCATAAAACGTGTATCCTCACATATTGTAAGGACTAAAACAAAGAAGTAGAGATACTTGAGCATTTTTAGAGTATGAAAAGCATCATGTAGTCCTACTCTCTTCTTTTTTTTCAGGAAGAACATCCCAATTTTATATATAATGATGAGTAAGAAAAAGTATAGGCGAGAGGGAAGCCAGTATATAGAAAATTATCATTATAACACCTACAAACGGAATTGTATATTGTACAGAAAAGAAGTATTAAATTAGAAAAATCTAATTTTTGCTTTCAGTATTTTTCAGGGATTTGAAATTGGGTGTTAAAAATAAGCCTAGTAAATAGGCAGTTTCTATTTTATGACAATTGTTCATTAAAATATATACAGAAAGATGGAAACTGAAAGGTACCATCAGCAGACCACTGGTCACTAGTTTTAAAGCTGTTGTTACTGTATTTTAATATGACCCAGCAGCATCATAACATATGGATGGAGTCACATATACCATCTTTCAACATAATTGTCTGACATGGGAAACAACAATAAAACTAATATATATATAAATATGTAAACATTACCTTGAACAGAGAAAAAAAGGGCAAAAAGAAGATGGGCGACTGCTGCTGCTGAAGCCATTGCTGCTCCTCTTGCCTCTCTGTCTGTTATGACAGTAACACTCCAGCAGATGAGTAAAGTGCATGAGAATAAAACAGTCACATAATAACAGGAACAGAGGCTGCTGTGCTCATGAAAAGCATAATTTGCTTTTTAACAACCGTACAACAGCTTATAAAAGCAGCTTCCCTAACGTCCTTCCTTTTCAAAATAGTGATACACAGTTCTCTCTTTTGCATTTCAAGCAAGAATGTCTGCTGTGTGATTCAGGGCAGCAGCGCTTTTTTGCTTTTCCAAATTTAAAGGTTAGCTACAAAGAGAAGGAAGAAAGAAACAACATCAAAAACTTACTGTGGTCAAGTCTGAGTTAACTGACAAACTCATCAGCCACACATTCCTTGTTGTAATAGACTGTGACCTCTCAATAAAAACAGCTTTTAAGTTAAACTTTATTCACTGGCTTGCTTTTACTCAAACGTTTAAAATGTCATATCCCAAACAGGGTTCAGTAACCTTTAAGTGGCACTGCAGAATTCACTGCAGATATTGTTTCTGTCTTTATTTTTTGTTTTTAATATTGACCATAAAAGGTTTTAGATGGGAGAATTTTTTTTAATTCAAAATAAATTATTGATTTAAAAAAAATAAATACATATTTTTTTATTATTTTTTTTAATAAAAACAATTTAAGGCCCTTTAAGGCCAGAGGCCTGGGAGCTTGAGGGTCGTGTGCATTATCTTAGCTGTTCCTAGGACTGCACTCTTCTGCACAGAAATCTCCAATGTTGTTCCTGGGATTTGCTGGAGCCACTCGCCTAGCTTGGGAGTCGCCGCACCTGGTGCTCCGATTATCACTGGGACCACCGTTACCTTCACCCTCCACATCTTCTTGATATTTCTCTGAGCTCTTGGTATTTCTCCAGCTTCTCATGTTCCTTCTTCCTCATGTTCCTGTCATTTGGTATTGCTACATCTATCAGTATGGCCGTCTTCTCCTGCTTGACCACCACCACCACTGTGTCCAGTTGGTTAGCCACCACCATTTATCTCTGGAAGTCCCACATGATCGTTCAGTCATTCTCCACCACCCTAGAAGGGCTGCAGGGAGCTGGATTGTCTCAGGGGCATCTTTACACAGTCTGCACCTGGGGTCTTGAGTATTGTGATAGACCCCAGCCTCTATAGATCTTGGGCTCAGAGCTTGTTCCTGTGCTGCCAGGATTAGTGCCTCTGTGCTGTCTTTAAGTCCAGCTTTGTCCAGCCACCGGTAGGACATCTGGATGTCAGCCACCTCCACTATCTGCCAGTGGTACATACCGTGTAGGGGCCTGTCCTTCCATGATGGTTCCTCCTCTGCCTTGGGTTTCTGTTGCCTGAAGTATTCACTGAGCACGTGGTTGGTTGGGGCCATCTTCCTGATGTATTCATGGATGTTCATTGCCTCATCCTGGACTGTTTTTAGTGACACTCAATAGTGTCAGTAAAAATTCTTCCTTCTCCTTAGCATGCAGTCTCAGGATGCTGGACTTAGGTTAGGAGCTTCCTTTTTTTTTTTTCATTTCATTTCATTTCATTAAAACTCTTTTGATCCCGAAGGCTGTTAAGGCTGCTGGCATTCCAGAGCCATCTTACCATTACAACCACAAATATATTACACAAACATAACAGGCTCCTAAAGGGAGATCAGTTTGAGAACAAAAAAAAAAAAAAACCCCACCTCATCACATACACATGATTATCACATTTCATAACATAAAAAGACATAAGCACGTTGGAGGTGTTTGGAAGGGGGAGGGGTGGGATGACTGTATATTGGTGTGTGTGTGCATATGTGTGTCCATATGTGTGTATCCTGTATCCAACTCGTGAGACAGTCTCCTTTTGCCCAGTTAAGCAAAAGTCAGCAATCCCTAAGCCAACACCGGTGGCCTTGTGGAAGTAGAAGATATAGGGCAGAGAGTCTACACAGTCTTGTAGTCTGGGAGAGTATTTGTCCCAGTTTTAGCCTTCGAGCTTCTGGCTGGTGAAGGAAGGCCAAATGAACATAGTGACTGATTGATTTATCGATAGAGAGAGTGTCTGTCACTGGTCCCAATTCTAGAACTGTGAGCTTCTCCATGATTGAGTCCATATTGCATTCAACAATCACAGTCTGATTGCTCGTGGCTCTACCCACCGTCAATCATGCCGGGCAGCCTTGTGGGATTTTGAGCAGCTGTAACCGCTTTGTCGATAAGCCAGGGCTGTGCCAGTTCCAATCAGCAGGAACGCTGTTATCAAGGTTCTGAAAAATTTTCTTCAATGTCCTCCATTGAGAGCGTTACTAGGCACGTGAGATGCCACTTGTTCCAGCGAAAGATGGTCGTGTATCTGGCAGCCAACGTTCCTGCAGGACGATCAGGCTCCTCCACACCCAGATTTCTCAGGTGTCAAGAAGCGTTTAGAGACCAGTTGATCAAATCCATAATTCCTTGATTTTTAAAGAACAAGGCAAAGAGAGTCTATGACAGTTAGACGAAACGAGACAAAGACAATACAAGCCAAGCAGGAAGATAAGGGAGGGAGAGGAGACAGGAGAAAATGCAACCATCTCTGCCGTAAGCCAAGAGAAGTATGTCAGTCTTGATGCCAGTTGCTCTATCGCTGCCTTTGGCCAGGTTATTATACCAGCAGGGTACCTGATCACGGGAAGGGTGTAGGTGTTAACAGCCCAGAATTTTCTTGCCGTTCAGCTGACTCCTCATGACTTGCCTGACGATCTGTAGATACTTGGTAGTTGCAGCTTTCCTAGCGGCCTCTTCATGGTTCAACGATACTCGTATCGATATTGAACCGTTCGATACAGTGCTTTTGGTTCGGTACGCATATGTATTGAACAAAACAAAATCTTTAATTTATTTTATCAACTTTTCTTCTGACAATGCTGTCTGTGTTGAGAGCTCAGTGGATCTGCGTTCGACTGCTCCGCCTAGGCTGCACTGTCGAGCGCAGATCCACTGAGCGCAGCACAAACTAGCAAGACAGAAGCTAAGCTCGTTGCAACATGGCAAATTGAACCTCCCCCACCCTCATTCAGATCTGGCCTTTGAAACTATTTTGGTCTTCATGTGACGTATGACCCTGAAGGTAAGCGCGTCATGGACAAAATGAAAAACAGTATGTTGGATGTGCCACGCAATGCTCAATTACATGGATGGGAACTACTGCGTTAGCACAGTTTGCTCGTTAACGTGTTGGCCGTCCAGCCCCACGCATGGAGCTCGTTAACGGAGATTTGCCGTGTTGTGGCGTTAACGTCATTTTAACAAGATTAACGCTGACAGCACTAGTGGGAACACAACGAATATGACTGCACATTTACGTCGACATCATCCTAGTGCAAAGACAAGTGGAAGCAGACAAAAACAACAAGCACGCATGCTACAAACTTTACCCGAGTCATTTAGACAGCCGTTAGCACATGATTCTCCTTATGGGGACCTGATATGTTTAATATGCTGCTGAGAATATAGCCCAGAAGAAGCGTATAGTATAGCTTTTATTTTGGAAAGAGCCATTTCTCTGTAATAAACTCTCTTTTCCAAAGATGAGTGATTTCTCGATCAGATAGATTTATTTTTTTATTACTTTGTTGTTTCAGCAACATTAAATTTAAAAACTGTACTTTTGAGTTAAAATATATATTTATAATTTTAATAAATGACAAATTAAAAGAGCATGAACATTTTTTTGTATCAAAAAAATACCAAACCGTGACACCAAATTATCGAACCGAACCGTGAATTTTGTGTATCGTTGCACCCCTAATATATATCTATATATCTATATATCTATATATATATATATGCTCTGATATGATTTCATTCTAAATTTGCTCACTAGTGTTTGAGCCTGACGTGCTCTCCGTGAGGTTTAATTATTGTCACATTTGTGTTAAAATATTGTGTGTAAGCTGATATATTTTTCTCAACTGTGCAGGACAGTTGAGTTTGGCTTTTTATTCTTGTCTGCGGTCTATTAGTTGCAAGACTGACACACTTTGTAGAGTTATATTGGAATGTGAGAAAGGGAATGGAATGTCAATGAGGAGAGATGGTTAGGATGAACTGAACACTATTTATTCATGAACTGAATTCCTTCAAGCAATCTGGTGACTGGACTCTGATGGCCGGTCAAGGCTGAACAGATTCCCAGCGGTGACAGGAATTAGGCAGGACCCTCCAGAGTCTAGAGGCTGGTGGTGGTGATGAAGATGCAGGCTTGACTGGAGCTCTGAGTAACATGGGAGAGGCAGAGATGGGGCGGAGGTGGGTTGCACGAAGGAGTCTGCAAGGGAGAATGACAGATTAGCAGTGAGATTTTAAGAAACGTGGAGTGGATGGTAATTGGCTTGAAGAAAGCAACCAGAGAGATACTTTGACTAGACCTGTGATGTCAGCAATGAGCTTGACAGTGTGGGAAAGTGGAAGGAATGAAAAATGGAAACTAACAACCAAGCACTCTGGAAGCGGACAGATATGTGTTTACAGATGTCATCTAAGCTTATTTTACCATAAGTTCTATTTTACGTCTTAGAACTTAAAAGCTATTCCACACAAGGTTTTCCAGAAAGCTTCCGGAAACGTTTTACAGAAAGTGAAGCAGCAGCATTTACTTTAAAGCAAGTAATATTTCCTGTCACCTGTTCACTGGTATCCAGTTCCTCTCTAGGCTCAGGCTGCTGCTGCTTTGAGGATCTGTTTTTTCTAGTTGGGATAATGATTAAGTGTTAAAGAAATTACAAACTTAGCGAAATGACAATACAATAAATGGCACATAAGTTCCACTCACATGATCCATAGGATGACCGAGTATAAGAGTATAAGACCCAGAAGAATAGCAGGGACTATGACAGCTGTTAATTTCCATGCTCCTAAAAAAGTGATCAAGTGAATTAGGGTGGCACTTTTAAATACTAATAACTAAGCCTGAACTAAAATGAACCATAACCAAACTCAACCAAATGAATAGAATACACAACTACAGGATCAGATATGAGACAAATCAGATTTAACTTACTTGATACAACAGTCAGCTGTAAGGTGGAGTAATGATGCCCTCTGGTGTTCTGTGCAACACAGTAATAACTCCCGCTGTGTTCAGGTCTGAAGTCAGTGATGGTAAAGTTCTGTCCAGAAGTTTTAGGTGACTCTTCATCCTCCTTGTACCAGGTGTAATTAGCTGCTGGGTTAGCATCACTGCTACAGGTCAGAGTGACTGAACTGCCCTCCACTATCTCAGCAGAGGGACTCACTGACACAGAGGGAAGCTTTGGAGCATCTGGAGGAGAACACAGAGCGGACCTGTACTTTTAACAATACAGTTTCAACCCACTTTTTCCACACACAATGCATGACAATAATATTGGGAGCTGATTGTGATTGTTAAGTAAACAGGAAAGCTGATGTTGTTCAGGTCATTAGTTCTGTTTCGCTTTGTCTTTCTAATTTTTTTGTAAGCTGTACAAAGTTGCCTCTTGCTTCAGTAACTGCTGTTATGCTGTTTACTCATATATTAAAATATATTATTTTAAAATATGAATATTAAAATATTAAAATATTAAAATTACGAGAAAGTGTTACACTCCGTCCTTTGCACTAAGTGGTCACAAAAGCTTTATTTTATTAAGAATTTCTTCCCTGGAAGGCTGTATTTTGCTACCTGTTTGTCTACCTGTCTTGATTTATCAGTATGTAAATCACCAATTCCATCTGACTTTTTCATATTATAAAATAACTAAAATTACATTAAAATAGAATCACTTTTAAAATGAATTCAGTAATTTGACATCATTTTATTGCTTACTCCCGTGATATGTTGCTCACACAGAAACTCCCTTTTGATCATGTAGTGGAGTAAGCAACAAAGCTGATGGAAGACCAAGTAAAGCAAATGTTAACATAATTTAAAGCACCAAGTGAAAGTTTTCTACCCTGCTTTCTAAATCTGGGACTCTCCAACATTTTGACCTTAGAACTGAAGAAGCCTCTTGGATGAGGGGTGAAACGTCTTCAAGCAACTTAAAGAAGTCCAGATGCTTTTCTTTCCAAGCTCCTTAGACTACGATGACCTGGATGACTGAGAACCTTCACAGAAATAAGCCTGTTTCACTCACATGTCACATTAATGGAGATGTTGTATGTTGGCGATGAGACCCCCAGCTTGTTCTCAGCTGTACAGTAATATTCCCCAGAGTCAGAGGACTGGATGGAGCTGAAGATGAGCTGTGGTTCTTTAATGAGAGGGGTTTGATTGTTCGTCTTATACCAGGTGTATTTAGCTGCTGGGTTAGCATCACTGCTACAAGTCAGAGTTACTGAATTGCCCTCCAGTATCTCACCAGAGGGACTCACTGACATAGAGAGAGGCCTTGGAGCATCTGGTAGAGAAAGAACATAGATTATATGCATGTTATTAGTTTCTGCAAAGGTTTATTATTGATTATTGATCAAATCAAACAAATCTGTGAACCTAATGGTTACACTAGTGTACACTAGTGTTTTTCAAGCTGTTTTATGTGTAAACAGAGAGCTAATATGATAATTTAGTTTAAAGTTGCTTAATATTTAAGGTTGTGGCTTGTGTCTATAAAAAAAATGAATGGGGTCTGCCTTGATATAATACAATAATACAAATCTCTGTATGAGACTTGTACACAGCTATCAAGCAAACCATTGATTGGGTAATGTCATCTATCATCTGCCATTCTTAAGCGCTTATCTAACCACTGGAGATGGTCCCAATTCAAACTGGGTAAGAGAACATCATCATCAGAGAGGGAGTACAGCTGTACAGCCCTCACATGCACCCATACCTTCAATTTAGAATTGCCTGTTAACGCAACAAGTGTGTCATTGTACTCTGGGAAAACATGTAAACTCTGCAGGAAGGTCCAAGCTGGGCAAAGGTGCGAACCCAGAACCTCCCTGCAGTGTCTAACAGAACAGAACATAAACTATCTTAGTCACTGAACTGCTACCTTGCCACAACACAGAATCATCCCAGACAAATGTATGATCATAAATTGAAGTCAGTGATGATAATGATATTAAAATGTTATTAAAATGTTATATTAAAATAAATTTACTTTATTTAGGTCAGCTGCTGAACTGTAATTATAAAGCAGTTTGAGCTGCAAACTGATAATATTGGCAAATTCATAATGAGATAAAATATTGACAATAACTAGCTGAATGTTGCTTTTAAACACTGTCTGACTTACATGCCACATGGATAGAGATGTATTTAGGCGTGGAAGTATTCACTTTGTTTACAGCTTGGCAGTAATATTCTCCAGAATCAGTGGGCTGTATGGAGATAAAGGAGAGCTGTGGTTCTACAACGAGAGGTGTTTGGCTATTCTCCTTGTACCAGGTGTAGTTAGCTGCTGGGTTAGCATCACTGCTACAGGTCAGATTCACTGAATTGCCCTCCTGGATTTCACCAGAGGGACTGAACAACACAGAGAGAGACTTTGGAGCATCTGAGGGAGAAAAAAAGAGAGGTTAGTATTAGTTCCTGCAAAGACTGAGTTATTCACTAAATCAACTCCATGACTGCTCAACAAGCTGCTCAGTGAGGAGATTTGGATGGTTATGCATAAAGGTGAGTGAAGAACTTACATATCACAACAATAAAGATGGATTCAGATGTCGTCCTCCCCAGGTGGTTCTCAGCTGCACAGACATACTCTCCAGAGTCAAAGGACTGGATGGAGGTGATGGAGAGCTGCCGTTCATTAATGAGAGGTGTCTGATCACCATCCTTGTACCAGAAGTGGTTAGCTATTGGTTTAGCATCACTGCTACAAGTGAGAGTTACTGAGCTCCCCTCACTGATTTCATTAGAAGGACTCACTGATACTGAGACAAACTTTGGGGGATCTGAGAGAAAGAAAATGATTCAATTTGTTAGTATTTCAGGGAAATAATGAGGAAGTAATGCTCTCAGTGAGAGAGATTTCTGGACCATCTGATGTATAAATTAGTTTCACTCACATTTCACATGAATAGAGATGGTGTCAGATGTCGCCCCCACGCTGTTGTAAGCTCTGCAGCGATACTGTCCAGACTCTGATCGCTGGATTGAGGTGAAGACAAGCTGTGTGTCTACACTTTGAGGTTTATTGTTATTCCCCTTATACCAGGTGTATTTAGCTGCTGGGTTAGCATCACTGCTACAAGTCAGAGTTACTGAATTGCCCTCCACTATCTCACCAGAGGGAGTCACTGACACATTAACAGGTTTTGGAGCATCTGAAGGAGAAGATATGAGGATGAATCAACTTCACGGTGTTTGAATCTAAATCTGTTCCTCATGCAAAAACTTTCAGGTCAACAAATGTGATTTCTGTGATGCAGATATATTCCACTGTGGATTTCAAATATGATGGCAATTAAAGGGAAATCTTATAACACGCAAAGATACATTTGTGTTGTATTGAATGCAGTATGTTGCATAACTATGACTAAAAGCTCTGTAGTTTGTTTTGTGTATGCTCAGTTTGGCAGTGAAAACATTGCTGCCTCTATGTGTTTTGCGTAGATCACTAATGACAGATCATGCCAGAAACAGAAACAAGAAAACCGATGTGAGCAAAAAGCAAAATGAGCTGGTTCCTTTTTTTTTAATTCTTATGGTAAATGTTTTGTTGCTTTCATAAAGCATAGAGACATTTGACCAGAAACCCTTCAGTAACTGAATCATTCAGATGAAATATTAATGGGTTGTACAGTAGGTTTACACAGCAATCGCCTTTCAATGAATTGAATGTTTAATATTTGATGATAGAAAAACAACTCAGGAGAGATGGAATAAAGTAAACGGGTTCAAGCAAACTGTTATTAAAGTTGATTTACTCACATTTCACGTTAATAAAGATGGACTGAGATGCACTCCTCCCCAGCTCATTCTCAGCTGTGCAGTAATATTCTCCAGAGTCAGAGGGCTGGATAGACGAAAAGTCGAGGACCGTTCCTTCACTGATACGTGTTTGGATGTTTCCCTTGTACCAGCTGTAATTAGCTGCTGGGTTAGCATTAAAGCCACAGTTTAGAGACACTGAAGTTCCTTCCTCTGCTTCAGCAGAAGGATTCACTAACACATAGTAAAGCTTTGGAGAAACTGGAGGATAGGAGAAAGTTTAAAAAGAGGGCTTTAAACATAAGGTGGTCTTTTTTTATTTTAAATCTTGACATGTTTTGTATGATTTTAGGATTTTTATAGTGACACTGTGGAGTAAACTCACACACTGCAGCAGAGCGATAACCCTCATGTCCTTTAACAGCACAGGAATAGCTGCTGTCATCACCTCCAACAGAGACTCGCAGAGATGTTTCTTCCTCTATTTTCTGTCCATTTTTGTACCAAACATATGATGGAGGATCAATTACATCACAGCTGCTGTGACACTGCAGCTCTGTGTGGCTTAACAATCTTCTCACCTTCACCTGTAAATCTGGATTTGTAAGGAAGAAACAAATAATCCTCATTTTAAACTAAACCACCAAACAAAACAGTAGAATTTTCAATGAAAATCTTACCTGTGACAGTCAAAGTGACTCCAGGTGAACCAGTATAACTTCCATCAGGCTGATTTGTTACGAATCTGAACTTGTACTCATCAGAGTCTCTCTCTCTCAGGTCTGTGATCCTCAGAGTGCAGTCGTTCTCATGAAAGCGGTACTCCGCTCGGCGCGAGTACGGCGCGTATGTTTTCAGATCCAACGGTTCATCCTTGTTTTTTATAAACCAAAGTCTTTTTTGAACTGCAGTATTCATATTGTGTCTTGTAGAAGGGTAACTGTAGCTGCAGCCTATGTCCACTGTTGATTTTTTCAAGGCGCAGATGTGAGTGGAAGTGTAAGTCACTGACCAACCATTCTGACCCAGTACCGCTGTAACACAGAGCACATCAGACACTACAGACACAATCACAGTGACATTAATAATGGAAACGTTTGTACGAAGTGTCTTTAAAATGAAATGCAAGTCATTGAGACAAAGCTTTCTCTATATGAAAGTTAATATTTTATTATGCACTTTGACTGCCATGTTATTATTTATGTTCAACACTTTAATAATTAAGTTTTATATTGATGTACACACAACTGTGTGCTTTTCTGTAGTTTTGTATATATTTATAATTGTTTGTTATTTCTCCCTGCTGTCTTACTATTTATATTTTATTCATGCACAGTTGCCATGACAATAAAGGACTATTCTATTTTATTCTGTTCTATTCTAACAAAGAAAAGGTGTTGACTAAGAAAGGCATCTGTAATTTTAACCTAAATTCAGATTTAATGTGCATCTTAATTATTGTTAGTGTGTTAAAATGCTCGTGTTTCAAACAGTTTACTGTGCAATGAGACTGATGATAAGTTTCATAGTAAACTTTATAAAATGCAGAACAGAAGTGCTGCTGCGTTTGCAGATCTCTGAGAGCTGCTTTACTAGAAACCAAAAGGAGAATAGAAATTGAAGAAATTGAAGTGAAGATGTTTGGTTCCTGTTTTGTTTTAGTATAGAGACACCGTAACTAAATACTTCAAATATACTACTATCAGACCCACTTAGAGTTATTTCAAACAGCAATGCAGTTTTTATGCAGTCATACACAACAGAGACATGTCGAGATAAAAACATCCTGAGATGCTGATGGTGGGAACATTTTAATAATCTGTGGAAATGTCATGATAAACACACTATAACTTTTAATATCATATTATAACTTTAAAACAAATGTCACTCTTTTAGCTTCCTTCATTGTAAAAGTTAGTTATTCAGTACCCGATGCAGTGAGAAGCAGTACAAATACAAATTCAATCCTTGCTGCTGCAGTTGCACTCATGGCTGCTCCTCTCTTCTGTCTGCGTGACAGAAAATTATATCAGCAAAGAGTTTAAATATTGTATTTTCCAGTCTGCAAAAACACAATAAAAATAAAGATATAAAATAGTAACTTCTACTTACCATAGAAAAAGATGTTGTCTTTAAAAATCATGTCCCTGTTGGGAAGCACAAGACCGAAAAGTAAAACTGTCACACTTCCTTCTTTTTCATGTGATTTTTTCAGCATGAAGCATGAATAAGGATGAAGCCATTACATCTGGGACTGAATGCTGTTGTTTTCAAAACCACATACAGCCCTCTAAATGTGTTATATTAAAGCCTGAGGGACTAATTTTGTGGTGTTTTAATACCAAAAGTAGCACAAGAAGTATGGGGGTGTGCTCATGCATCTAATGGCTAGCTTAATCACATGTGCTCCACCCCCTTGTGTCATAGGTCGAATGTAATCATTGAGACACGCCTCCGGTCCCTCTGTTCCCCCACCTTTTTCCAACAGTGTCAGCACCATTTTTAATTTTTTGATTCGCATCATACTGTTTATGAAGAAGAAAGATAACTGTGGAGGAGCACTAAAGGTGTAGGTGCTAAAGCTGATAAATCCATCCATTTTCCTCTAGTTATCTGAGGTCGGCATGTGGGGTCAGCAGCCTCAGCAGAGAAACCCAGGCCTCCTTCTCCCCAGACACCTCCTCCAGCTTATCAGCCGGAGGCCACCACCTGATGAAGCCAGCAGTAACACATATCTACACAAAGCAGAGATGAGATTCTGAGGTTCCACCACTTTCTACACCTGTAAACTCTGCTCATAAAAATGATGAACAAAGGGCCACAATGGCACTACTAACCAAAGGTGTTTTTGTTATTAATTGGGGGAAATGGCAAGATAAAAATATGGTCACAGCGGCAGTTCATCGATGGAGTTGCTGGTACCTGGCTTTTTAAAATTTCTGATGCTATTATTTTAATAAAAGTTTGCAGTCACCTAGGATTTGTTCAAATTTTACTTTTTTTAAATTTTGATATAAATTATTCAATTATTAGAGGTGTGCAAACACTCTAAAGAGAGGAAAGAAGAAGACAGAGAAACAACAAAATAACAGTAAACACAAAGGCAAGCAAAGAGCCACAGAAATGCATGAGAAGGGAAAGTGAGGATGAATGAGGGATGGTCACTGTGTCAGATTAGAGCAACAACAGCATGACCCCTGAAATGCACCAGGTCTGTGGTGTATTCTCATGTCCGAGATATTGCAACCCCCGCACTATTTTTTCAGTTAAAGAAGACCAGAAGTGTTTCATAGTCAAGGTGTATAATCTGCACCGGGTCCTTTATTTTGAAAATCAGCTGGTCTGACTGGGCCCTCCAGTCACATTTGGTACAATTAAGGATGAACTATAACTAAATTATGACTTACTTATCAGCCTTTCTCTTGACTTAACTATTAAATTTGAACTGGTTTGCTAGAGGAGCCCATGTTTACATACAATATTGCAATAATGTGGTGCTATGAGGTCTTTTAAAAAGATATGGGGTCTGATCATTCAGGATATAGAATTTATAGAATCACAATTTTGAATCCAAGAAAGAAAGAAATACAGGAAGCCAAAGATGAGATGCTAATATAGGTGGTCTAGTAACTGTAGTACTCTAGTTTGAAATGTTTTGGATCAGCTTAATGTTTTCAGAAGAGCTGATAACAAGCAAGCCTAGAATTTTATCCAAAAATTAACATGGATTTCAATAGTGTCACTGAGACAGGATGTTCTGAACTTCTGAACGTATGGTGCAGGGGAAAGAAGCATCTCCTATTATATTTCTAATTCAAAGCATCAAATCCTCATCCTTTATTTTGTTTTTGTTAATCTATTAATACTTTACTTGTATGTGTCTGTTCTTGTATTTTTATGGAGATGAAATAATTTTAAATCAACTGTATTATAAATAATAGGATGTGTTTTAAAATGATTATCAGGTGCTGTGTGCGGTATGGTGAATGAATGCAGGATGTGGTAGATGAAGGTTGAACATACTTTAACCCTCAGTGTTTATTCCAAGAAAAGAACAAGTACAGGTAGTCCAGAAACAGGCAACAAGAAATCCATAAGGCACGAGGAAGCACAGGGGAAAAATTTGGAACAGCAGAGCTAGTGGGACAACTCAACAGAGGGTGAAGGGAAACAAAATCAATAAATACACAATGTAATGCAGGAAGAGTAAACATGAGGGGAACAAAGCTGAACCTAATACTATAAAAACAGACATGGAGAGTAAACTGAAAACTAAACACACAGGTCACCAAAACTGAACAACAAATAACCAAACAAAGGGAACACAGCTGATGCAGACTTGATGCAAAAGGGCATAACATAATCTGAGTATACACACTCATGACTAATCTTGAGCTGCAGTGACTGTATTTTAAAGTCTGTGCACATCTGGTGAACTGCAGCGTGGCAGACTCATCTAACCCACAAATGATCATTATTAAAATACTTTCCATCCTCCCAAGCTGTGGTGGGACATGTGGAACATTGACTTTGTCACTGATATTAAGTTATTTTTTCAAGAAAGTGGCACATGCACTGAATAGTCAAACTACTCCAACAATGACTCATATGAATGAGATATTTGTTGTGTTTCAGCTGGATTGCACAGCATTTGGAAGACCTGCATGTGAGAACATTTTCAATAACATAACAACATTACCATTAACTCACTGGAATAAGGCTATTATTTAATGCGTAATTTATAACATTTATTTCAGTTCTGTTTATCTGTTTATATTTCCCATTTTATTTCTTGACCTCAGTCCTTTTGTCCCTCCCATCCAAGACATGAGGAGGTCACTGTATTCTGCTCACTTATATGCTTTTACCCACAGTCACACACTGACAATATGATAACACAGAGATGATTGGATAATCAAGTATTACTCGGATATAAGTCCTCTAAATTTGTGTTTATTTGTTTTCCTTTAATGACAGTAAAACATGACAGTGGCAGTCAGAGGAAGCTGGTTAGGTTTTACATGTACATTTACACTAAAGTTCAGCAAAATGACAGATGAATCCCTTTACTGTGGTTTTACATGACAAAGAAAAAAAAGGTGATATTCGCTAATTCTAAACTAACAACATTTTGCTTCAATGTAATCACAGAAGGAACTCCGTAAAGGTCTTCCTTATATGAATATCTGCAGTTCAGAATACAAAACATAAAGAAGGGTGACTCGATTCAGTTTTATGTTTGATTAATTGGTTTCTTTGTATTAATTTGAATTATGATGTCAGTAATGTATTTGCAGAGCACAAAGAGAGCTTTAAACACAACCTATGGGTTAAAGGAAATGTAAATACAAAAACACCTAAAACAATAATTTGTTTTCCAATTATTAGATAATTGCAATAATCCAGAGAAATGGAATGAAAAAGCAAAAATCAATAGGTTATATCTGATCAATATTCCAGGAGAAGTAGTGATTCTTATCAATTGTGGACAGACGAATGGACAAGATGAACTAATAAGAATGAAATATATAACAATATATTTTTAATGTGCAATTGAGCAGAAAAGCAGTTCAGATAATGTGTTAGCACAAATAAAAATAACAGATACAATGATAATTGTATATATAATAAGAATGTGGTGAGATTCGAGTGTATGTAATAAGTTTCTGTATATATTTTGACACCTCACGTGTTAATAAAGTAAACATGAAGCATTTTTCTCTCAACCTGATTCTCTCATGTTTCACATCAATAGAAACGTGTTTAGGTGTTGACGGCACAAATTTGTTCTCAGCTACACAGTCATGCTCTCCAGAATCAGCAGACCGGGTTAGCATCACTGCCACAGGTCAGAGTCACTGAAATGTTCTCCTGGGTTTACCAGACAGATTTACTCACGCTGAGGGAGACTTTGGAGCATCTGGGGGGAAAAACAGGAAGGTAATTGTAGTTTTTGAACAAAATCAAACATCTTTGTAAGTGTAAATGACAGGATGGATGTTGTTAGTCTACTCTAGGACTCAAAGTACTTTACACAGCATGACTCTTTCACGCATTCACACAAACACTTTTTTCTATGCACATATTCACACCCTGATGGATGCATCAGGGAGCAAATTGGCATTGGTATCTTGCCCAAGGATATTTGCCATGCAGACTGGAGCAGCAAGGGATTGAATCACCAACCTGAGCTACAGCCACTCCAGCAGGATTTAGCAGGAATACTGATGTCCACAGAGACATTATGACTGACCAGTCTGATCAAATTATAGTTTCTTAGTGAACATGAATGCCAGTTCAAACTTTCCACTTTACTTGCCTCTTTTCTGTAGCAGTAAAAGAAAAGTTTGCACATCATCTTGAAACCATGGACAGATATGTTGGAGAGTTGGTTCAATAATTTCTTATTGGAAAAAACAGTAAGCTTTACTGCATTTTTGGGTGGTTTGAGCCTACCCCAGCTATGATGACATGTCAAAGAATAACAATAATGGATTGCATTTATATAGCACTTTTAGGTGGGTGAAGTGTCTTGCCCAAGGACACAATGACCGAGACTGTCCGGGCCGGGGCTCAAACTGCCAATCTTCCGATTACAAGACAAACTGCCAACTCTTGAGCCACGATCGCTCCATGGTGGCGCGATCATGCCAGAATCCCAAAGAATTCCTCACTAGTCGCTCACAGGACAAATGCAGACTCACATTTTAAACACAATTAGTCAGAAGTCTTTGCAAATGATGGGGAATTGACAAAATGTATCAACTAGAGGTATACGTTTGTTGAACTACTGTGAGCAAAACCTTATTGACAATTGATACAGATGATCAAAAATCAAATGAAAGTCTCTAAAGAGAGATAAAATCGATCAGTGAGAAGAAAAATTGTTGAATCTGAGAAAAATGAAATTATTTCCACTCACATTTCACATCGATAGAAGTATATTCAGATGTCTTCCTTCCCAATGTATTTCCAGCTATACAGTAATACTGTCCAGAGTCAGAGGGCTCAATGGATCTGAAGGCAAGCTCGGGTTCTTTACTAAGAGGTGTTCTTCCATTTGTCTTGTACCAGACATACGTAGCTGCTGGGTTAGCATCACTGCTGCAGGTCAGAGTCACTGATCCGCCCTCCTTGATTTCACCAGAGGGACGCACTGACACAGAGGGAGGCTTTGGAGCATCTGGAGGAGGAAACAAAGGGAAATAAATACATGGAATTATTTCCTTCAAAGGCTGAAAAATTGACCAAATCAAAAACCTCAATGAATCTAATGCAGGGGCTTCTCAGTGAGTAGATGGCTTTAGTAGAGAGATGTTCTCAGCCACATTATCACTTTATGATCAGATCTAGACAAACGACACTATTTAAACAACCCCATTTCCTAAAAGAAACTGGCCAGATGTTTACCAATCTGCAAAACGTCTAACCTCTAATGTCTGCAAAGTGTCTAAAAACTGTGAAAACATTTCAGAAAAATATTTTTTCATATAAAATTGTCAAGACTTTGAAGACATCATCGTGTACAGTACATCAAATCATCAAAAGATTCTGAGAATTTTGAGAAATCCTCCGCTTAAGGGATGAGGCCAAAAATCCATATTAGATGCCTGTGAGCTTTGGTCCCCCAGACATTCAGGTAACATTCTGCCATTTAGATCACTGCACGGGCTCAGGAACACAGTTCACTGCACCATTCGCAAGTGCAGATTAAAGCTCAATGATGTAATGAAGAAGCCATATATATACAGGTGTATACAGGCATATAATAATAATAATAATAATAATAATAATAATAATAATAATAATAATAATAATAATAATGATAAATTTTATTTATGAGCGCTTTTCAAGTCACCCAAGGACACTTTACAATAGGATAAAACACTTAGTAAAACAATGGCAGAATAAGAACAATAAAATAAAAGCACAAGATAAAATTAACAAACAGTGGATTCACAGTGAATATGCAGATTTGAACAGATGAGTTTTGAGTTGGGATTTAAACTGGGGGAGAGAACCAATGTTTCTTATTTCTGGGGGCAGAGAGTTCCACAGCCTGGGAGCAGAGCAGCTGAAAGCTCTGCTTCCCATGGTGGTGAGGCGGAAGGAAGGTACAGTAAGCTGGATAGAAGAAGAAGAACGAAGTGAACGGGCAGAACAAGTAGTGGTTAACAGGTCAGAAAGGTAAGAAGGAGCGAGGTTATGAATGGCCTTGAAGGTGAGCAGAAGAAGTTTGAAAATTATCCGGAATTTCACAGGGAGCCAGTGAAGTTCCTGAAGAACAGGGGTGATGTGCTGGTAGGAGGGGGTTCTGGTGATAATGCGAGCAGCAGAGTTCTGAACTAGTTGAAGCTTATGGAGGGATTTTTGGGGGTGTTAGGGAGTTTTTATTGTTTTATTTGCTTATGCTTCAAAAGTTATGTTATACATATTTCACCAGACACAGTTTTCTGTAGAAACAGGAAGCTGACCCTGTGACACTGACATTTACCGAGACCAGTACAGAAATACATATCCGCAGAAGTTGACTTGCATTATATTATTCTTAGAAATTGACTTGCAACACACATACTTTGTGACACACACACACACAGCTTACACACAAACAGCATCAGGACCTGCGTAACAGGAAATGTGATTATATTTGCATATTGACGATGTAACCTATAAAAATAAACAAATACTGCAGTTCGGTGTGATTGCTCTCTGAGTAGTTCACCCGTGCAGCACGTTAATTATCTCGAGTGTCTCAGTGTTGATTATTCACCTGACTGTTTGTTAACTGTAAATCTCTGACAGGGGGAGACCATGCAAAAGAGAATTGCAGTAGTCAGTACGGGAGGTAACAAGACAAGAATGGACGTAGACTGGGTGGAAAGAGAAGGAAGCAATCTGTTAATGTTACGTAGATGGAAGTAGGCAGAATGGGTGAGATTATTGATGTGAGATTTATAGGAAAGTGAACTGTCTAGGATGACACCAAGGCTCTTAACCTGAGGAGAAGGGAAAACTGTGGAGTTATCGATGGTGAGTGAGAAATGGTTTGCCTTCAAAAGGTTCGATTTGGTGCCAATAAGGAGGATCTTAGTTTTATCCTAATTGAGCTTTAGAAAATTAGAGGTAAACCAGGATTTTAACTTGGATAGACATTCTGTAAGGGAAGAAGGTGGGAGGGAGGAATCAGGTTTGCAAGAGATATATATCTGGGTGTCATCAGCAAAACAGTGAAACTGAAGATCAAATTTGCGGAAGATGGTACCTAAAGAGAAGAGGGCCTAAAACTGAGCCTTGGGGTACACCAGAGGTGACGGGGAATAGACGAGAGCGGAATGATCTTAGTTGAATAAACTGGGAATGGTCGAGGAGATATGATTGAAACCAGGCGAGGGGTGTGTCAGAGATGCCGAGAGAGGAAAGTCTGCTTAGAAGGACAGAGTGAGAAATGGTGTCAAAGGCTGAGCTCAGATCTAAAAGGACGAGAATGGTGAGAAGACCAGAGTCAGCTCCGATTAAGAGATCGTTAGTGACTTTAAGTAGAGCAGTTTCGGTACTGTGACATGAGCGAAAACCAGATTGAAATCTCTCGTAGATGTTATTATTAACCAGGTGTAAATGAAGTTGAGCTGCAACCACTTTTTCGAGTATCTTAGAAATGAAGAGTAGATTGGAAATCGGACGGAGGTTGTTAAAGTTGTTAGGATCTAAGGAAGGTTTTTTCAGTATAGGAGTGACTAGAGCAGTCTTCAATAAGGAGGGAACGATACCGGTGGTGAGAGAAGAGTGAATGATAGCAGAAATGAGTGGGAGTAAAGAAGAGAGGCAGGATTTCACAAGCCCCGTGGGCATGGGGTCAAGATGACATGTGGCAGGCTTTGATTTACATATGAACTCAGAAATATCAGATAAATCAGGAAGATGAAAAGTGGGAAAACGGCTCAAAAAGGAGAAAAGGTTCTGGAGAGTGCGTAGACACAACATTTGATCTGAGTTGCTGGTGGATGTTATTGATTTTCGTAGTCCAGAACAGCATCAAGGAGTTGCAGGTTTCAGAGGAATAGAAGTGCGGTGGTAAAGCGTTGGGGGGTTGAATTAGTTTGTTGAGAACTGAAAACAGAGTCCTTGCATTACCCTCATAAGAACTGATAATACCAGAGTAGAAGCTTTGTTTGGCCTTGTTGATGGAGTCTTTATACTGAAGTACATGGTATTTATAGATTTCTGAATCAACAGTTAAACCAGATTTCTTATATTTACGCTCTAGCTGCCGAGCTCTGGCCTTCAGAGCTCGGAGGTCAGAGGTAAACCAGGGAGCAGAGCGAGCGAAGGAAACAGAGTGGGTTTTTACAGGAGCCAGAGAATCAAGGACCGTGCGTAGACAATTATTATAATATAACAACAAATCATCAGGATTAGAATAGAAGTCCGGAATCTGAACATTGTCCAAACTGGTAGTGAGAATGTCCATATCAATGTTCTTGATGTTGCGGAACGAGATGAGACGGGTTGGCTTGGTAGAAGAGCAGCAGAGAGTGAGATTAAATGAAAGGAGGAAGTGGTCAGTTATGGGGATTTCAGTAGCAGAAAGATTCGAGGGAGTATATACAGGTATATACAGGTATATACAGGTATATACGGGTGTATACAGGTATATTTGGGTGTATACAGGTATATACAGGTATATACGGGTGTATACAGGCATATACAGGTATATACAGGTGTATACAGGCATATACAGGTATATACAGGTGTATACAGGTATATACAGGTATATATGGGTGTATACAAGTATATACAGGCATATACAGGTATATACGGGTGTATACAGGCATATACAGGTATATTTGGGTGTATACAGGTATATACAGGTATATACGGGTGTATACAGGCATATACAGGTATATACGGGTGTATACAGGCATATACAGGTATATACAGGTGTATACAGGTATATACAGGTATATATGGGTGTATACAAGTATATACAGGCATATACAGGTATATACGGGTGTATACAGGCATATACAGGTATACACAGGTATATACATGTGTATACAGCTTTGACATCATTCTCCTACACAGTTACTGATGTAAGGCCTTTTACCAGTGGGTGTTGAAAGGCGTTCCAATTGGAGGGTAATGCTAAACCACATACTTAATTTATTAGTTGATAGTGAAAGAGTCCAGGTGCTGAATTGAACTGTAAGACATCATTATACAAAAGCAATACAATAAAGATAACATCAGGACCAATGAGCAGCTAGAATCCTACATCAGAAGAGAATGAGACAACAGTCTCTTTCCAAAAGTCCAGCAACTTGTCTCCTCAATTCCCAGATGATTATGATTATTAAAAGAAGAAGAAACGTTACACAAAAAAAAATCAGGGCCATGATCCAAGGTTTGGAGACATCCTGCCATCAAATTTAAAATGAGGGAGTGTTTTTCTCATTTTAGTTAGATTTAGATTTCTTTATATGTTCTATTGTAAATGAAATATGGCTTTGTGAGACTTTCAATTTATGCATTATGTTATTATGTACATTTTACTCCCAGCGTTTTTAGATCTGGGGCTGAACTTCATGGTAGTGGTGCACCAGGAAAAAACGTCAGATCGTCTAAACCATGAACATGATACAGCAAATGTGGATGTGCACTGAAATGTTTACATAGTGTCATGAGAGAAAACATTTATTGTTTAGATTTATCATTTATCATGGCAACCAAATGGAAGTCAATGATCATGATTAGCTGACATGTGAAACTGTTTTATGTCTTAATTTTAGATGGAATGCATAGCATATAAAGATAATGACAGCAGCTGAAATGAATTATGAAGCAGACAGAGATTAACAAAGCAGATGTTTGAGGTTAATTAATTTTGATTAGACATGAAGGGAATTTTCAAAAGTTGTTCTTAAAAAAACTAACATGTTCACCCACATTTGACATCAATGGAGGTATATTCAGATTTCTTCCTCCCCACTTTGTTCTGAGCTCTACAGTAATACTCTCCAGAGTCAGAGGACTGGATGGAGCTGAAGGAGAGCTGCTGTTCATTACTGAGAGGTTTTTGACCATTCTTCTTGTACCAGGAGTATTGAGCTGCTGGATTAGCATCACTGCTACAGATCAGAGTCACTGATCCGCCCTCCCTGAATTCATTAGAAGGGCTCACCATCACTGACACAAACTTTGGAGCATCTGTGAGAAAAAACAATTGTGCAAATTATCACTAATTTGTTAAAATGATGAGGAATTTATAAAGTGTAACAGCTTGAAGTTTTGTACAGTAGTTGACCCTATTTTTTTTCTTCTAAACAAAGGTATAAGGCTGTAGAATTACTATAGAAATGTGACAAAGTTTTATGAAAGTTGATGCAGTATATAAAAAATTAAATAAAAATAAATCTTCTGAAGAGAGATTAAATCTCACTGTCATAGAGAGAAGTTATTGATGGATCTGAGAGAAATATATGAAATTATTTCCACTCACAGTTCACATTAATAGAAACATATTCAGATGTCGTCCCCACTGTATTAGCAGCTATACAGTAATACTGTCCAGAGTCAGAGGGCTCGATGGATCTGAAGACAAGCTGTGGTTCTTTACTGAGAGGTGTCCTTCCATTTGTCTTGTACCAGACAAACGCAGCTGCTGGGTTAGCATCACTGCTACAGGTCAGAGTGACTGAAGTGCCCTCTTTGATTTCACCAGAGGGACGCAGTGACACAGAGGGAGGCTTTGGACCATCTGCAGGAGAAAGCAAAGAAAAATGACAGCATTGTATCTTTTTTTTAAAGATCCCCTCCGCATATCACTACCTTATGGTGGTAGAGGGGTTTATGTGTCCCAGGGAACCCAGGGGCTATGTTGTCCAGGGGCTTCTGCCCCCTGGTAGGGTCTCCCATGGCAAAATGGTCCTTGGTGAAGGACTAGACAAAGAGCGATTTAGAAGTTCACCCTGCCCAGTATAGGGTTACCGGGGCCCCGTCCTGGAGCCAGGCCTGGGGAAGCTGCCCAAAGGCGAGTGTATGGTGGCCGGGCCTTAGTCCACAGGGCTGAGCCGGGCACAGCCCAAAAGAGAGACATGGGCCCATCCTCCTGCAGGCCCACCACCTGCAGGAGACGCCGTAGGGGTCGGGTGCATTTTGTGCCAGCAGCAGCCAGGAGCAGAGGTCCTGGCAGACGATCCACTGGGAATGCTGGACATCGGCCCCAGTCCACGAGATCTTCAACACACAGAGCTCTACTTGCATTGAGTGAAGCGCTGCTGACTTGAACTGAGAAAATTGTTGGGTGGTGGAAGGAATACTTCGAGGACCTCCTTAATCCCACTGGCACGTCTTTTGTTGAGGAAGCAGAGTCTGGGAATGAGGGGGATGACTCGCCAATCTCTATGGGCAAGATAACTGAGGCAGTTAAACAACTCCTCGGTGGCAGAGCCCCTGCAGTAAATGAAGTCTTCCCTGAGTTCCTAAAGGCTCTGGATGCTGTCCAGGGCTGTCCAGGTTGACACGTCTCTACAATGTTGCATGGAGGTTGGATTGACAGACTGGGGTGGTGGTTCCCATCTTCAAGAAAGGGGACCGGAGGGTGTGATGGTTGAATTATTGATCAGATTAAAGACAAAAGCTTAGCCACATTATGATTTGATGAAAAAATGAAACAAATTACCACAATATCTAAAAAAGGGTCTATGGACAATGTGAATCAAAATGAATGTAATGATTTGCAAATCTCAAACACTGACACTCATGAGCTGAAGGTTTCCTAAATGCCCTGTTTTACTCACATTTCACATCAACAGAAATGTTTGTAGGTGTTGATGTTCCCAGCCTGTTCTCAGCTGTACAGTAATACTCTCCAGAGTCAGCAGGCTGGATGGACTTGAAGGAGAGCTGTGAATCTGTACTCACAGATGTTTGATTGTTCATCTTGTACCAGACATATGTAGCTGCTGGGTTAGCTTCACTGACACAGGTCAGAGTCACTGAAGTGCCCTCCTTGATTTCACCAGACGGACTCACTGACACAGAGGGAGGCTTTGGAGCATCTGGAGGAGAAAACACAGGGAGGTAACTGTAGTTTGAATTTCTGACCAAATCAACTAACTGTGTAAGTGTACAATGACACAAGTAAAGAGTTCTGGATGGTGTTAGCAGGAACGTCAACATCCTCATTATGATATTTCCATACTAATGGTAAACAATAAATTACAAGATCAAAAATACAGATACTGAAAATAATAATGATTGCCTTATACTGGAGTTTTTATTGACCAGACATAACTGAGTGACAAGCAGGATACAGGCAAAGTCTATCACGGCACAAATACAGACTGAAACATTGACATCTGAATCACCAGTTAAACTAACAAGCAGGTTTTTGGACAGACTTCACAGAAAGGCTTTGACTGACCAGGAAGTTTCAGCCCAGAACCTTCTTATAATAAGTCGACAATGATGACCACTGTATCAACCTGATTCCACCATAAGTACTGACATTTATTTCTTCTCGAGAAAGAGGAATCACAGAAAACTTTCTGGAAAACTGCAGTCCTCAAAGGATGAAAATGTTAAAAAATATATTTTACAAATTTTGATTGAAAAATGTACCTTAGAGGAAATCTTACTATCAGAGTCCTAAATGTCAATTTGTTTTCTTAGTGAGGAAGATAATATAGGTCATATTATGTTTTTAAATGTCATGGAGCCAAGATGAGGTTTTACTTATCAATAGTCACTGAATCACCAGCACAGAGTCAAAGTCGGGCTCTCCTCTAAGTGACCTGTGATAAGTTTATAACCATAAATAGAAGACAAGATGAAGATGAAAAGTACCTTTCATATTTCTGATTGACTGACCAGAACAGCACAGTAACACTGTGTGCTAAAAATGTAACACAAAAAAGAAAAATAACGTTTTATCTTAATTTGCTCTGCTCAGGGAGAGACAGCAGCTGTCTGCAATCATGAAGCAGGCAGACCCAAAGAAAGATGATATTATAGACCAACATATGTAGAAATACTGACAGACATGTTGAAACCTGCTTTTGTGAAAATTGTTTGACTTACATTTCACAACAATAGTGATGGATTTAAATGTTGACCCCAGCTTGTTCACAGCTCTGCAGTAATACTCTCCAGAGTCAGAGGACTGGATGGAGTTGAAGATGAGCTGTGGGTTTTTGCCGAGTGCTTGGCTGTTCCTCTTGTACCAGACAAACGTAGCTGCTGGGTTAGCATCACTGCTACAGGTCAGAGTCACTCCAGTGCCCTCTGTGATTTCACCAGACGGACTCACTGACACAGAGGGAGGCTTTGGATCATCTGGAGGAAACACAGGCAGACAACAGCATGTTTATTAGTTCCTTCAAAAGTTGAATTATTAAACAGATCAAACAACTCAACGAATCTAATGCTACAGGAGCTTCTCAGTGAGGAGACATGAAGGGAATTTTCAAACATTTTTCTTAAAAAATGTACCCACATTTGACATCAATGGAGGTATATTCAGATTTCTTCCTCCCCACTTTGTTCTGAACTGTACAGTAATACTCTCCAGAGTCAGAGGGCTGGATGGAGTTGAAGGAGAGCTGCTGTTCACTACTGAGAGGCTTTTGTCCATTCTTCTTGTACCAGGAGTATTGAGCTGCTGGATTAGCATCACTGCTACAGGTCAGAGTCACTGATCCGCCCTCCCTGAATTCATTAGAAGGGCTCACCATCACTGACACAAACTTTGGAGCATCTGCGAGAAAAAACATCATTGTTGAAATGTTGTGAAATTGACATAATGTAACAGCCAAAAGTGTAACATTTAAACATATTTTTTTCTGCAGAGAAGGAGTTTAAGGCTGTAGAATTGCTAAAGGAATGAAGTTTTATGACAACTCATGCAGTATATAAAAAATAAAATAAAATAAAAATATCTGAAGGGAGATTAAATCTCACTATCACAGAGAGAAGTTATTGATGGATTTCAAAGAAATATATGACATTTTTTCCACTCACAGTTCACTTTAATAGAAATATATTCAGATGTTGTCCCCACTGTATTAGCAGCTATACAGTAATACTGTCCAGAGTCAGAGGGCTCGATGGATCTGAAGACAAGCTGTGGTTCTTTACTGAGAGGTGTCCTTCCATTTGTCTTGTACCAGACAAACGTAGCTGCTGGGTTAGCATCACTGCTACAGGTCAGAGTGACTGAAGTGCCCTCTTTGATTTCACCAGACGGACGCACTGACACAGAGGGAGGCTTTGGAGCATCTGCAGGAGAAAGCAAAGGGAAATAATAGCAAGGTATTGTTTTGATCAAAGCTCAAATTATTGATTAGATCAAAGACAAAATCTAAGCCGACTCATTGAATTGATGATATGAATAAATGGCATTATTTACCACAATATCTGAAATGGGATACTATACACAATGTGAATCAAAACACTGACATCTCAAACACTGACAACCATGACGCCCTGTTTTACTCACATTTCACATCAACAGAAATGTTTGTAGGTGTTGATGTTCCCAGCCTGTTCTCAGCTGTACAGTAATACTCTCCAGAGTCAGCAGGCTGGATGGACTTGAAGGAGAGCTGTGAATCTGTATTGACAGGTGTTTGATTGTTCATCTTGTACCAGACATACGTAGCTGCTGGGTTAGCATCACTGCTACAGGTCAGAGTCACTGAAGTGCCCTCTGTGATTTCACCAGAAGGACTCACTGACACAGAGGGAGGCTTTGGAGCATCTGCAGGAGAAAACACAGGGAGGTAACTGCAGTTTGAATTTCTGATCAAATCAACTAACTGTGTAAGTGTACATAGACAGGACAGAAGAGTTCTGGATGGTGTTAGCACGAATGTTAACGTCCTCAGACTGGTAAGTTGCGAAGTCTTTGTTGTCGAGTCTGACAGCAGACTTATGGCATTTCCATAACTTATATCACAGTTTACTTCACTAATTGTAAACAAGAAATTATGAGAACAAAAAAAATGCTGTTATGAAAATTGTTTGACCTACATTTCACATCAATAGTGATGGATTTAAGTGTTGACCCCAGCTTGTTCACAGCTCTACAGTAATACTCTCCAGAGTCAGAGGACTGGATGGAGCTGAAGATGAGCTGTGGGTTTTTGCCGAGTGGTTGGCTGTTCTTCTTGTACCAGACATACGTAGCTGCTGGGTTAGCATCACTGCTACAGGTCAGAGTCACTGCAGTGCCCTCTGTGATTTCACCAGACGGACTCACTGACACAGAGGGAGGCTTTGGATCATCTGGAGGAAACACAGGGAGACAAAAGCATGTTATTAGTTCCTTCAAAGGTTGAATTATTAAACAGATCAAACAACTCAATGAACCTGATGCTACAGAAGTTCTCAGTGAGGAGATTTGGATGGTGTTATCAGAGAGATGTTCCCATCTACACTATGACTTTAAGATTTGATGAAATTGGACTATTTACATGATTCAGCAGATGTGGATGTGCACTGAAATGTTTATAAGTTGGCATGCAAGAAAAAGACTAATGAAGAAAATTGAATTTATCCTTTTTAAAGAAGTTACATCTGTAAAAGGTGTAAAAGGTTAATATACTGAAAGGTACATTTTGAAAAATCACAACGTTTTTATCATTTCACTACTTGATGGAAGTCAATGATCATGATTACCTGATATGTGAAATAGTTTTGTGCATTGATTTCAAAGGGAATATGTGGCATATAAAAATGCAATAAATGGAGCAGTTCAGTGATCGACAGTAGCTGAAATGAATTATGAAACAGACAGAGATTAACAAAGCAAATGTTTGAGGTTAATCAATTTTAATTATACACGAAGGGATTTTAGAAAGTTTTTCTTAAAACAAATAAACTTGTTCACCCACATTTGACATCAATGGAGGTATATTCAGATTTCTTCCTCCCCACTTTGTTCTGAGCTGTACAGTAATACTCTCCAGAGTCAGAGGGCTGGATGGAGCTGAAGGAGAGCTGCTGTTCATTACTGAGAGGTTTTTGACCATTCTTCTTGTACCAGGAGTATTGAGCTGCTGGATTAGCATCACTGCTACAGATCAGAGTCACTGATCCGCCCTCCCTGAATTCATTAGAAGGGTTCACCATCACTGACAGAAACTTTGGAGCATCTGTGTGAAAAACAGTTGTGCAAATGATCAGTAATTTGTTAAAATGATGAGGAATTTAAACACTGTAACAGCTCGAAGTCTTGTGCAGTAGTTGAATCTATTTATGTTCTTCTTAGCAAAGATATAAAGTTGTAGAATTACTACAGAAATGAGCCGAAGTTTTATGACAACCTATGCAGTATATAAAAAACTTAAAAAAAAAAATTAATCCTCTGAAGGGAGATTAAATCTCACTGTCATAGAGAGAAGTTATTGATGGATCTGAGAGAAATATATGAAATTATTTCCACTCACAGTTCACATTAATAGAAACATATTCAGATGTCGTCCCCACTGTATTAGCAGCTATACAGTAATACTGTCCAGAGTCAGAGGGCTCGATGGATCTGAAGACAAGCTGTGGTTCTTTACTGAGAGGTGTCCTTCCATTTGTCTTGTACCAGACAAACGTAGCTGCTGGGTTAGCTTCACTGCTACAGGTCAGAGTGACTGAAGTGCCCTCTTTGATTTCACCAGAGGGACGCACTGAGACAGAGGGAGGCTTTGGAGCATCTGCAGGAGAAAACAAAGGGATTCAATATCGTATAATTTCCTTCAAAGTTTGAATTATTGATCAGATAATGATGAAATTTCAGCCACATCATTTAGTTGATTAGCAAACATTATTTACCCCAGCATCTTAAATAGAATACTATAGACAATGTGAATCAAAATGAATATCATGATTTGAAAATCTCAAACACTGACAACCATGACGCCCTGTTTTACTCACATTTCACATCAACAGAAATGTTTGTAGGTGTTGATGTTCCCAGCCTGTTCTCAGCTGTACAGTAATACTCTCCAGAGTCAGCAGGCTGGATGGACTTGAAGGAGAGCTGTGAATCTGTATTGACAGGTGTTTGATTGTTCATCTTGTACCAGACATACGTAGCTGCTGGGTTAGCATCACTGCTACAGGTCAGAGTCACTGAAGTGCCCTCTGTGATTTCACCAGAAGGACTCACTGACACAGAGGGAGGCTTTGGAGCATCTGCAGGAGAAAACACAGGGAGGTAACTGCAGTTTGAATTTCTGACCAAATCAACTAACTGTGTAAGTTTACAATGAGAGGAGTGAAGAGTTCTGGATGGTGTTAGCAGGAACACATGAAGATATTCCCATAACATATATTATCAGAGTTTGCCTTACTAATGATAAACAACAAACTATTGGAACAAATATCCAATTCTGAAAACAATAATGATTGCCTTATAATGGAGGTTTTATTGACCAGATGTAACTGGGTAAGAAGCAGGATACAGGCAATACAGACAGAGCCTATCACAGCACAAATTTACACTCAAACATCTGCATCTTTATCAACAGTTCAACTAACAAGCAGGTTTTTGAACTCTGACAAATCTATGTAGATTTCACAGAAAGGCTTTGACTGACCAGGAAGTTTCAACCCAGAACCTTCTGCAGATACAGCCTCTTCGCATTTCCTGCTCTTAGCCAGGTCAGCTAGCTGCCAGCTGCTAGGACTCTCCCCTTCTTCTCTTGGGGCATATCTATTTTCCACTATGAACACTCAATTGCAGAGTGTCATTGAAAGATGGCACTTCCTTCACAAATGTTTGACTTAGATAATCACCTATAAAAGTACCTAAATGCTTGCTCAAAGATAGTCTTGGATTATTGTGATTTTCTTAGTGCTTTTGTAGGGTCTTTAACTTTTGCAGTGTAAAATGCCTTAATGGTCAAACTGACTGCAATCACCAAAAGTATTTCCAGCAAATAGTTCTTCATTCATGCATTTCAATCTTATCAAATAAAGAGATCAAATTAAAAATTAAATTAAATAACTTAAAGAAATTTCAGTCTTCCTCAAAGATCCAAAACCAGATGTGGAGGTTATGTCTGCCACTATTACAACAACATTCTTCAGTTTTGTTTGCTGGGTTGTTACTTGTTCAGACTTTTGTTTATACTATGAACATGTCTTAGATTTTTCTGTTAGGCTACAACTGTTAGATTTATGCTTCATATTTCTTTAAACTCTGATATTTGTCCGAAGGTTTTGAGCCGCCCATCACTTATCTGAATTTTGCATAAGAGAGGACAGACTTTCACCTACTGCATGTTTCTAAAGTGCTCTCCAGGTTTTATGAAGGTGTTTCAATGTTGTTCTTTGGACATTGGTTGTTTTTTTTAATCATCTTCAGTCCGGTCCTAGTATCTGAAGGGGAATTTTTTTTCAAGCTGTGTTATGACCTTGCAACCGTGGTGGAAATTAAAGTCTATTAGTGCCAGTGCTTTGGGTCCCTCTCCCACAGCAGCATTTCACTGACCTTGTTAATCACTCAAAGTGTTTAGAACAGAGCCAGACATATTTCTGGCATATTTCTTTAGACCAGAATACACACGCACATGGATGTTGTTGAGCAATCAGAGTGTTTCTGTCTGCGCATTAATTGCTGGATATTCCAGGATCCAGCAATTTAATGCTTTCATGTTTAGAAACTTAAGTCAGCAATAACCATCGAGTGCAAGTATCACTTTCTGTCTTCTACCTTGCTTTTCTTGGTGTATGTTATGGCCCTAGCAGGGCCTCCTGACACGGTTGATCTGATATCCTCGTGTTGGTGTTGTTCCCAGATCATCATACTAAATGTTGTTCCAGGATCAACATTGCAAGTGACCAATCAGAATGTTGTGACGTCATACTTTTGCGACTTCGGGTAAAACCGGCGTAAAACAAAAAACTGTACTTAAGCTGCGAGAAACCACCTCTGTCCGCCGATCAACGGACCCTGACCCTAAACCTAACCCTAACCGTAACCCTTTAATAAACAGTAAGCAGAATTGATATTGTCCTTGCAACATTGGAATTTCATAAATGCACGAATGGCTTGGTGCGCAAAAGAATAACGTCACAACAATGTGATTGGTCACTTGCAATGTTGAACCTGGAACAACATTTTCATGATGGTCTGGGAACAACACCAACACGAGGATATCAGATCATCCTCCTGAAACTGTCCTTGTGTGGGTGTGGTGGTGTTCTCTCTCCGCCTCCTCCTCTCTTGCTCCACCCCTCTGTCTCTCTCTCACTCTTCTCTCTCCCCAGGACACAGCTCTTGTTCATTGGCCTCGTTTACCACCTGGGCTCAGTCAGCAATCACTTCTCTGAGGTTATATAAGCTGGAGATGAACTGTATGTGTGGTGGTTTTTCCCCTGTGGCTCTACACCAGTTCTCTAGGTGTTGGAAAGGGTCCTTTGTGTGTCTGTCATGCCTGTGTTGAGGAGTTAAGTTGAGTGAGTAGACGGGCTTGTGGGCCCCAGAAGTGTCTCCTTTATTTGTTAGGTGGTTTTTTCCTTTGTTGCTGCAACTGCTTCCTTTGTTTCTTTGCATTATTGATAAAACGGTGTTGCTGGCTCTTTTGGTCAAGATTATTTGTAATAAAGCTATATTATATATTGACTGTCTGGTTTCCTTTTCATTCCATTCTGGACCCACTTGTTACCGATCCCCACACTCACATCCCTAGACCTCTTAGTGGTGACGTAACAGTGTACACAGCCTCTATTTGCTGCAAGCAAATATCTATATATGAGTATTCAATTGAAATGTTCAATATTAAGATTCTTTCAGAATTAGAGTCCCTGAACAATTTAAAAGATAAGAAGTTTAAGTGTAACAAGCCTGTAAATGAATGTTCCCCCACACAATAAGAAATATACATGATTATAAACTTCAGGGAGCCTAGATTACCCTTTATTTATCAACAGTTATTGAATCACTGGCTCAAAGTCAGGCTCTGAACTAAGTGACCTGTGACGAATGTTGAAAGTCTTTGTGAAAATCGTGTGACTTACATTTCACATCAATAGTGATGGATTTAAGTTTTGACCCCAGCTTGTTCACAGCTCTACAGTAATACTCTCCAGAGTCAGAGGACTGGATGGAGCTGAAGATGAGCTGTGGGTTTTTGCTGAGTGGTTGGCTGTTCCTCTTGTACCAGACATACGTAGCAGCTGGGTTAGCATCACTGCTACAGGTCAGAGTCACTGCAGTGCCCTCTGTGATTTCACCAGATGGACTCACTGACACAGAGGGAGACTTTGGGTTGTCTGCAGGAAACACAGGGAGACAAAAGCATGTTATTAGTTCCTTCAAAGGTTGAATTATTAAACAGATCAAACAACTCAATGAACCTGATGCTACTGGAGCTTCTCAGTAATGAGATTTGGATGGTGTTATCAGAGAGATGTTCTCAGTCCCATTGTAACTTTATGATCTGAATAAATGGCAAAATGTTCTAAACAAAACAAGGCTAAAAAAGCTGTTTTACTCACATTTCACATCAACAGAAATGTTTGTAGGTGTTGATGTTCCCAGCCTGTTCTCAGCTGTACAGTAATACTCTCCAGAGTCAGCAGGCTGGATGGACTTGAAGGAGAGCTGTGAATCTGTACTGACAGGTGTTTGATTGTTCATCTTGTACCAGACATATGCAGCTGCTGGGTTAGCATCACTGCTACAGGTCAGAGTCACTGAAACGTTCTCCTTGATTTCACCAGAAGGACTCACTGACACAGAGGGAGGCTTTGGAGCATCTGGAAGAGAAAACTCAGGAAAATAACTGTAGTTTGAATTTCTGACCAAATCAACTAACTGTGTAAGTGTACAATAACAGGAGTGAAGGGTTCTGGATGTTGTTAGCAGGAATGTCGTCATCCTCAGACATACTGTGACTGAATGAGTGGATCAAATTACAGTTCATTTCTGGGAACATGAAGGCCAGTTCAAACTTTCCACCATCACTGTGTCAGTAAAGGAAAGATTTGCAGATTGTCTAGAAACCACAGACAGATGTGTTTTACAGAAGCTTCGATAATTTTACTTCTAATTGGAAAAAACAATATGCTTAACAGCATGTGTGGCTTTGTGACATATTTCTCTTTTAGTTTGCATTTCTAGGCATACATCAGGGTTTGGTTTGATTATGTAAACAACAAATGAGAAGAACAAAAATACACAAACTAAATAAAGACTGCTTTATACTGGAGATCTTCTGGACCAGCTACTGTAGTTAAAAACACTGAAATCAGTTTTATGTAGTAAAGTTCAGGTCTTCAAGTATGTGTTGTGAGTAAAACAGAGAGAGAGCACTGTGGTATGAAACTGTTCCAGCCGCCAGGGGACACCATGTTTCATCTTTGACAGATGCAGTTTTCTGGCATTCAGTACAGATCATCTACAGATGGAGAACAGATGATCATATATGTTTTTAAACTTGATAGATCCTAGACTTTCCCTTCATTTTTAGCAGCTGTTGAATCACCAGTCACAGCCGCGCTCTGCTCTATCTGACCTGTGCTAAATGTAACAGCAGCTGACTGTAAACATGAAGCAGACAGACCAGAAGAAAAATGATATTATAGACAAGCATGCAGAAATATTTACAGACATTTTTGTGAAAATTATTTGACTTACATTTCACATCAATAGCGATGGATTTAAGTTTTGACCCCAGCTTGTTCACAGCTGTACAGTAATACTGTCCAGAGTCAGAGGACTGGATGGAGCTGAAGGAGAGCTGCCGTTCATTACTGAGAGGTTTTTGTCCATTCTTCTTGTACCAGGAGTATTGAGCTGCTGGGTTAGCATCACTGCTACAGGTCAGAGTCACTGCAGTGCCCTCCTTGATTTCACCAGAAGGACTCACTGACACAGAGGGAAGCTTTGGATCATCTGGAGGAAACACAGGCAGACAACAGCATGTTTATTAGTTCCTTCAAAGGTTGAATTATTAAACATATCAAACAACACAGAAAGTATTTATCATTTTCACAACTAAATGGAAGTCAATGATCATGATCGGCTGACATGTGAAATCGTTTTATGTCTTAATTTTAAAGGATATATGCAAATATATCCTTTAAAATTAAGACATAAAACGATTTCACAAAGATGTTGCATATAAACATAGAAGAAATGGAGCAGTTCAGGGATCGACAGCAGCTGAAATGAATTATGAAGTGGAGAGAGAAGAACAAAGCAGATGTTTGAGGACAAATATTTTTTCAAAATACATGAATACATTTTTGGAAACTTGTTCACCCACATTTGACATCAATGGAGGTATATTCAGATTTCTTCCTCCCCACTTTGTTCTGAGCTGTACAGTAATACTCTCCAGAGTCAGATGGCTGAATGGAGCTGAAGGAGAGCTGCTGTTCACTACTGAGAGGCTTTTGTCCATTCTTCTTGTACCAGGAGTATTGAGCTGCTGGATTAGCATCACTGCTACAGGTCAGAGTCACTGATCCGCCCTCCCTGAATTCATTAGAAGGGCTCACCATCACTGACACAAACTTTGGAGCATCTGCGAGACAAACCACCATTGGGCAAATGATGTGGAATTAAAAAGATTTTAACAACTGGAACTCTAGTGTTTTATTATCAAATTTTACATCAGAGGTACAGTATAAGATTGCAGATTTACTAGTCATCACTCAAAGACTTATGACATCTGATGCAGTACATGAAAAAGAAAAATAACATTTTTAAAAAGAGAAAATAATAAGTAAATACAATCTTGAAAAGAAGAGAAAAATCTCACTATCATAGAGAGAAGTTTTTGGTGGATTTGAGAAAAATGTATAAAAATTGTTCCACTCACATTTCCCATCAATAGAAATATATTCAGATGTCCTCCTCCCTAATTTATTAACAGCTATACAGTAATACTGTCCAGAGTCAGAGGGCTGGATGGATCTGAAGACAAGCTGTCGTTCTTCACTAAGAGGTGTTCTTCCACTTATCTTGTACCAGACAAACGTAGCTGCTGGGTTAGCTTCACTGCTACAGGTCAGAGTCACTGATCCGCCCTCTTTGATTTCACCAGAAGGACGCACTGACACAGAGGGAGGCTTTGGAGCATCTGCAGGCGATATTATCAAAATCAATTAATGTTAATAAGAACACTGAATATAAGTATTGTGGCTGTCTGTATGTTGTCGGGATACATGAGCAGACCCCATCATGGTTATTGTGAGTCCTTACAAAATTATGTAAAATGATGTTGTTATGTAGTCGTCATTCCTGTATGTGAGGTGTAGATCACTGATGACAGATTATACAACACGGGAACATCACAGTGATGTCAATAAACAGTAAAAAGTTTTTTGTGTTCTTGGTGCTTTTTTGTTGCTGTCAAAAAAAGTTTAAACAATATAGACATTTGCATAAAATACAGTTACCTAATGCTTCAGAAGAATTATTGACATATTTTACAGTTAGTTTAGACATCACTGCACTTTAACTAGGGAAATGTTAAATATGCAACAAATAATGACATAAGGAAGGAAGTGAAACTGTTCAAGAGAAATTAATGTTATTAAAGTTGATTTACTGACATTTCACGTTGATTAAAACAGATTCAGATGTCCTCTTCCCCAGGTCATTCTCAGCTGTACAATAATACTGTCCAGAGTCAGAGGGCTGGATGGAGCTGAAGGAGAGCCACCACTCCTTACTCAGAGGTGTTTGACCATCCTCCTTGTACCAGGTGTAATTAGCTGCTGGGTTAGCATCACTGCTACAGGTCAGAGTCACTGAACTGCCCTCCACTATCTCAGCAGAGGGACTCACTGACACAGAGGGAAGCTTTGGAACATCTGGAGGAGATGAAAATCTTTAAATTGTGATTTTTTTCCCCCCTAATATTGAAGATTTTATTTCACATGTTACATGACATTTCATAGTGACACTGTGGAGTAAACTCACACACTGCAGCAGAGCGGTAACCCTCATGTCCTTTAACAGCACAGGAATAGCTGCTGTCATCACCTCCAACAGAGACTCGCAGAGATGTTTCTTCCTCTATTTTCTGTCCATTTTTGTACCAAACATATGATGGAGGATCAATTACATCACAGCTGCTGTGACACTGCAGCTCTGTGTGGGCTGATGATTTTCTTCTCTTCACCTGCAGGTCTGAATATGGAAGGAAAGAACAAATCATCTTCATTTTAACTAAACCATCAAAGTGAATGAACACGGAAAAACAAACCTTCAGAGCAGGTTGAATGTAAGCAACATGGCTAAAAGCAAGTGACTGAAAGACAAACACAATATTTATTTTCAATGAAAATCTTACCTGTGACAGTCAAAGTGACTCCAGGTGAGCCAGTATAACTTCCACCATACTGGTTTGTCATGAATCTGAACTTGTACTCAGCTGAGTCACTCTCTCTCAGGTCTGTGATCCTCAGAGTGCAGTCCTTCTCATGAAACTGGTGCTCAACCCGCCCTGTGTAGTCTGGGTCTGTTCTCAAATCCACTGGCCCATAATACTCATTTCTAATAAACCATAATCTTTCCCGAAACATAATTCCACGGTTCCTATTGTTTGGGTAACTGTAGCTGCAGCCTATGTCCACTGTTGATCCTTTTAATGCGCAGATGTGAGTGGAAGTGTAAGTCACTGACCAACCAGTCTGACCCAGTACCGCTGTAACACAGAGCACATCAGACACTACAGACACAATCACAGTTGCATTAATAATGAAAACATTTGTTTACATTTTCTTTAACATGAAAAGCAACATAAATAATAAAAAAGCTTTGCATGTTATTATAAAAGCAGAGCGTTCCTTCCTTTTTTAAATAGCATTATTATTTATGATTAAATTGTTAAGCTGTAGTGAACAAAGGAATTACAAGAGTAAACGTAATGTTAATTGACAAATAGGATTTTTTAACCTAAGTTAGTCAAAAACATTTCATCTGATACTGTTTTCTCTCTAATGAGACTGTGAGTCTGACAGAGCAGTTCATAAAAATGCAGAACAGAAGTTCTGCATGCCTGGCTGCTGCTGTACACTGTAAACAATGCAGATGTAAAAAATATAAATACATTAACACGCCTAATGTAAATAAACTCAGAAACCTGTGGCTGCAATTAAACATGATTTTTATTTGTATTTATTTATTTATTACTAAATTTACAACTTTGCATACGTTCCATGTTTATTGAAAACGTAAAACAGCTAAATGCAGTTTACTGCTGTAAATCCATATTTAAAATTTGGTGCACAGATTTAAAGTGACACTAAAAAATTAAAGTAAAATAAATATAGATTTTGTAAGTTTACATGGATTTATTCATTTCTTTACATGTTGTGTAATTAAAGTTTTAAAAATGGTGGGGAAACTTTTTACAAATGAGTGCACAGTTTTTTAAGTGAGTACATAACATCTGCGACTTTTATTAAACTGTCAACAGGTATATGGTCATTTCACAAGTGGTGCATTTATATTACCAAAATTGGTAATAATAATAAAAATAATAAAAAGTAATAAAAACAGAAACGTAAATTCTGTTTTGTTATTCTTAAGAGATCGTCATATTTATTGATTGTTATGTAAATGTTAGATTCCTTAAATTATTGTTTGTACTTAAAATAAAGTGTCTAACACTAACAGTATCAAAATATTTTTGGAATTACTTTTTTATATATTAAAAAGTGAAAGGGTTAAATCAGCACCAATCAGATTTTGTATTTTAGTTCTGAACAAGGGGTGTAGGTCGAACCTCAACAGTATTTCATTTTATGAGCAGAGACATAGGATGAAAATTAACTTTACACAGGGAGACCACTGCAGGTTACAGGGTTTTATGGATTATACCACAGTGGCTTTATGCCACTTTGTCACTAAATCTCTATTACCAATTGTATTGCACTATTTTATTACATTAATAAAAAAAAAAGACTTTTCACATCAAATTACATTATAAAACCCCCACTAATAACAGTACTTTTCTGCAATTATAAGTCTCATTCATTTTATCAGACAGTTTGACCATGCTATTAGGTAAATCAAGTTTTTTAATTTAATATTTAATTTTTTATAAGAATCTGCAAGATTTAATGTAAATGCAAAGCTAAAATGGAATTCAATTTTAATTTCAATTTTATTTATGCAAAGCCAAATCTCAACAGCAGTTGCCTGCAAAACAACTGCATTTTAATTTACCATTGTCTGTATTTTCATGCAGAAAAAGATTTTAATGTGATGGTAAATTTCCTTTATTTTATTTTACTATTTTTGGTATCCAAGTGGCAGTTATTGGTTGTTGTTTTTTGTTGTTGTTGTTTTTACAAACTTTTTATAGTGTATTTTTTGGTCTCTAAGGGCTGATTTGCTAGTAACCAACACAGAATAGAAAGTTATGAAAATGCAGTGATGAGGTTTGGTTCCTTTTTTTCCTTTTCCTTTTTTTTTTCTTTTTCTCGTGCAGAGTCAGTTTCCTTCGGATAAACTAGACCCAGACCCAGATGTTGTGCTGCACATTTCAAACAGTCCTATCCATGTCTATCCTTCTTAAAAGACTGAAAGTTGCTGAATATGTCAACATTTTTACCAAATCTTATTACCAAAACAATAATATAACTCAATAAAGAATGCATGGTAATGGGAAGTGATGCATTTGTAATTTTTTAAATATATCTCTTTTAGTTTCATCTGAAAAGGACCTTCATTGTAGAGGTTAGGTATTCAGTACCTGGCACAGTGAGAAGCAGGACAATAAATCCACTCAATGCTGCTGCAGTTACACTCATGGCTGCTCCTCTCATCTCTCTGTGTGATTTCAAAGAAAATTACATCAGTAAAGAATTGAGTTAGTGCATTTCACTGTGCAATAAAATAAGAATGTAAACAAAGTCTTCTTACCATAGAGAAAGATGTTGTCGTCTAATGACAATGTTCTCATATGATCAGTTCAGTAAGCAGAAGGCAGAACTGTAGCTATTAGACCAAGCACCAGGGGCGGAGCGTGGGGGTGGCTTACGGGGCTTAAGCCCGGGTTGTTTTGTCAGAAGCCCGGGGTATTTTGGAGTGTAATTTTTTCATAGTTAGATGCCTGGCTGACAACTGTATAAAACAAAAAGTACACACAATATTCGAAGCACATAGTGCACACTGTGGGAATTTACGACTGTGCGTGAATCCCCCCCTGATATTGGTATGATCCAAGCTCAGGCACTAAGCGACTGAGCGAGGGCGCGGGGCAGCTGCTGCCCGTGAGTGCGCTGTGGGAGAGACGGAGCCAGCCATACTAAGGAGAGCTTAAGTTTGACCAGGTACCAAAGCAAATCATTCGTGCCGTACAAATAATGTAAATATGACGGTGCATCACGAAAGATTGATATGAAACTGATCACTTGACCAATATTACGTTACTTGCTCTTCAAGTGAATCAACAAATGGCAAAATGAAAAGCCGAACAAATGCTATTTTTTTAGAGTCTTAGCTTACGTGTGTTTATTTCATATTTTCAGTTCTTACCCTCCCCGACTAAATCGGTTTCAGTTATGTACTGAAACATAAGAATGGACATTAGAGGCTTCTTTCAAAGAAAAAACTCAGGTAAATGTTATTTTATATATTATGCTTTGTATGTTGTTCAGTATATTTCTATGCAAAACAAGAGGGATTTCAGTACACAGCAGGATATTCACATTTGTAACCAGATATTTACATACACTTTAGGGAGAAAACATAAAACATTTTTACTGTACAACATCAATTTAGAGTAAATTTTTGTTTTAGATAAATATTGAAATATATTTTGAATTAGTTAAATTTCAGAATAAAGAGAGACAGAGCTATTTTTATCACTTTCATCAAATTTAGGAGTACATGTACACTAAATTTATTGTTAATTAATAAGAAAACTCCAGACGATTCCATTCTGAGCTGAAGAAGCTTCTGATAGGTTAGTAGAGTCCATGTGAGTAAACTGGTGGCACAGCTGTGGATGCATATAAGGCAAAACACAGAGCCTGTTTCTTTGAAATGGGAAAATCAAGAGATATCAACCAAAACACCAGGAAAAGAACTGTGGAGCTCCATAAGTGTGGCTCAGTTTGAATACAATTTGGTGCCATTTGCAATTAAGAAATACAGATAGTTTCTCTCTTTACTCTTAAAGTTAACAAATATGTTTTTTATATTTATCAATCTAAAAAAATAAACATTTAGTCTGATTTGATGTTACAATTAAAAAAGTGTTTTTATCTGAAGAGTAAATATCTGGTTTCAACTGTATATTTGATGATTGTCAGCACAAAGAGGGAGAGAGAGGAGAACGAGGACAGAACAGATGAACAAGAGCAGGTGAGACAAACATGTTAGTCAAATGGTTGTTTACCAAAAGTATCACCGTATCATAGGTACTCATGTATCTCGTACCTAGTGTTTCTTTTTAGGTTTGTTATTTTTCAAATTCTGTATTTATTACGTTCTGCAGGCTTGTTTGCACAACAAGGCTAAATAATTATATAAACTTTTCTCAATCTAAATAGTGGACTTTGGTAGAATTAAAAAATAAGTGTAGTGCAGGTCTATGATGATTTTTAGTGCTATCATCTAGTTCTGATTCTGGTTCTGTCTTGGTTAAGTCCTCAGTAGTCCTGATTTTGAACTGTTGTAGTCCTGTTTTAATTCTGGATCAGTTCTGGGTCTGGTTAAATTGGGGTTTAGGCCTTGTGTCTTGATACAGCCCTGACCTTGTTCTGCCTTGCTGCTTAATTAAAAAACTAGTTTAAGGTGTCCTGCACATGTGATATATATTTTTCCCTATATGAAGTCATTCTTTTTTGAACAGAGCCTATTAATCTTTTAGTCATTTCTACACCCCCCCCCCCCCCCCCCCAAAAAAAAAAAAAAAAAAATCCCACATGCATACTACTCTTTGGGCTAAGCCCCGGGTGTTTCAAATGTCTGGCTCCGCCTCTGCCAAGCACACTTCCTTCCTCTTCGAGTTATTATTAGGCATGAAGTCAGTACATCTGGGACTGCTGTGGTTTTCCAATCCATATACAGCACTCTTAATATTTCCTATAAAGTCTTGAGGGAATAATTTGTGGTGTTCTAATGCCAAACCACAGCTCACCAAGGCCACTTTTAGAGAGAAAGAGAAATTCTCAGTTTTACAACTTTTATTTATCACAAGGAAAGGCATTTTCAAAGTACTTTATATTGCATAGACTGACAGTGGGGCCCATGTAGGATCCATACCGATTTTGTCTTTATGGGCCCACAAAAGGTAATCCTGTGGGCAACATATATGGGCTCCACCACAGAGAACCCATTATACTAAAGGGATCCCCAAAAAACAACTGCTCCACTCCCTTTGTGGGAGTTGGGGAATGGTATAAATGTGGACTGTATACTATACTACTACTGTAGACTGTTCACATATTTATAATACAGAAATGCCATAGACATCTTATTATTATATTTCAAGAGAAGATGTGAAAGTTTTCAGGCCAGATTCCATTTTCTATGACAGACTGAGCTTTTTGAGGATTTTATGGTGTTTTTTAAATTGTTTTTTATATTTTTTTATTTCAGTGAGTTGATCCATAGTAGTTTAGAGATTTGGTAATAAGTAAATAATTATTTAGTCTGGAAGAACACACGTATTCCTTGGGTGTTTCAGGAAAGCCATAATTAAAATCCACTAAATTAAATGAGTGATGAAACCTGAAAATGGGTGTAGTTGAAAATAACTACTCGACTAACAAAGCAGCATTACCTGACGAAGACCCCACTCAACCCATAGCTGGGTAGCTATGGGATTGTTCACCTGATACTGATGTAAGCTTTATAAAAAAAAGAAAATCTGAAGCATGATTTCAAACATGGTTCCTGAGAGGAGTCTAACAAATTATGATCCTTTCTGCCATTCCACTTCAAGAAACTGAATTTTGCTGCTCTCTAGTGTTTCAGCATGAGAGCCAGATATATTCTTTTGACAGCTCAAAAATTGCCTTCATGATCAAACTGCTGCAGTGAAGCATTTTAAGGTGAGGTGAAGCAGTATTAAATTCTAACCTGACTCTGTTTTTCTAAGAATTCATTAATAAACTCAGAGTGTTTGACAAAGGCTCAAATCTGTGCACAGCAGCTCAAAGGTAAACGGAGAGAGGCAGGCTTTTCTGTAGACTTTTGGATATAGCTGATGCATGTTGGCTAAAGCAACACAAACACATTATTTTTCAGTCTGAAATGAAGTAATATAACTAATACTGGGAAACTCAAGAAGTTTCTTTTATATGGATTTCAGAGTTTAATTTCCAACTGTCTGTCAGTTTTTTAAACCCAGATTTCACCTTTAACAGAGACATCAATCAATAATCAGTCAATCAATATTTAATTTGTATAGCACATTTAAAAAGGACAAAGTGCTTCACACAAGGTAGCAAAGCAGATTACAACAAAGGCAACAAAAACAGTTAAAAACAATTAAAAACAGTTATAGTTACAGTTACATAGCACAACTGCAGACCAGGGCCCTATTTCAGGAAGCCGGTTTAGAAAACTCAGAGTGAAAAACGATACTCAGGGTTGAGTAACCCCAAACTGTCCAACTCGGAATATTCGGTTTCAGAAAGGCTGATAACAATTAGTTCAGTCAACGCGGAGTTGCTTTAACCCCAAATTAAGCGCGCGCACGAGGATACATAAAGCCCTGATTAGTGGAGCACAGATTAAGCGAGTCACCATGGAGACGGAGGGAAAGAAGGCGCGGTCAATGCATTTTACAGCGCTTGAGGCCGAAATTCTGATGGCAGCATATGCCGATAACATGCAAATTCTGTGGAAAAAAAGTAACACAGCCTCAGCTGCAAAAGAAAGGGAGCATGCATGGCAAAACATAGCCGACAGAGTCAATGCGTGAGTGTTAATTTAAACATTGATCTAGGGATTTCCACCCATTTAACACGTTATTTTATTTTATTTTATTTTTTATTTTATACATTTGATTTTGTGATGTGATGTGAGCGCAGGTGCAACCCAACAGGCCCCAAACGTTCCTGGCAGCAAGTAAAAATGAAATATAAAAATATAGTCCAAACAGGTAAGGTGTAATTGTATTACGAGCCATAGTGCTTGGTCTGTTTGTCCGATGTAAATTAATTGCAGTTAGAGGCTACATTAATTTCCCCTCTGTAAGCACTTATTGAAATTATCTGAGCACATTACAAGTACATATTTGCTTACTCTGTATGCTCAAATGTGACCCGTTATAGCCAACAGAAAAAAAGCGGAGGCCCGAAAAACAGGTGGGGGTCCTCCACCACCACCACTCACAGAGGCTGAGCAGTTGGCTTCCACATTTGTGATAATGTTGGCAGCATCACATATGATCTTCACAGTGCAGAGAACACAAATTAGCATCCATTACTATAATGAAATAATTTGTTAGTTTGAAATGCTACAGGGAACTATGTACCTGTACATTAATGCTGTGGAAAGACTTCCTGTTCACATAGTCTCCTTCATTTACTGAAGGAGCAATGATTGGAATGTGAGTGCCATCTATACAGCCAATCACGCCTGGGAACCGTGAGAATAAATGTAAAATTTAAGTAGTAGTTCAAGTATCACCACATCATGAATTAAGTTTTGTTCATCCTGATACCTGCAATTTTTTGGAATCCCTCTTTGATAAATCTTGTGGGTCTATGACCGGGGAACACCACAAACGAGTACAGGAGACGTTTCAGTGCAACTGTAACATTCCTGACTGCCCGACAGACGGTAGCCTTGGAAACGTGCTCAGCGTCACCAATATTATACAGAAAGCTCCCGTTTGCAAAAAACCGAAGTGCAATACAAATAATATGTACAGAACTGAGAGGATGTCCGCGATGTGTCACATGAGCAATATTAGGCCTGAGGATGTTATTCAAATGAATTATAGATTGTGCTGAAAAACGGTAACGTTCACACAGAAAATCATCAGGAAATGATAAAATGTCCAAACGCGCTCTGATCACTCTCTCCCGGCGGAGAGCTCTGCAGAGAATTTGGGCTTCAACATCTACTGGCTCTTCAAGGAAGGGGCACGCCATGTCTGACACTTCCTACAGTCAGGTTTCTGACAAAGAGGCGGAGAAGGTCAGGGTTAGTTGAAGTAAACCTGCTAGGGGGCAGGTTAGCTTCACGGAGTGTGTCGTCATAGTAACTCACTCAGAATTAATCTAAACTCGCTTTGTGAAACCGAAAACCCAGAGTTTTCGTTAACTCAGGGTATACTTACTCAGAGTTTGCACTAAACCGGCTTCCTGAAATAGGGCCCAGGTGGAAGTCTAATTTGCTTCAAAAGGTGAGTTTTTAAGTGTGATTTAAACGATTGAATGGAATCTGACATGCGAACATCGATAGGAAGATTGTTCCAGAGTTTGGGTGCTGCAATTGCAAAAGCTTGGTCCCCTCTGGTCTTTCGTCAGGGCCTTTGTTGCACTAAGAGCAGTTGGTTAGAGGATCTGAGTGCTCTCTTGGGGTTATACATGCCAAGAAGGTCTGTTAGGTAACTGGGCACCAGGTTATTTAAAAATTTAAAAGTATACAGAAAGATTTTAAAAACGATACGGTATTTAACAGGGAGCCAGTGTAGATTGGCTACAACTGGGGTGATGTGATCATGCCTTCTGGTGCCAGTTAAGAGGTGTGTTGAGGCATTTTTGAACTAATTGCAAACGCTGGAGGAGACAGAATTGGAGGCCCATGTACAGAGAATTGCAATATATCTTAGAATCTTACAAACCAAATCATGAAATAAGGAGGGGTGAGGCAGGGACAGAGGCTTTATTCTTTGCTGCCAAAAACAAAACAAAAATAATGTTAGGAAATACATTTAGAGGGACCTATAAGTATATTTTTGATTAAGTGGCTTCTTATTGCTAATAATTGTGAAGTTAGTGATGTATTAATACATCACAGAAAGTATTTTACATACGGGTAAAAGAAAAAAAATTACAATCATTTTTGGTGTTGAATAATTACAGTAAAAACCAAAATAATCCAGAGCACAGGGAAACAAAAGAAACAAGAAAATATTATTAATTATGTCATTAGCACATCTGGATCAAGAGTCATCACTATTAATAAGTTACTGTAACATGTATATGTTTCATTAATATCTGACCAATAACTCAGGAAGAGTAGCGATTCTTGTGACAATGGAAAAGTGCCCATAAAATGATAGAAATGACCTTAAACACAATGCTGCTCAATTTCATACAGGTTAGTTATGACATCTGTGTGAAGAAGTTGGAGAGAGAACTCAAAAAGGTCAGTCAAATTTAAAATTGTCTTTGATGTAACTGTATTCAGGAGTGCTGGATGCATACTTAGGACTTCATAAAGATTTTAAAACATTACCGTGGATAAAAAGTCTGCTAGAGAGATGGTTTTCCATGTCTGGGAAGTCTGTTGACTGTGCTGTACAGAGCAGCTGGATCCTCTGCATCTTCTGGAGTTGTGGTCTGGATTCTGCTGAACAGATATCACAAAAAGCTCAAAACAGACTGAATTAAGTTGTTTTATTTCTGTAAACACACGAGAAGCCACTGACCTAGGGGAAGTACTAGCACTTCTGAAAGTGACAGCGGAGTAGACGACCCTCTCGTCTTCTTCCTTGTGTTTTTTGGCCTGGGCTGGTCTGATGTTGGCTTGGACCGTATTTGCCTTGTGTTTGACAAAGCGGAGAGCAGTATAGACGACTTCGCCATCTGCAGATTGCAGCTGTAGACATAAGAAATGTACAATTCATAAAAGATTAAAATCAGTGCTTTAACTTTGACTACAAAGAAGAGTAGAGAGAACTTTTTTTTTTTTGTCTTTTTTTTGTTGGAACCTACAGAGTGCTGCACTTTAATGCTAGAATGTGTTTTTGTTTCTTTTGTACCAACATAGTTCACCTCCTCTCTCCTCTCACCTGTTCAATAGTGTCCGGTCTCTCTCCAGGCTCAGGCTGTTGTTGCTTGGGGGATCTCTTTTTTCTGGTCAGGATAATTCATTTTTAATGGTTAGTTCAAAGTGCTAAGTGCACTGATATTACAAACTCAACTACACAATAAATGACACTTAGCATCTGCTCACATGATCCATAGGATGACAGAGACGAGTAGGAGAGCCAGGAGAATAGCAGAGACTCCTGATATAACTGTTGGTTTCCTTGCTCCTAACAAAGAAAAGTGGTCAAATCATTTAGAGTTAAGGGTGTGACCCCAATTTTAGACATCACCACTGTAAGTCAATGGCTTTATAAAACTTAATCTCACTTAATTACTTAAACTTAAGCAAACCAAAAATCCCCAGTCTGATTAAAAATAGAAAGCTGCATGAGACAACTACATGTGTCGCTTATGACTCACATACACAAACAGAGAACAGTATAGTTTCCCCCAAACAGAAATAATTTAACAAGAGCAGTGCCCTTTGAATGGAAGGCACACCAGGTCCAGATGGTGAGTTATAACTTTCAGTGTTTAATCAACATTTCTGGTTTCACTTACTTGATGCAGTCAGCTGTAAGGTGGAGTAATGATGTCCTCTGTTGTTCTGGGCCACACAGGAATAACTCCCACTGTGTTCAGGTGTGATGTCAGTGATGGTGAAGTTCTGTCCTGATGCTTTTGGTGAGTCTTCATCCTCCTTGTACCAGGTGTAATTAGCTGCTGGGTTAGCATCACTGCTACAGGTCAGAGTGACTGAACTGCCCTCCACTATATCAGCAGAGGGACTCACTGACACAGAGGGAAGCTTTGGAGCATCTGGAGGAAAAAACATTTGTAACTGTGTATTTGAACTTTTATATAGCACAGTTTAACAGCATAGTCTGAGCTACTAAATGATACATCCTTTACATCATCCAGTGCAGCTGCTCATTGATCTGTAGCAGCTGACTGTTAATGTTAACAAACGCTGAGTAATCAGCTTAAAGAAACAACCAGTTTTACTCACATTTCACATCAACGGAAAGTTTTTTAGGTGTTGATGCTCCCAGCCTGTTCTCAGCTGTACAGTAATACTCTCCAGAGTCGGCGGACTGGACGGAGTTGAAGGAGAGCTGTGAATCTGTACTGAGAGGTGTTCGATTGTTTGCCTTGTACCAGGTGTAACCAGCTGCTGGGTTAGCATCACTGCTACAGGTCAGAGTCACTGAAATGTTCTCCTTGATTTCACCAGACGGACTCAGTGACACAGAGGGAGGCTTTGGAGCATCTGGAGGAGAAAACAAAGGGAAATAAATACATGGTATTATTTCCTTCAAAGGCTGAAAACTTGACCAAATCAAAAACCTCAATGTTTGAATTTTTGACCACATCAAACAAGTCTGTAAGTGTCGAGTTCTGGAGTTCAACATCCTCAGACACAATATAAGCTGATCAAATGACAGTTTATTATTGTTAACTCCACAACTGTCTGTTCTTTCAGTAAAATGAGCATGTTTGCTGTTATTAACATTCACACCAGCAGAATATGAAGGTGTGACACTCTGTCCAGTCTCAAAAGGTTCATTTCATTGAGAATTTTTCTGGAACTTTGTGTTTTTCTGCCAATGCTTGGATGTTGTTATTCTCATCTAAGTCATTGTCACTATCATCTATTTTCTCACACTCGTCAATACACCCTGAACAGCTTTTAAACCTCTCGCAGGGCTAGATCATCTATCCATACATTTTTAACCACTTTTCAAGCTTGGCATAAAACGTTCTTACAGTATCATCAGTTTAAAATGTAAACTTTCTCAGTAATGAAGAGAAGTTGAGCAATATGCATGTTTTTAAAACCTCATGCAGCCTTGAATTTCCTTTAAGAGTTATTATTATTAAATCACCAGCAGAATCACTGCCGTGCTCTCCTCTGTCTGACCTGTGATAAATGTCACTGCAGACTGTAATCATGAAATAGACAGAGGAGAAGAAAGATGATATTATACATATTTTCACTTACTATAGCCTATACATAGTTTCACTCACATTTCACATCAATAGTGATGGATTTAAGTTTTGACCCCAGCTTGTTCACAGCTCTACAGTAATACTCTCCAGAGTCAGAGGACTGGATGGAGCTGAAGATGAGCTGTGGGTTTTTGCTGAGTGGTTGGCTGTTCTTCTTGTACCAGACATACGTAGCTGCTGGGTTAGCATCACTGCTACAGGTCAGAGTCACTGCAGTGCCCTCTGTGATTTCACCAGACGGACTCACTGACACAGAGGGAGGCTTTGGAGCATCTGCAGGAAACACAGGGAGACAAAAGCATGTTATTAGTTCCTTCAAAGGTTGAATTATTGATCAAATCAAACAACTCAATGAATCTAATGCTACAGGAGCTTCTCAGTGAGGAGATCTGGATGGTGCTAGCAGAGATGTGTTCTCAGCCACATCATGACTTCATCAGCCAATCGATTTAATGTTTACACTATATTTACATAACCCTATTACCTAAAGTGTCAGTGGGGACACTGATTTGATAATCTCATAATCTTATGTTATGTTTCAAAATAGAGCATAGAGAAAAGATCAAATGTCTGAGGAAAAAGTATCATTTTAAGAAAAGAATAATGGTAAAAAAAAAATTAGCTTGGTTGGGTACAAAAAATCTTATCTGTAAATTGTGGAACAACTTCAGAAAAATGTTCCTCAATGTAAAATTGTGAAGACTTTCAATACATGATCATCTGCAGTACATGATATCATCAAAAGATTCTGGAAATCTTGAGATGGGGCCCAAAATCTATATTGGATAGCATCGGAAACAAGCAAGTGATCGAGTAAAACGGTAAACTTGTTCACCTACATTTGACATCAATGGAGGTATATTCAGATTTCTTCCTCCCCACTTTGTTCTGAGCTCTACAGTAATACTCTCCAGAGTCAGAGGGCTGGATGGAGCTGAAGGAGAGCTGCTGTTCATTACTGAGAGGTTTTTGTCCATTCTTCTTGTACCAGGAGTATTGAGCTGCTGGATTAGCATCACTGCTACAGGTCAGAGTCAATGATCCGCCCTCCCTGAATTCATTAGAAGGGCTCACCATCACTGACACAAACTTTGGAGCATCTGGAAAAGAAAATATATTTATACAATCATTTAGTATTTTGGGAAAATGATAAAATATTGACATAATGTAACATCGGAAAGTCTAGTATTTCAATCTCAAATTAATCTTCATGTTAAAAAATATTTAAAAGGACAGAAAAAAAAACATCTCACTATGAAAGACAGAAGTGTGATGGGTGAAATATATGAAATTATTCCCACTCACATTTCACATTAATAGAAACATATTCAGATGTCCTACTTCCCACTGTATTAGCAGCTATACAGTAATACTGTCCAGAGTCAGAGGGCTGGATGGAGCTGAAGAAGAGCTGCCGTTCTTTACTGAGAGGTGTTCTTCCATTTATCTTGTACCAGACATACGTAGCTGCTGGGTTAGCTTCACTGCTACAGGTCAGAGTCACTGAAGTGCCCTCCTTGATTTCACCAGAGGGACGCACTGACACAGAGGGAGGCTTTGGAGCATCTGGAGGAGATATCAAGATTTATTAAAATTAACAAGATAACCAAATATCAGTGTGTGTGTGTGTGTGTGTTTACCGATGTGAGTTGTAGGGATATGTAGTACTGTGTGAAGACTCCTTCAAATTTAAATTCTACTCTCCAGCCAAAAATCCATATCATTTTAACAGTCTCTCTCTATATTTCCGTTTCTATAAAAGAAAATATATTTTTTTATGACTTGTGGTGCATACCTGAGTGCAGCACCATTTTAGAATATGGAGTCTTGTTTTTTTTTTTTTTTTTAAAGAATGAATCTATTGCAGTTAAATTCTATTTTTTCTGTTATTCACACCCAGTGATATAGTTATAGTTGTTGTTCCTGTGTTATGTGTAGATCACTGATGACAGATTTCAAAACAAGTAGTAAGTAGTAAGTAGAAATAATGGTTTCTTTTTTGTGTTCTTGGTGAATGTTTTGTTGTCTGTCAGGAAAAGTTAGAACAACACAGACATTTGTTGATAAGATCCCTCCTACAGATTAAACAGTGCCAGATTATTAGGCACAGTGTGAGTGAATGAGAAATATAGAAGAAACAAAAGGACTAAGGACATTTGAAAGGTAGTGAATGCATTTAAGAAAACCTATTACTGAAGCAGATTCACTCACATTTCACATCAATAAAGATGGATTCAGATGTCCTCTTCCCCAGGTCATTCTCAGCAGTACAGTAATACTGTCCAGAGTCAGAGGGCTGGATGGAGCTGAAGGAGAGCCACCACTCCTTACTCAGAGGTGTTTGACCATCCTCCTTGTACCAGGTGTAACTAGCTGCTGGGTTAGCATCACTGCTACAGGTCAGAGTCACTGAACTGCCCTCCACTATCTCAGCAGAGGGACTCACTGACACAGAGGGAAGCTTTGGATCATCTGGAGGAGATGAAAATCTTTAAATTGTGATTTTTTTTCCCCTAATATTGAAGATTTTATTTCACATGTTACATGACATTTCATAGTGACACTGTGGAGTAAACTCACACACTGCAGCAGAGCGGTAACCCTCATGTCCTTTAACAGCACAGGAATAGCTGCTGTCATCACCTCCAACAGAGACTCGCAGAGATGTTTCTTCCTCTATTTTCTGTCCATTTTTGTACCAAACATATGATGGAGGATCAATTACATCACAGCTGCTGTGACACTGCAGCTCTGTGTGGGCTGATGATTTTCTTCTCTTCACCTGCAGGTCTGAATATGGAAGGAAAGAACAAATCGTCTTCATTTTAACTAAACCATCAAAGTGAATGAACACGGAAAAACAAACCTTCAGAGCAGGTTGAATGTAAGCAACATGGCTAAAAGCAAGTGACTGAAAGACAAACACAATATTTATTTTCAATGAAAATCTTACCTGTGACAGTCAAAGTGACTCCAGGTGAGCCAGTATAACTTCCACCATACTGGTTTGTCATGAATCTGAACTTGTACTCAGCTGAGTCACTCTCTCTCAGGTCTGTGATCCTCAGAGTGCAGTCCTTCTCATGAAACTGGTGCTCAACCCGCCCTGTGTAGTCTGGGTCTGTTCTCAAATCCACTGGCCCATAATACTCATTTCTAATAAACCAAAATCTTTCCTGAACCATGATTCCACGGTTCCTATTGTTTAGGTAACTGTAGCTGCAGCCTATGTCCACTGTTGATCCTTTTAATGCGCAGATGTGAGTGGAAGTGTAAGTCACTGACCAACCAGTCTGACCCAGTACCGCTGTAACACAGAGCACATCAGACACTACAGACACAATCACAGTGACATTAATAATGGAAACACTTGTATAAGGTTTCTTTATTCTAAGAAAACATGGAAACCAAAAAAGATGTGTTACTATGAAAGTAGAGCTCTCTCTTTTTCATCACACTGTCACACTTTATGTTCATGAGTTGGGATTTCTTCATGTATTAAGCTATAGTGAACAAAGAGACTGCAAGCCTGCAGGAGGAGATAAATAGGACTTTGTAACCTAAACGCTGTTTTTGTGAGTCCCAGATGTTCATCTTTTACTTCTCTTCTCTCTAATGAGTCTGATGATGAGTTTTACATAAAACAGAAGTGCTTCATGCTCCTGTTGCTGTATTCGTAGGTCTCTAACGGCTCATTTACAAGTAGCTAAATACAGAATGGAAAGTTATGAAAATTAATTTATGAGGTTTGGTTCCCTTTTTTAGTACAGACACTCATCACTGAATCCTTCAGATAAACTACTATCAGACCCACAGAAAGTTATATCAAACAGTCCTATGTCTACATGTCTATGTATTTATAAAGCTAATGAGAGATGCTGAATATGTGAAAATCTTTATCTGTGGAGACCAGTTCATTGGCACAATAATATCCCTCTTTAATGAACACAATAATTTTAAACATCATATTTGTAAACTTTTAAAGTAAATGTAACTCGCTTAGCCTTTGTTGTAAAATTTAGGTATTCAGTACCTGACACAGTGAGAAGCAGTTCAACAAATCCACTCACTGCTGCTGCAGTTACACTCATGGCTGCTCCTCTCATCTTTCTCTGCTACTTCAAAGAAAATTACATCAGTAAAAAATTGAGTTATTGCATTTTACTGTAAAAAAATCGATCAAATAACTACATTAAAACATGAACCTCGACTTACCATAGAGAAAGGTGCTGTCTTTTAACGGTAATGTTTTTCAGTGATCAGTTCAGTAAGTAGAAGACAGAAGTCAAGCTGTTAAACTAATCACACTTCCTTCCTCTTCCCATTAATAATCAGTATGATGCCAGTAAACCCGGGACGCTCTGGTTTCTGTGCACATGTAGCCCCTTAATATTTTCTATTAAGTCTTAAAGGGCTATTTTACTGCGTTCTAATTCCAAACCTCAGCTCAACACAACCAAAGACATTTATAGAGAGACGAAGAACTAGTTTTACAACTTTTATTTATGTAACACGAGATCTCAACAAATTCAGTTTTACCTTCTTGGACCTGGGGCCTGTTCTTCGTACCTCGCTAAGTAGGTTAGCTGGATTTGATTGTTGACGATTTCGCGTGATCTTGGATCGTTCGGTTCCCCGAAGCTCATCCGGGACTTGCTGCCATAGCAACAGAGCCGTAAGCGTAAACCTGCTCGGGAGCAGGTTCACTTTATGTAAACAGGATTAGATCGCGGCCACGCAGGTATGTCTGCTTCATTTATACGAAAGCAACAGCGATATTTTACCACTGTTGTACCATAAATAAATATTATCAATGTAACTAAAGATAATGCAGCACCTGATCCATTTATTGATGTCACACAGATACATACAGGTCATTTCCTAAAAAAGGGAAATGTACTATTAACACTCTATTACATGTATGTGATTATTACAGATGTAATTCATATTTCAGAGTAGTAATTGCAAATTACTTCGTGTAATCAAGATGAGAGACCACGGCTATAAAAGCGAAGGTGGATTTGGGAAGCCTGTCGCAGCCATGTCCTGTCCGTATACGCGAGCAGCCCATTGCGGAAGGTGCAAGATTGATAAGGAGAGTTTTCAGAATTCAGCGTATATTGCGGGATAGACAGGATCCTTTAGCTCAGCGCGACAGTGTGCTCATAGAGAGATATCGATTTTCCCGTGAGGATATTATTTACTTAACCAACTTGTTGACGAGGGGGTGCAGGACCACCACCTGTCTTTTGTTGCTCTGCCCTTTTCTTGGTTGCTGTTATAAACAAACAAACAGATTATTTCAGGGTCTCTTTCCAAGAGACGAAAAGCAATATAAGTGATAAATATTACCATTCTGTAGAATATTCTTATATTTCACTTTTACTTGTTCCCATGTTCTAGTGGGTCCTGTTGTGGCTCTAATGTGAAAGGGGATATAATATAACATAATATAATATAATGTAATATAATATTGGATAATATAGTGTAATATAATAAATTTACCCTACCGCCTACTGGTGTTGGCCAGAGGGGCCGATGGCGCGATATGGCAGCCTGGCTTCTGTCAGTCTGCCCCAGGGCAGCTGTGGCTACAACTGTAGCTGCCTCCACCAGTGTGTGAATGTGAGAGTGAATGAATAGTGGCATTGTCATGTGCTTTGGGTGCCTTGAAAAGCGCTATATAGATTCACTCCATTATTATTATTATTATTAAATTACTTACGAGTTTAATTTGTCAGCAACTTTCTGCCAGCCCTCTCTCCTTGCTTTTGCAGCCTTTGCAGTGTTCCCTTGCGTTTTAATTAAACTCTGAAACTCCTGAAATCCCTCAATCAAGAGTTCTTGCTCTGCTGCCGAAAAATACTGAGCGCGCTCCTTCGACATTTTCGCCGACCAATCAAAGGGTTGCCAATCAATGTTTCTACTATCGATGCGTAGCCCCTGTTAAGCCACCCAGTGATCTCACATTACTTCATCCAGCTATACTAATCGTCAACAACAGGTGTGTTCGGAGAACCGGAATAGCGAACTCAAAGTTGGCGCGATGTTTTGATCTTGGATGTGTCATTTGATCTCGGATGTAGTAAGCGAGGTACGAAGAACGGACCCCTGGAGTCCACATATGTGGACATCACATTTTGGGACGTCTAGACCAAAATACTTAATTTTTCTCTACAAGGGCCTGATATCCACTTACAAGGACATTATACTGCCACTGTTCTATCAAAATTTGAAACAAATGTCATATGTGGATCTCATTTTTCTCAAAAACAAAAGTTAGGTAAAAAAACAAACAAACTGTTAATTCTTTGTTTTTACATTTCTTTTGTTTTTACATTCACCCCCAGTCAACCCAGCAAAGAAAAATTAAAAATGCATGCCATGAAAGAGTTCGGGTCTTAGGAGGTTAAGGTAATTCATATTGGGAAACCTAAATGTACAACAACATACAAACTAGGTGGAGTGAGAGCTATCGCTTATCGATTGAATGGAATCAAAGTATTGATCTGAGTGGGTCAGATCAGCTCCAAACGAAAGGGTTAAGGAAGGAAATCGAGAAGCAGTTCTTGTGGAAGTGGCAGTGCGGTCATGGGAGTGTTACCTAAATGTTGCAACGCAGCCAGTTAAAGAATGTTAGCTACCGCTCACCGCTGGTCTGCAGGCTTTATTTAAATGGAAAACTTCCACAACAGGCAAAAAAAAAGAAGCTTTTTGCTAAAAAAAAAAAAGATTTAGAGCAGAAGTTTTTTGCACTGCATTTTAAAATGAAAACATATTGCATTTATTTACAATTAAAGACACAGAGCAGAAAGTGTGTTACTGTTTTACATCCACAGACACACAAGAAAAGAAGCAGGCAACATGAAGTCAAGTTATGGCAATTTTATTTGTGTATTTCAGTACATGTATTTAGATTAGAGTTTTAAAAAAACAAACAAACGTCCCAAGAAGAAGGATGGGGTGAAAGAAAGGTGGAGAGAGGGGGAAGGAGGAAGAAACTATTGATGTCCTCAAACTTGATGCTGCTGGGTCAGTTCTTTCTCAGCAGTCTGCTCCAGAATCCCCTCCTGTCCTCGGCTTTCTTTTCTTTTGCCTTCAGTTCGTTTAAGGTTTTGTTGAGCTGCTCCTCGGCATCTTTAAATTTTTCTTTCAGCTGCTGTTTGGCCAGTTTCACTTTCTGTTTGAGGAGCTCTTTAGCTTCCTTTTTGTGCTTTTGTATTTCTTTGAGTGCGTCTTTGCAGTCTTTCTTGGTCACCGTCATTTCTTTCTTGAATACCTTCACCTCAATTTTCTCTTCTGCAAGTTCTTCTTGCACTTTCATCAGTTCCTTCTTCATGTTTTGAGTGTAACTCTTTGTATCTTCCATTTCTTTCTTTGCTTCCTGTATTTTAATTTTCTCTTCCTCCAACACTTTTTGCGCTTCCAACAATTCTTTCTTCAAATTTTCAATCTCATTTTCTGCCTCATGTTTACGTTTTTTCTCCTCTTCAAGTTGTTGCTTTACATGCAGTAATTCCTTACTTAGTGTTTCAGCTTCAGCCGTTACATTTACAGCTTCTTGTGTTGCCAACTGCATTTTCCTTTTTTCCTCTTCAAAAGCTTCCTGCACCTCCTGTAATTCCTGCATCACATTTCCTGCCTCCTTCTTTGCAGTTTGATATTTATTTTTGGCTTCTTGTGCTGTGGTTTTCTCTTCCTCCAATGCTTTTTGAGCTTCCAACAGTTCTTTCTTTATGTTTTCATTCTCCTTTTCTGCCTGTTGTTTTCCCATTTTCTCTCCTTTAAGTTTGAGACCCACATGCAGTAATTCCTGCAATACTACTTCAGTTTCAAACTTTGAATTTTTAGCTTCTCCTCTTGATTTTTCTGCCTCTTCTTTTAATTTGACATTTTCAGCCTGTATCATTTGAAATTCGTCTTGCAGGTTAATCAGCTGTACTGTATTGTGAGGTGAAGCACTCGCCGATCCTCTTCTCGTTCTCCCTCGATTCATTTTGGCCTTTTAAACAAAGGAGCCAACGTTTTGTAGAGGAGTGAAGTGAAGTTTTCGATGTTTTCTTCGTCAACTGTCGTTTGTCCTGCACAGAGATGCTGTCTCTAGCTGTGTCTGGATACAATGAAACATGCTGTAACTAAGTGCTTGTGTTGCACAGTTCTACTGAACATTCCATTCCATGCATGCTCCGCCCACATGGTCAGGAATGTCAGGTGCTGCATCTCCAAATGCTGCTCCCGTTGCCTAGCAATAACAGCTGTTTACTTTTTGGGGTCTGGTTCATTGTTTAATAAAGAAAACATGTCCAAGTATTTGGTGCTGAGGCTCAGCGCATATTCTAGCCTGCTGTGTGGGTGGGCAGCTAGAAATCACTGGTGGGCAACATGAGTGAGGAGAAAACTGGAGCAGCCAAGCAGGGAGCTGCAGGTTGCTGGTTTGAGTCTCTGTTCAGATGCTGGTGTCTCCTCTCTCTGAGCTTTTAGTAAAGTCCCACACCCAGCTGCTCAAGCCAGGCAATTTTGTAAAAAAACAGTTCAATGAGCTGTCATCAGAAACAAATGCCGTGGCAACCACTGTGAAGAAAACACTGCAGGCTCTCTGACTGACTTTACAGCCAAAAACAGGGGCCCCAAAAGGTGGAGAAAAGTGCTGACGATTCTAAGGGCCCATGACTGACAGAGGCCCGAGAAAACAGAACAGTCAATACTTTTTTTTTTAAAAGAATATTTCTAACTAGTTACAATAACATTATATTTGCTTCACAAAGTACTTATAATTGTGTATATTTCCTAGCATTAGGTTTTTGGGGGGCAATGATGAATAAAATCCAAATTTGCCTCTGATCCCGCCTCCCCACTCCTTATGATTTGGTTTGGTCCAGGTGGATGCAATCAGGTGATGGTGATGAGTGAGATAGCACTGATTTTCTTTCCGATGTGATACCAAGTAAAATTCAGGCTGTTACTGATCCAATACTGATACTTTGTACAAAAAGTATTTACCTTCAGAATGAATACAAGACAACTCTGAGTTGGATTATTTTTTTTCTACACGTACATACATAAATACATGCATACATAGCAAGTAAGGGAGGAAGAGAAAGACCAAAGGCAGACGTGTACCTGAAGGACAGAGGGCCATGACAGAACAGGTCAAAATCCACTGATGTAAGAAGCTGAGAGTCAGAGGAGAGAGAGGAAACAAAGACAGAAAAGGATTCATTCAAATAGGAGCTAAATGAGGTTCTAAAATGTACTGAATCATGTGATATTTTTAGTTTTTTGCGCCATTTAGGTTGCTATTTTTACCATTTTCTTCTTGGAGCAACTGTAACCCACATAATTTCCTTAGGGTTAATAAAGTATTCTGATTCTGATTGTTTCAGGATGACCTGCCATTATCCAATGACACATCTGCTTACCTGTATCTGTTGCTCGTTTCTCCTCCTCTTCTTTTCTCTTTTTTCTAAACTGAGGACCTGATGGATTTGAACTTTTCTTGTCCATCTTACATTGGTTTTAATTTTGCACTTCAGTATGAACAGCCATCCCTCAACCCAAGGATCAGCACAACATAACCTAACAGACCTACACCTTAGTTCACAGATTCACTTTGTCTAAGGTTTATTTCTGAGATTTCGCACAACCCAGGATTCAAATCATGAATAAATAATGGGCTTGGATTTACAACATTATAAATGAAATGTGCTCTATATGGAAGCAGCCGGCCCCCCTCCCCTTTCGAAGGGTTGTGTGTGAGACTTTAAATAATCAAACTTTAAATTTTAAATTGTTATTGAGCCCTTTACCCCGAGTCCTAAAGTGTATATTTATTTTCTTACTCTTCTTATATATATTGTTTGTTTACTTGCACTGCTGTAACTGGAGCCTCGTTGTCTCGTCTCTCCATATACTGGACTGTAGCGGAGATGACAATAAAGTTTACTTTGACTTCAGCAGCGAGCAGGCGCACCGAGGGCTCTCGCGCTCACTTTTCGTGTATAGAATTTTGAAAAAGAACATCGGTGCAGATTATAAGTCTGTATCATGATGTCTGGTGTTTTTGTGTTTGTTGGTTTCTTTTTATTCTGTTTTATTTTGCGAGTTATTAGACGCTGCTCCAGACAGCCAGAGAATCCCCCGCCGCCCCGCCCTCTCCTCCCTGTTCCGCAAGCAGCAAGCTCACCTCGCAAACGGAGGGCGCCCTTACTCCCAGCAAATGGGCGATAGAAAACCAATCGGTGCCTGTACCATTCCCAATATGCGCTGGCTGACGTCGGGGCAGCATGAGTACGAGCATTTTTTTTTTTTTTTGCCGATGCCCGTGATGCCGCCCCCCACCACGATGTCGCCCCGGGGCGATACGGGCGACACCGCCCATGTCGCCCGTATCTAAAACCGCTACTGGTTGCGAGTATCATCATCATCATCATCATCATCATTTATTTATATAGCACTTTAAAAACACACCTGGTAGACCGAAGTGCTATACAATACTAATATGCACACAGTAATAAAACCAGACATAGCAATAAAATAAAAAATAAAAAAACGTGTGTGAGAGAGAGACCGCATGTGTGTGTGTGTGTGTGTGTGTGTGTGTGTGTGTGTGTGTGTGTGTGTGTGTGTGTGTGTGTGTGTGTGTGGTGTTGGGGGGCCTTGCATACACGTAAGCTTACACACAGTCAGTGTACACTACTTCTACTACTACTAATAATAATATTAGTAATTAAAGCAGAAAATGTAAAAAAAAAGAAGAAAAAAGTTAGAAATGATTACAAGACTCATTTTATTCAGTCAGAGTTAAAACCTGCATAATAGTATTAATCAATAGAGTTAGGTGTCAGTGCACAAACTGTGTGTGTATGAGAGAGAGAAATGTCTTTATAGCCTTCATTTTTAAATAATGCTACGAGTAGACTTGGTGTCCAGTTTAGAGGTATTTTAGCCTGCCTTGAAGTTACAGTTTGCAGGCGTTACAGTTATTATCATGTAATATTTTAAAACATATTTAAAACTGTGCTTTACTAAAATGCAGGATCTATCATTGATAGGTAACCAGAGAAATAACACTAGTGAAATTAACAGTCCATATATCCTCTGGTATGTCATGTGTGCTTTTGCATGTGGTAGAAATAATCATAGTGGGCCACCAGGGCATATTTTGGTCCCAGTCCAGCCCTGGTCACTGTATAGTAGGAATAAATTATTTCATTATTTACAAACACCTGCTGGCAGCAAAAGGAAACTACTATTTGATTAGCAAAAAAATACTCAACTCTTTAGATTATATGTCATTTATTTTTCTTTTTTCTTTGTCAAGTAGAAACTTTTATAAGCATGTTAGCTACTGTTTATAGAGCCACTATATGTTTTTAGCTTGCACACAAATGCTTGTGTCTACTAATGCTATGTGCACAAACATTTCAGATGCACATTGTTGCTATAAAATGGCATCCTTTGGCCTCACATCTAACTTTAACAGTAGAAGACAAAAAGCATGCAATAAACTGCTAAACCTTGCATTCACTGACAGATCTGGATTAATCTACATTAATCTAAGAACTAATTGAAAAATCTATAGCCATGTTTAGATGTGCTTCACAGTCAGAAGAATTTGTGCTTTAAACCTTAAATCAGGGGACTTTTCTAAATGCATCAAGCATTTGAACAGACTAAATCATAGGCAGATTCATCCAGAAATAGTAAAAGAAAAAGTTGTGATTTTCGATGGAAACAAACGCCCTTTATCATCACCTTTCTACATGCCACTGATTTTGGTTTGTCTCCTCTCTCTTTTGGGACTTTTGTATCATTTTTCTTCTCCCATATTAATTGTGTGTATGCTGGTGTCTTTAATGAAGCTACAAGCCCAGCAGTACATACTTCTCTCTCCTTTAGGAGGTAACACATGCATGCAGAATAAGGATAATTTTACCCCAAACATCAGGAAAGGTGTTTCCATGCACACCAATCACATTAATAAACAGTATAAGCCACCTGTTTTGATCAGAAAGAAATTGTGATATGAACGAGCTTGATTGGGTTAGAATCATCCAATTGGCATGAAGCATTTTTATTTCGGTCACATTCTTAATTGATTTACTTGTGTCCATGTAAACATGGCTTGCGATACATACAAAATGATCCTCAAATATATAGAAACATAATCATTGATTGTTCATGATAATATAATGTTCATCACTGATTAATGACGAACGTGTACAATCTGTAAGCTGCAGACAGTTATATCATAGTATTCTGCATTTAGAGTTGACAGGATAAGATAAAGATAGTTTTGCAGAAATACAATTTGTACCCCATGAGGTGGCCTTGGCTGCTACACCAATGTTCTCTGATTCTATGCAAAATAAAATATTATTATTATCATTGTCATTTTTGTGTGCTCCAAAACACAAACGCAGCACAATATACCAGAAATATCTATAATGTATGGAAATTGAGGGGGTGGTCAGCACATCACAGAGATGTGGGTTTTAAGGTTCTGGTTACTCAAGCAGAAACAATGATTGGTATGATTATCCAGGAAGTTGGTGATTGATGTTGCTCAACTCCAAATTAATTTGTTGTGATATCTGCAGGCAGACGGGTAGAAGAGACACAAGAAAAAAAAAAGTGTCAGTCAGATTTTAAAATTGTCTTTAAAATTATGATGTAAGCGTATTTCTGGACAAACTTACCAGTAAAAATATAATACAAAAACCATTTATTAGATCACTACCCAATGTAAGGTTTACGCCACAGCTGCCTAATCAATAATAATATATGTTTTAGTTAGTTTTTGGCAGATTTCTGCATGATTTGTTTCTTTTTGTTTTTATGATAGATGGTCTAATAAATGTGTTAAGCACTGTGCATGCGTGCATTATATTCACACTTATCTCTTTTTAAAAAGATATTAAAACATTACCATGGAAAAATTAGCTTACGACTTGGCTTTCCAAGTCGGGTTTGTATCGTACAGAGGAGCTGGATCTGCTGCTGCTTCTTGGTTTCTGTAGGTATGATATTGATGTAATATGTATGTTGACCAGTGATCAAAAAAAGACAAACATTATTTAAAAAAACAACAAAAAAAATCTACTTTTAGTCAGATAGATGTTGTGTGAGAAGGAACTCACCCTGCTGTGGTACTTGCACTCCTAAATGTGAGCATCTCTGCTTCTTCCTCCTTTTCCTTCCTGTGACTTTTGGTCAGAGATGGTCTAATTTGGGTGTGAACATGATCTGCCTGATGTTGGGAAAAGTGGACACTAGCATAGACAATGTCATTACCATGGAAAAATGGTAATGTTGGCCATAGCTGCAGACATTAGAAACATAACTATTTTACACGCATGGATTATATACAGAGAGAACTTAAGGTAAGTACAACTTATAAGGAAATTTTACTATTTTGATTTTTCTGAAGCAGAGAGACATATTGCACATTACAGTTATTGTTGGTTTATTTCCTGTTCATGTTAGCGTACCTGGGTCGTTGACCCAGTGTTTTGGTTTTTATGTGTTTTGGAGCCTTGTTTTACGTCCTGTGTATCTTTTATTTGCTAGTTTAGTTTGCTTATATTCTTGAGCTTATTCAGTATTTATGGTTTTGGTTGTCTGAGTGAGTAACTGGGCCTGTTTATATTTTGATCTCGTCCTCTCTCCTTTGTGTTTCCTCGCTCCCTCTCTCCTCTGCCCTTCCTCCACTCCTTTGTCAGGCTCATGTCAGTCTACGTCTCATGGTTTCCTGTTTTATTGTGACAGTCTTCCGTCCCATGTTCAGTGTGAATAGTTTAGCTTTGTCCATCTCTTTGTGTCTAATTTGTATTCCCCATATGTTTTGCCTCCCCTCGCCATTCCATGTGTATGTAAACCCTCTGTTTCTCTAGCCAGGCTACCTGTTTAGTTCATGTGTTTTCCAGTGCGTTTGGTTATCCTGGACTAAATGTAAGAGAAAACGCATTTAAAATGAAACACAAAGAAGAGCATGGTTTGCTGTGAGATTGAAAAGTAATAAACAGTTACTGCCCAATCAGTTATTACTTTAAGACAAGCTGGAAAGTAGAGATTGCAGCAGTCACTTTGAAAGTGTTTTCTTTTTTTTCATTCATTCATTTATTTGTTCATTTCCAGGCACAACAAATACCTATATTGAACATAAAATGCACAAAACAAAAAACAAAAATTGCCTGAAAAAGGAGTGGGACGAAGAAAACTTATTAAATCCCACCCCTATACTCACTCATCAACAAAAAAACAAAAAAACAAAACAAAACAATATACTTCCCGCAGCTACGCCCATTATTGCATACAGTCCCATCAACAGCCCCGGGCGCATACAAGCATCTAAACTGCAGCTCGCAAGCAACAATTAGAGCCTTCATAGCTGAATACAGAATATATAAATTATAAATTACATTACCACAGGTAACAGGCAGTAATAACTACAAGTAACAAACACACACATACACACATACATATACATACATATATATCTACACACACATGTACATATATGTACATACATACGCACAGTCTTTTTTTTTTTTTTTTTTTTGAATCCATACCAGCAATGGTAAGAGAACAGACATTACAGAGCACACTAAAAAACCATCATTGAGTATACTGTGACCAGACCAACTGTTTGTAGAGAAATTTAAATCTATGAATATTTTTGCATTGTTTCAGTTGTAAACTCAGACTGTTCCAGATTTTCACACCACATACAGACACACAAAAACCTTTACGGGTTGTTCGAGTTCTGGGTAATTTGAATTCTCCAAATCCTCTAACATTATAAACCTTTTCTCGAATTTCAAATCTAGTTTGTAAATTTGCCGGTAAAAGTTTAGTAAAAGCTTTATACAAAATTATGGATGTATTGTAATTAACCAGATCCTGGAATTTAAGTAACTTTGCCTGAAGAAAGAATTTGTGAGTATGATCTAGATAACCAGCCTTGTGAATTATACGCAGTGCTCGTTTCTGTACTGTGACTAATGGATTAGTTGTATTTTTATATGTGTTTCCCCACACTTCCACACAATATGTATGTATTCTTACTTAGAGTCTCACCTCTTCACTGTTATCTGGTGTCTCTACAGGCTCAGGAATCTGCTGCTTGGAGGCTCTGTCATGTTCATTCATTAAAATCCATTTTAAAAGACAAACAAAAGAACAAAACTCAAAGTTAAGATGAACAAATTTTAGACCACAGAATAATTGACACTAAAGATGCACTCACATGAACCACAGGATGAGAGATGAGTACGAGAGCCAGAAGAATAATGAGGAGACTAGCAGGAACCATAAGAGATGCCATTGTCCATGTTCCTAAAAAAAAGTGATCAAATGCAATTATTAAACCTATTAGAAGTCATTCATTAGCTGATCCCACGTCCTCATTTTAGGTTTGACTGTGTTTTTTTAGTAGATAAAGACGAATAACTTAAACATGAATTGAACTGTGGTTTGGGCCTTGGCGATGGCTCCTGGGCCTGGCAGATCCACGTGTACTAATGAGAAGTAAAGTGAAAGAAGTAAAAGAATTGAAAAAAGGGAGGGAGTGTGGGGCACGAAAACGAGAATGAACAGCTTGTAGAACTGGGGGCTCAAATATGTATAAATAAGAACTGGAAGTGGTGTGTTTGGGGGCGTGGAAATTCAGAATTTATCTCCAACTAGTGTGTTATATATAAATATCAGCAGGATAAATCCATTACAGCATCTGTATTCCACTATTCATAGAACTTAATCTAAGCTAATTTTAATTACTGAGGATAAACCATTGACTGCTGTGGAAGCTCTTAGATATAATTCCCATTTTAAAATCATAAACAGAGCATTTCATGAGACAGCTACATGCATTTTATTACACTGAGACAATCAACATCAACATCTTCTCACCCCACACAGGAATTTAACAAGAACTGGCCATTATTAGAAAAACACAACCAGGTGATGGATGTGGTATGAGCTTAATCAACATGGCTGGTCTAACTTACCTGCTACAGCCTTCAGCTTTAAGGTGGAGTTGTGACGTCCTCTGGTGTTCTGCACTTCACAAAAATAACTCCCACTGTGCTCAGATCTGAAGTCAGTGATGGTGAAGCTCTGTCCGGATGCTTTAGGTGAGTCTTCATCCTCCTTATACCAGGTGTAATTAGCTGTGGGTTAGCATCACTGCTACAGGTCAGAGTCACTGAACTGCCCTCCACTATCTCAGCAGAGGGACTCACTGACACAGAGGGAAGCTTTGGAGCATCTGGGAAAGAAAACACAAGGAGGTATTAGCATGTTATTAATTTGTTTAATGCCATAGCAGCTGCTCAGTGAATTTGAATGATTTTAGTACAGCAGTCACTGTCCTCATCCATATTATGACTTCATGTTCCAGTGGCATCACAATTCATCTTTTAGAAAAGGAAAAAAAGGAATTTTAAAACTTTCATAGTGGTGCCACTAGGAGAATGTTAGCAACCTAGAAAACATGGACAAAGCTCAACACAAGTGTCGCTGGTGGCATTAGAGACAAGTTGATGAACAAATAATTCACAGTGTACCCTCACTGAATGTATTGCATGTATTCAAATAGCCAGTTGAGGTTTTTGAGTTTGCATGATGAAGATGTGATTCCATGTAATTGCAAATTTGTACCACAAGGTGGGGTAGTTAATCTACAGTAGTGTCAAGTCTCATCTTGATTTCAAGAGAAAAACGAGATCTTTGTGGACAGGCAGATGTGGACGGGACAGTGGCTCCTGTCAAAATGGCTACAGTAATGAATGTTGCACTTGATTAGTATTGCAGTTCTCCAACTAAGAAATAAGGGGACTAGAGCCTCTCCCAGCCACAGTGAGAGGCAGGATACACAATGAAAAGTTTGCCAGTGTGTCTCATAACCAGTGTTGGGTAAGTTACTTTAAAATAGTAACTTAGTTACATTACTAGTTACTTCTCTCAAAAGTAACTCAGTTACTTCAAGTTACTCGTTACTTTCAAAGTAACTAGTTACTAGGGAAAGTAACTTTGGTTTTACTCAGAATTCTCTTGTTAATGTGTTGCTTCCATAACTTTGCCAGTCTTCTAGCTTGCTTACTTGCCACAGTGCACTGTGCCACCTACCAATAGAAAGGAAAAGATAATGTGCATATTTCCAGGAGAGAAATCCCACGCCTGGACCGTTGTTGACCGCCGCCATGATTCTAGCCTACGTCACAGTGTCATGTGCGCCTTTTACATCCAACACAAAAACTGCAGTCGTGGTGCTTTCGACTGTACTCAGAACTCGGAAATTCTGCCTTCTGAATAGGAAGATGTAGGCAACACCAGACTGCAGATGAGCTGCATACAGGGCTGGACTGGGACAGAAAATTGGCCCGGGCATTTTGACTCCACCATTATAGGAAAAATCATAAAGCCTTTGAATGAAAATAAACACTGTTGTGACAGTGATGTTCACTGTTTTGATGGTATATATGCATCAATCTATCAATCGTTTGTTGTAAGATTCAGATAATTATTTTTTAAAAGCTAGACATTTTAAATGAGAATAAGAAAGAAAAGTATTTCTTTGTGCCCCCCTTTCCCTGTTAATGCCCTACATGCCCCCCTGGCCACACTTTGCTAGATCCGCCCCTGCACAGTTACCAGCTGTCAGCTACATAGAAAAGGATCCTGGTGTTATTTGTCTCTCAGAAACAGTTCATAACTTCCCTTCAACTCATTCATGTCACCTAAAAGATAAACCTGTTTCTCCATCACCTGTTCAGCTCTGATGATCCAGTAAGGACATCTCCTGGTTTCATCTTCATGTTTCCCTCTCACCACATAACCAAACCATATCATGACCACCAGCTTTTTTGCAGCTGTGGCTCCAGCAAACATCAGCTGATACTAGAAATTAATATTAAATAAATTCTAACAATAGCTGATCAAGCTTAAACGTGCTGCTGTTGTTTAGCGCGACATCCGCTGGTTTCCTCTTTCTGCGCAAAGTGAGCGATAAACAAACAAGAGAGAAAAGCCCATCAGCTGATCATTGATCAGTTTTCATGACTGAAGTAGAAACGGGAGAGGGAGGGAGGAGAATGAGAGAAGAAGAGGCAGCTGTGCAGCAAAGACACAGAATAACTCCAGCTTTGTGCCTTTTTCATTGTAGCTGAATTACGGGACAAACTGTTCCTTTTCACCTCAATAAGAAAGGCGTAATATTTTCTCTGAATACCAGACGGGACGGTTGGCAACTCTAATAACTTATGAACAAAATAAAGTTTAACATCGTTAACATCATAGCACCACCCAGCTGTATAGAAACTCCGTCATGCTAGCTAGCACGCAGTACGGAAAAAGTCAGAATAACAAAAATAAACTCCACCTAAACTTGGCTCATATCTGACCCAGAGAGACTGCAGGTCATAACTTCTTACCTGAAGTTCAGTTCACACTTGGACCTGCGGCCGCCTCGGGTCTCTTTTCCTTCTGCGTCCCCTTTCCTTCATCCACCTGCTGGCCTCCACCACTTGCTAATGTTACTGAATCTGTGGAAGCTCCGCGTCAACCACCACACGAAGTAACGAGTAACGACCCTATCTAAATCCCAGTAACGACTAACGCGTTCCTGATTTTGGCATAATAACTAGTTACCGTCCTCGTTACCACAATAATAACGTAGTTACTGTAACGCGTTATTTAATAACGCGTTAGTCCCAACACTGCTCATAACAAATAGCGAGACAGGCAATTATCTCAAATCCACATTTTCAGCCAATTTAGAATCCACAGTTAACCAAGTGAACATGTCTTGCCTGCAGGAGAATATTCAAAATCAACACCAGTTAGTTTGGATCCAGGAACTTCTTGCAGTAAGAAAAAAGTGCTAAGCAGTGCACGCGGAGGCACTGTTCACGACCAGGCAAGACAGGTAACTGCTTTGGGCCCAAGGACAGTAGAGTGCCCTCGGGAATAGACAAACTTGAAATTACAGCATTGGCAGAGTGAAAAGTACAATGACAGATGGCTGCAAAGGTGAGGGTGAAAAAAAGCAAGACGGTGAGTGGAGCAGGTGATTTAAAACAATACTAAATAACTAAATTCTGCTAGTATGTAATGTAATGTCCACCAGCATCACATTATTTTCTTTTGTTTACTTTGACATGTAGCATTATTTAGCTAAGCTAGCAGAGCAGCTTGGTGTGTCCATGTGGCTGTCATGTCACCACACTGAGCGCATCTGGTAAATGACTTGTTAGTGTAGCTAGCAGCTTGAACATCACCTTGGTATTGGTAAACACAGTCACTGCCATTTCTAAGCTCATGTTATACTTGTTGTTTTGTAGGACACCAGTAATGGAGTGATTTTAAGGATGAACTCTTGGAAAACATATTTTTGAAGTCAACTGATGAAAGCTGTGTGTGACGGAGCTAACCGTCAAGGTGAATGCTAAGTTACTATATTTAGATGCGTGTACTCGTTTAGTGTAAATTCTTCTGCTATATGTGCAGGGTGGTGTGTCTATTTTATTGTATTTTGCATATCTACCTGTGCAGAATCCAGTGCAAGTTTAATTCTCTGCAATAGAACTACTACATTACTCCTATCATATTGGATTAAAATAGTTATGTCCAAAAACATAATAGTGATTTTTGCTTAGGGTTTCAACAGACAATATGAATATAAACTCCTTTTTAAAAACATGTCCCAACTTTTGGGATAATTGATGTAGTATTCTTGACAGTAATACATAAATCTCTAAAGGGAGGGAAAGTGGGGAAAACATTACAAAAGATAGATGTATTTGTAAGGGTATAAAACAAAACTGTATACATTTAGTTACACTCACATTTCACATCAAGAGAGATGTATTCAGGTGTTGATGTTCCCAGCTTGTTCTCAGTTGTACAGTGGTACTCTTCAGAGTCAGAGGGCTGGATGGTGCTGAAGGAGAGCTGTGGTTCTTTACTAAGTTGTGTTTGATTCTTGTACCAGGTGTATGTAGCTGCTGGGTTAGCGTCACTGCTACAGGTCAGAGTCACTGAACTGCCCTCCACTATCTCAGCAGAGGGACTCACTGACACAGAGGGAAGCTTTGGAGCATCTGGGAAATGTATCTATATATATTAAAAAAAAAACAAAAAAAAACACCCAGCTCGCCCCTGCGGGCGGTGTTATCCTTCAAGCTCGCACCCCAGGGTGGCTGTGGCTACAATGTAGCTTGCCATCACCAGTGTGTGAATGTGTGTGTGAATGGGTGGATGACTGAATGTGTAAAGCGCTTTGGGGTCCTTAGGGACTAGTAAATCTTGTTCTTACCGTTCAGCTAACTCCTCAGGATTTGCCTGGCCCTCTGCAGGTACTTGGTGGTTGCAGCTTTCCTAGCGGCCTCTTCATGGTTCCCATTTGCCTGTGGGATCACCAGGTACTTGTAACTGGCCTCTATGTCTGCAATGTTGCTTTCTGGTAGTTCGATCCCCTCAGTTCTGACTACCTTCCCTCTCTTTGTTATTATTCGACTACACTTCTCCAGTCCAAATGACATCCCGATGTCGTTGCCTTATATCCTGGTAGTGTGGATCAGTGAATCGATGTCTCGTTCACTCTTGGCATACAGCTTGATGTCATCCATGTACAGGAGGTGGCTGACAACCGTAGCCAGTCATACATAGATAGATAGATACATAGATACATAGATAGATAGATAGATAGATAGATAGATAGATAGATAGATAGATAGATAGATAGATAGATAGATAGATAGATAGATAGATAGATAGATAGATAGATAGATAGATAGATAGATGAGGGTTTTGTTCTCCTTGTACCAGGTGTGTTTAGCTGCTGGATTAGCATCACTGCTACAAGTCAGATTGACTGAATCTCTCTCCACTATCATACCAGAAGATGTCATTAACACAATGGAGGTCTTTGGACCATCACAAATTTTAGGTAGATTGTGTGTTGCAGGACGTGGGGCAAGGTATTGTGATAAACCCCTTTAAAACATTCAAATAAAATTGTAAATTGTATTATTTTTTAACTGCTTCTTCACGAGCTATTACTGCTCAGTGTGTCCTAATGCATGACCAGGACTGAACTATCAGCCATCCAGGACCTCTACAGACAGGAAGGCCCTCCAGGTCGACTCTGATCCCAGCCACACACTGTTCATGCTCCTGCCAGGAGGTACAGGAGCATCCACACCCACATCAGCAGATTCAGGGACAGTTTCTAACCACAAGCCATCAGGCTACTGAACTGCTCAAAGTATTTTTACAGTAGTTTAAGTGATTTCTATTTATTTATTCTGCTGTTGTTATATTTTTATATTTTTTCTTTATTTATATGCATTTTCTTTTATTTTTGCCTTAATTACTTTATCTGCTATTTTGCTGATTATAATGTGCAATGTGCCACCTTCATATGACAAATAAAACTTGAAACTCAATGTTAATAATGGCAAGTGTGAAGAAGGTGGGCATCATATGGACTTCTTTTTATTTTGCATTTACATAAATAATTCTTTACTCACATTTTACATTAATGAAGATATATTCAGATATCCTCCTTCCCAGCACATTTTCAGCTGTACAGTAATATTCTCCAGAATCAGAGGGTTGGATGGACTGGAAGAACAGCTGTTTTTCTTTACTGACCAGTATTTGAGCCTTCCTGTACCAGGAATACTTAGGTAATGGGTTAGCTTCACTGCTGCAGGTCAGAGACACTAAACTGCCCTTAATGATGTCACCAGGAGCCGTCCTCATCACTGAGGGAACCTTTGGAGCATCTGGACAACAAAACATACATGAATGTGTTATTAGCCTTTAACTGTGTGTCATTGTCCAGAGCGATGATGGTTGAGCTGCACCAGCTGCTGGAAATTCTGTAAACGCTGTCATCATGATTAACACGATTAAAATTTTTAACTCAATCAACCCATTTGGAGCACAGAATGACTCAAAATCCTTCAAATGTCTCTGTCACTGCATTACGGACAGTTTGTTCAAAGTTTCTCCATTCTGTGCTCCAGATGGGTTGATTACATAAAAAATGTTTAATCGTGTTAACCATTATGATGCCGTGTTAGTGTTGAAAGCCCTAGCAAGAGCGAAAAAGATGATAGAGGGGTTCTGAAACTTCAATTTTTTGAACTTTTCAGGGACAGAGATATGGACATTACTTTTATTTTAGTGCAGTGGTGGTCCTAGCCTGTTTGGCGCCCTGGGCGAACACTCCCTCTGCCCCCCCCCCCCACACACACACACACACACATAAAACATATTATGGATTGTGCATCAACATAAAACTTGTTGGAACCATACTGAATTTCACCAGGAAACACACACATGCATGAAGAGAAAGAGATTATGCATACTATGCAAATGACTACCAAGAGAGAAATGACAATGACTAATTAATATTGTGCTTAACACACGCTCTTTTCTACTCCGGAATATTCTCATCAATTTTCTTGATATTTATTTATAATCACCTCTGTTAATCCTTGATATTTATAATTGAGTGATCTGTATATATTAGTGATATTTCTTGAATGTATAAAATCTGTAACATAATGTATTGTTTGGAGTTTAGTCTGTTACTGTTACTATTTTTACCATTTCTTCTTGGAGCAACTGTAACACACATAATTTCCTTAGGGATTAATAAAGTATTCTGATTCTGATTCTGATTGTTTCAGGATGACCTGCCATTATCCAATGACACATCTGCTTACCTGTATCTTTTGCTCATTTCTCCTCCTCTTTTTTTCTCTTGTCCATCTTCCATTGGTTTTAATTTTGCACTCCAGTATGAACACCCACCCCCCAACCCGAGGATTACGACAACATAACCTAATAGACCTACACCTTAGTTCACAGATTCGCTTTGTCTAAGGTTTATTTCTGGAATTTCGCACAACCCAGGTTCAAATCATGAATAGATAATGGGCTTGGATTTACAACATTATGAATGAAATGTGCTCTATTTGGAAGAAGCAGGCCCCCCTCCCCTTTCGACGGGTTTTGTGTGAGACTTTAAATCATCAAACTGTAAATTATTAATTTTAAATTGTTATTGATCCCTTTACCCCGAATCCTAAAGTGTATATTTATTTTCTTACTCTTCTTATATTTATGGTTTGTTTACTTGCACTGCTGTAACTGTAGCCTCGTCGTCTCGTGTCTCTATATACTGGACTGTATGTAGCGGAGATGACAATAAAGTTTACGAAAAGTGAGCGCGAAAAAACATCGGTGCAAATTATAAGTCTGTATCATGATGTCTGGTGTTTTCGTGTTTTTTTTTTTTTAATTTTGTTTTATTTTGCGAATTGGTTATTAGATGCTGCTCCAGCCAGCCAGAGAATCCCCCGCCACCCCGCCCTCTCCACCCTGCGCAGCAAGCAGCAGGCGCACCTCGCAAACGAAGGGCGTACTTACTCCCAGCAAATGGGCGATAGAAAACCCATCGGTGCCTATGCCATTCCCGATATGAGCTGGCATGATGTCGGGGCAGCATGAGCACGAGTAATTTTTTTTTTTTTTTTTACCGATGCCCGTGATGCCGATATTAGAATACAAATCAGTGTAAGCATGTAACGGTTATGAGCAGTATGAGGAAGGAAACTGTTCTTGTAACAAGAAACAAAGGCACTGATGAGCAGTCAGGCTTGCACCACTGTAGCCTAACCTTCATTTCTGCTTGCATATGTTTCTACAGTAGAACAACTGAGGCAATGGCTTTGAAGTATCGTTAGGCTCTTTTTCATCTTTGTTTTTTGACCAGTAGGCAACAGGTGAAATGTCTTGCCCAAGGACACAACAACAGAGACTGTCGGAGCCAGGGCTCAAACCGGCAACCTTCCGATTACAAAACGAACTGCCAACACTTGAGCCACGATAACGTATTGAAATTAACACTGCACTATACATAGTATAGGGATATAATACAGATAAATACTTATTGGTCAGTCAGTACCTGTGACAGTCAGAGTTGTTCCAGGTGAAATGTTCCCCCCACACTGTAAAATCTAATTAGTTCACAGAACTCAACTAATCTATGTAAACTCGTTGCCTCAAAAAGATTGAGTAATGTTTGACTTAAGATGATTAAGCTAGGCCAACTTACCCATTTTGAGTACACTGTAAAGCCTCTTTAGTTCCCAGAACTCAACAAAACTATGTAAACTTGTTGCCTCAAAAACACTAAGTATAGCTTGCTTAAGATGACTGTTAGGACAACTTATTCATTGCAAGTCTGCAGTATTAAGAATAATTTGATATTTCTGACTGTACAATACTAATTGTTTACCTACTTACAAACATTTTAAGTTCAACTAAATGAAAAAAACAATTTGTGGTAACCTGAATATGATTAAAAATAATTAACAACACTTTTTGTAATGATGTTAAAATCAGCCCAACTTTTATTTTCAAACACAACAAAGTACAACAGCCAACATACTGGACACTGTTCTGCTGAACAACAAACAATTTGCCATCACTGTTATAATCTTACAATGAAACAAAGTCTCAGATTTAATTATTCTGAAAAGTTTAGGCCTTCAACAACTTTGTTTTATACTTACATTACTTATATAATAAAAATAAAATATTTGTTGTTCTGTCACAAGTGAAGTCTCTGATTTAAACAACACATTTGTTTTGCATTCCAACAAAGGAGCTGGAATGTTGTAATATTTTAAGGATGGCTTGTTTCCAGTCCAGGCATTACAGCCTGAATGACTATCATGGATCGAGGTGATCCAAATTTAAGTGCAGAAGAAAGTCTATAACTTCCCTTAAGTACAGTGGCAGTGGATGTGGGTTGGAGACGCAATGAGCTTGAACCTGCAGGCGACCATCTTCACTGACCACACCATCTGTGACGGAGGACTCATCTCTCCTGGTGTTCTTCAAGCAAACAATTATATTTTTTGGAAAATGAACTTAATTGCTTTCTTAAAACAATTTTTCTGCATTTGGTATAGAACAGATTCCAATTTAGACAATCTCAGGCCCCCTCCCCACCGGAGAGGTGACATTCAATGTCTTACTTGTCAGTCTAGATAGCCCTAACCACCACCCAACATACAATAATGTCATGAAAGCATCATTTTAAAAAGGGCTATGCAAACATGGCCAATAACTTTCATTCTAATGACAGGCTCCGACAACCGCAGCCGACAAATTCCATCCTCCTTTTCCCCAGATTGCCCTTTCTGTATTGGATTATGGGTGTATAGTATTTAATTCTGCTGCCAGAACAAGTCTTCATAAGTTAAATAGTATCCAATATCAAGCGTTAAGACTTTGCTCAGGTGCATTCAAAACAACATCTGCAGCAGCACTACAGGTAGAAATGAGGGAAATGCCATTACAAATAAGAAGGGCAAGTTTACAAGGACATGGTCAAGACCATCCGGCAAAAACTGTTTTCCATACATGCTGGGAAAAAGAGAAAATGGAATTGAAGAGCTTTGGGTGGAGAGTGGGACAGAAAGCAGCTGACCTTACTCTGGACAAGATAAACACAAGTCAAACAGTGCCACTGCCTACAATACCACCATGGATGCTCCCTGATGCAGTGGTAGATTTCACATTGTTAAAAAAAAGAACAAGGAGAAGGGTTTTATCTTAAATTCACATACAGCACAAGAATATTTTAATCAGTATTATAGTTATGTCAAAATCTACACAGATGCATCAAAGAATACAGCCAACCAAAGTGGGATAGCATTTATAGTTCCTGAATTTAATATCAAGGTGGGAAAAGGATCAGTGACGATTTATCAGTGTACACAGGTGAAATGGTTTCCATATTGTTAGCTATCCAGTGGATTGAGGAAACGAAACCACTAAGGTCTGTGATATGTTCAGACTCGAGCTCATCACTGGCCAGCCTGCAAGACAGTCACTCAGACTGCAGACCTGACATTATTCAGACTTATTATGATGGGGCTTGTAGTCACATTCTTATGGGTACCAGCGCATCGTGGAGTTAAAAGAAATGAAATGGCAGATAGGACAGCAAAAGTCGCAACAAGGAGACCGATGGTAGATATGGTTATTAGTGTGAGTAGGACGGAGCTCAAGAGTAGAATACGATACAAAATGAAGGAAAGGTGGCAAAAGCAATGGGAGGAAGAGAGGAAAGGGCAGTGGTTGTACAAAATCCAAAGGAAAGTGGGGGGAATGAGAAGTACAGGATGAAATAGGAGAGAGGAGACGATTATATCTCGACGGAGATTCGTACACACTGGTTTAAATAGCACATTATTATTATTATTATTATTATTATTATTATTTTATTTTATTTTTCTTTGGCCTGTCCCGTTTGGCTCTTTTGCCATCAGAATTGTTGTCTAAAGGCAAAGAAAGATGCCCAACGGATTTACTTTACCAAACTGACCATCCCAGCCTTGCCGTAATGGTCCATTTGATTCACCTTTTATTGTTTATTTTATTTTCACTTACTGAATACGGGACAGACTTGACTGGGGGAAAGAAGGGGAGAAAGAAAGAGGGAAAGAGAAACAGCTGAGAAGAGGGACGGGGGAGAAGGGCAAAAGACAAAAACCAACAGAACGGGCAGAGAAAAAAAATGCATATATCAATCACCTGGATCATAGCACATTATTTTTAATAGGTAAACACTGTACATGGGAGTGTGAATGCAGTAGGGAACAGGAAACAACAGAACATGTTTTATTGCATTGACAGAAGTATAATATTAAAAGGAGACAACTGATCAAAAAGCTGGACGATATGAAAGTGAAGTTTGACTTGATTGATTTATTTCACGTGAGCTTTATAAGTGACAGTTATCAGGCTGTATTTCGGTTTTTAAGGCAGACCCATTTCATCAGGGTTATTTTATTTTATTTTATTTTATTTTATTTTATTTTATTTTATTTTATTTTATTTTTGTCATTTCGGGCCTCACTCCACACCAGTTGGTGGCGGTAATGCACCATTTTGCTTTTTGCCAACCGCCAATAAACCCTATACAGAAGAAGAAGAACACTCGCGCTCTACCGGAACCTCACCACGTGACACAGGCGGAAGTAAACAAACAAAGGCATCAACACCGTCCCACGCGTGTGTGTCTGATCACAGAGACTGCTGTATTGAGTGTGTGAGCTGCCGCACTAACAATGCCTTCAGTTCAGTATCTGAGAGAGTTTATCAACGAGCGACTAACTGCTGCTGCTGAGCAAATATTCTTGGAGTTTGAAAAAACGATCGTCCGGTACGAGCAAGAGATCGACCAGAGGCGGAGCCAGACATTTGAAACACCCGGGGCTTAGCCCAAAGAGTAGTATGCATGTGGGATTTTTTTTTTTTTTTTTTTTTTTTGGGGGGGGGGGGGGGGGGGGGGGGTGTAGAAATGACTAAAAGATTAATAGGCTCTGTTCAAAAAAGAATGACTTCATATAGGGAAAAATATATATCACATGTGCAGGACACCTTAAACTAGTTTTTTAATTAAGCAGCAAGGCAGAACAAGGTCAGGGCTGTATCAAGACACAAGGACTAAACCCCAATTCAACCAGACCAAGAACTGATCCGGAATTAAAACAGGACTACAACAGTTCAAAATCAGGACTACTGAGGACTTAACCAAGACAGAACCAGAATCAGAACTAGATGATAGCACTAAAAATCATCATAGACCTGCACTACACTTATTTTTTAATTCTACCAAAGTCCACTATTTAGATTGAGAAAAGTTTATATAATTATTTAGCCTTGTTGTGCAAACAAGCCTGCAGAACGTAATAAATACAGAATTTGAAAAATAACAAACCTAAAAAGAAACACTAGGTACGAGATACATGAGTACCTATGATACGGTGATACTTTTGGTAAACAACCATTTGACTAACATGTCTGTCTCACCTGCTCTTGTTCATCTGTTCTGTCCTCGTTCTCCTCTCTCTCCCTCTTTGTGCTGACAATCATCAAATATACAGTTGAAACCAGATATTTACTCTTCAGATAAAAACACTTTTTTAATTGTAACATCAAATCAGACTAAATGTTTATTTTTTTAGATTGATAAATATAAAAAACATATTTGTTAACTTTAAGAGTAAAGAGAGAAACTATCTGTATTTCTTAATTGCAAATGGCACCAAATTGTATTCAAACTGAGCCACACTTATGGAGCTCCACAGTTCTTTTCCTGGTGTTTTGGTTGACATCTCTTGATTTTCCCATTTCAAAGAAACAGGCTCTGTGTTTTGCCTTATATGCATCCACAGCTGTGCCACCAATTTACTCACATGGACTCTACTAACCTATCAGAAGCTTCTTCAGCTCAGAATGGAATCGTCTGGAGTTTTCTTATTAATTAACAATAAATTTAGTGTACATGTACTCCTAAATTTGATGAAAGTGATAAAAATAGCTCTGTCTCTCTTTATTCTGAAATTTAACTAATTCAAAATATATTTCAATATTTATCTAAAACAAAAATTTACTCTAAATTGATGTTGTACAGTAAAAATGTTTTATGTTTTCTCCCTAAAGTGTATGTAAATATCTGGTTACAAATGTGAATATCCTGCTGTGTACTGAAATCCCTCTTGTTTTGCATAGAAATATACTGAACAACATACAAAGCATAATATATAAAATAACATTTACCTGAGTTTTTTCTTTGAAAGAAGCCTCGAATGTCCATTCTTATGTTTCAGTACATAACTGAAACCGATTTAGTCGGGGAGGGTAAGAACTGAAAATATGAAATAAACACACGTAAGCTAAGACTCTAAAAAAATAGCATTTGTTCGGCTTTTCATTTTGCCATTTGTTGATTCACTTGAAGAGCAAGTAACGTAATATTGGTCAAGTGATCAGTTTCATATCAATCTTTCGTGATGCACCGTCATATTTACATTATTTGTACGGCACGAATGATTTGCTTTGGTACCTTGTCAAACTTAAGCTCTCCTTAGTATGGCTGGCTCCGTCTCTCCAACAGCGCACTCACGGGCAGCAGCTGCCCCGCCCCCTCGCTCAGTCGCTTAGTGCCTGAGCTTGGATCATACCAATATCAGGGGGGGATTCACGCACAGTCGTAAATTCCCACAGTGTGCACTATGTGCTTCGAATATTGTGTGTACTTTTTGTTTTATACAGTTGTCAGCCAGGCATCTAACTATGAAAAAATTACACTCCAAAATACCCCGGGCTTCTGACAAAACAACCCGGGCTTAAGCCCCGTAAGCCACCCCCACGCTCCGCCCCTGAGATCGACCGTCAGCGCAGACTGATGGATATCACCTGGAAACCCGAAATAAAGCTGCACAGGACAGGTGAGTGTCACTCTGATGGAGGATCCTAATCACAGCTCTGCGGGACATTTATTATTGTGAAGGCTTTTTGGAGACGTAAGTAAGCAAAATGTATTTATATTCCACTTTTCACACGTTTTCAAACCCCCCGCCGTCTTTCGCTACTCAGGTTACACATGATTTATAAGTCACTTAGATAACTTCAAAATGTTATTGTTTGGCTTTTTTCAGTATTTTATTTGTTCCTGAGTAAATCGGTTTGGCTGAGATCAAAGTTATAGTTTTTACACAGCTGAATAAAGGTCAAGCAGACAACTGATTATCAGTAGTATGAGATGCTCGAGAATATACTGTATAATATAGGCTACGGTATCCTGTTATAGTTTGGATAGCAAGGAGTTTATTAAACTTCACCGAAACAATCTGCAAATTTCATTAAAATTTAATAAACTATCATCTTGTCTTTATTGTTAGTTAGCACATACCTTAAACATTTAAAGCTGTAAGCTAATGATAGTTATATAAGAGCAGATGCATGGTGGTGCAATAAGCTGTACGTTGTATGGCCAATGGATGCATGATCTGATTAGTCGACTAATCGCAGAAATAGTCGGTGAGTAGTCCATATCAAAATAATCGTTTGTTGCACCCCTAATTTATATGCCACTTTTGACAGATAAAAATAAATAAAAAATTATATTGGGAACTACAGTGAACGACAGAGAAAAACTGCACTGTAGGCTCCACCGAGCGAGATACTTAGTGGTGAGATATGTCGAAGAAGGACGGCTTCACCCCATTCTTGGATCGCAAGAAGTCACTCGGAGACACTGAAGTCCAACTTCAAATCTGTATTCCGCAAAGCATCTCCATATGGAGGTGTTAAGCAAGCAACCAGTGCCACTAGTGATGTGTCGGTGGCGAACGAAACGGCTCTTAGAGCTGGATCTTTGAAGTGAACGACGCGTACAAGCTCCGAAGCGCATACAAAATGCAACAGAAGTCCTCCAGGATGCTAGGCGCAGTGTTGAGCTTTTGTTACCTAGTGGCTACACAAGCCAAGAAGTACCAACGACCCGATTTGGTGTGTGGTAGCTGAACCACTTCTTTGCACGCTTTGAGGTGAAGGGAAAGAGGCAACAGCAGCAAAAACATTGGACAGCAGCAGCAGCCCAAGCCTCATAGTGCAGGAATATGAGGTGAGGCGCACACTGAGGGCAGTGAACCCCAGGAAGGCCACCGGACCAGATGGGGTAACCGCAAAGGTCCTAAAAGAGTCTTTCAGCTCTCCTTCTTGTTCTTTCCTCATCTTCACTAAGATTTTCAACACTTCACTGTCCCAGTCCTGCATCCCGCCGTGCCTAAAGTCAGCCACAATTGTCCCACTGCCAAAGCATACTAACATTAGCAGCCTCAACGTTTACCGACCAGTTGCTCTAACACCTGTTATAATGAAGTGCTTCGAGAAACTGGTCCGACGTCACATCATGTCCTGCTTGCCACCCACACTCGACCTGCTCCAGTTTGCATACAGAGCTAACAGATCAACTGAAGATGCCATCGCTACAACACTCCACACCACCATCTCTCACCTGGAAGTGCAGGGCCGTTACGCCAGGCTGCTCTTTGTTGACTTTAGCTCTGCTTTCAATACGATACTCCCGGACAGACTAATAGTTAAACTGCTGGAAATTGGACTTCCGTCCACCACCTGCCGCTGGATCAGAGACTTCCTCTCAGACCGTGTACAGAGAGTTAGAGTGGGGCCTCATCTTTCCTCAGCCCTCAGCCTCAACACTGGCTCTCCACAAGGCTGTGTACTGAGTCCCCTACTGTACACTCTGTACACACATGACTGTGTTAGTTCCCACCCAGACAACACAGTCATCATATTTGCAGATGATACCACCGTGGTGGGGCTCATCTCAGGGGGAGATGAGACGGCGTACAGAGCTGAAGTTCAGAGGCTGTCAGATTGGTGTGCAGTCAACAACCTGGACCTCAATACCACCAAAACAAAAGAACTGGTAGTTGACTTCAGAAGGAGGAAGTCCGAGCTGCAGCCTGTCAGCATCAACGGGGAGTGCGTGGAAACGGTCTCCAGCTTCAAGTTTCTGGGTGTGCACATAGACACAGACCTCCAATGGAGCTCTAACACCTCTGCGGTCTTAAAGAAGGCCCAACAGCGTCTCCACTTTCTGAAAATCCTCAGAAAAATGGACCTGAAGAAGGAGCTGCTGACCGTCTTCTACCGCTGCTCCATTGAAAGTGTGCTGACATATTGCATCGGTGTGTGGTTCTCCAGCTGCACCACAGCACACAGAAAGGCACTCCAGAGGGTCATCAATATGGCCCAAAAAATCATTGGACATCCTCTTCCCTCCCTGAAGGACCTGTACAGCACTCGCTGTCTCAAGAGGGCATGCAGCATCCTATGGGACTGCACACACCCAGGACACCGGGTGTTTAAGCTGCTGCCGTCTGGCAGGAGGTTCAGGCTGCTGAGGTCTCAAACAAATAGACTCAAGGACAGCTTTTACAACAGGGCATTAGCCCTGATCAATGTAAATAGCTGACCTGACTGGCTACCTCCCTGGACTTTTTTAGGGGGGAGGTAACAATGTTTGAAACAATAACAATAATATTTATATTTATAACAAGGTGCAATAATAATTAATGTGCAATAATAACAGTGTGCAATACACATACACTTATTCTTCTTTTTATACTAAGTTAATATACTGTGTTGTGTTGTTTGTTGCATTGTGATGTGTCATATCGTGTTGTGTTGTGTTATATGTAGTGCCGACGTAGGACAGTTTTTCCAATTTCATTGTACTACTGTACAATGAATGACTGTGCAATGCCAATAAAGAGTTATTTTATCTTATCTTATGGTAGTAACAGGCAAATGAACTTTTTTTTTAATTATTTGAATATATATAAGTGCTTGTGTATAAATACACAAACAATACACATGTGCTTTCAATTGTGTAATTTAAGTGATCTAGGTAGCTCTGTTTTGGAAGTTCAGTTAACGCTAGAAATGTGTTTTGGAGTTTGTACGTGCCTAGTCTCTAGGGGCCAGCATATACAGTATATTTATATATAAACATATATAAATAAAACCACTGTATTAATATACTGCAACAACATGGGAATAGAGCAGCTGCGAGAGAATTCGACATTAATGAGTCAATGTTACGGAAGTGCAGCTTTTGGCTTTCCCCATATTTCAAAAGTGCTTCATCTCTTTGCTATGACTGTCGCCAGGCATAATTTGCAGACGATAATGGTTGTAGCCGCTGTGATGCTTTCGACCAAAACAGGCGCAGCTTGATGACATCATCAACATCCGCTATCGCGGTAGAGCAATTTAGTCAATATCTCTATCGTTGGCCAAATTTATATCGTTTCTATCGTATATCGTTCTGCAAGTCTTGAATTGGAGGCTGGCTTGATACAAGTGCTTGTTTTGTGGTGTAATTTTATAAATAGAATAGAATATGGCCCGCACTTCAACTTTTGCTTGAGTGTATTGCACTTCTTAGTTTTAACACCAGGGGGAGCTGCTGTTGATCAAGGCAGTTGCTCCACCAAAAAGGACAATCACAGAAGAAATTTACCCCAAGTTAGTAAACATGGCAGTACCAAAGAAGTGAAAGGTAGAAAGTGAGTGCAGAAAATTTCAGACACGGTGGGAGAGTGAATATTTCTTCAAAGAATTCAAGGGGAAGTGTGTTTGTTTGATCTGCACTGAAACTGTGGCAATTATGAAAGAGTATAATGTACGACGTCATTATGAAACCAAACATCAGGCCTATGCATCCTATACTGGTGCTGAGCGAGAGCAGAAATTAAAGCAAAGGGTAGTGTAAGAGCCAATTAAAGGTTAATTTTATTGGTACTGGTAAAATGATTAGAGGAGAAATATATATGTTTGATGTTAAGAATATAATTCTAGTTGATTTTAAAATACTGTTTGTTAAATGTATAGAATATAGAAGTGCAACATTCTAATGCGCTTTTTAGTATTTTGGGCTTCCGGCACACTGTAATTACGTAGTTGGGGAGTCGGATAAGCTGGAAGCAACACAGTTTTTTGACCGAGTCTTGCCATGTAAATTAAAAGTTTCAATAAACATATTTTTTGCAAGAAAAGTACCTGGACTTGCTCGCGTTTCAAATGCATATTGCTGGACTGACTCCTAAAGGTGGTACAGAAGAGTGAAATAGAGACGGAGTGCCGCCACTACAGGTAGCTCTCCTACGGGGTCAGCAACAGTATTTTTTTCAGGCTCAAAAGGTCCAGAAAGAGGCTACAATAGCCAGCTATGAGGTCGCCCAACTCATCGCAAGACATGGCAAGCCTTTTTCAGTTGGAGACCTCGTAAAACACGGCCTTGTTAAAGTCACCGAAATAATGTGCCCGGAAAAAGTGCAGGATTCAACAACGTCAGCATGTCCAGAAATCCAGTTATGCGATGCATTGAAGACTTGTCAGCCAACATTAAACTGCAACTGTCTGATAAAGCTGTGCTTTTGATTTTTACTCCATCGCATTCGATGAGAGCACCGATGCCACAGACACCGCACAGCTGCTATTTTTTTTGCGGGGAGTGGACGAGAGCACGAGCACTTTAGGTGAGTAAAAAATATATTCCACAGTACCCGTGTGTTAATGTGCAGGTACACATGCTTCAAATATCAATAATGCGCATCAATTCTGTCACTACCCTGCTTTTGCGCACCACTTTCTTATATGCGTTTTTCTTGTTAACACACAGAGTACACACTGCTGTGTGTACACACCATCTGATGCAGATCTGCTCCTTGATCAAGTGACATTTGTCTGGATTTATGGCACGAGTGGCAATCAGCAGCAGGATGGCCCGATTTACATACCCAGCGCAGCTGATACTCACCAGAATAATTTACTAAAATTATATGGACTCCTGTTATTAAGTCCAGTTCAGTCTGTTAATGTTGATAATCATTTCAAACGGACGTTAATAGATGTTTTGCTAAGCCTAATAACTTAAATAATAAACTTGAAATGTGCCCGTCCCATTTTCCCCTTTATTGTTTTTTCTCTGTGCTGTAAATCTTCTGTCTAAGAAGAAATCTGAGGCTGCTGTTCTGAGAATGAGGTACCAAAGCTTTTTCTGAATAAATCAATAAAGATCCATTTATGGAAAGCTGTGATGAAGGCAGTTTTGTCTTTAATTATATTCAACAATATAACACACATTTGACCACTTTTAAGTGATTTTTCTAACTTTAATACAGTAAAGTTAAGGTTATATACCTCATTTCTAGTAAGTGGCCCAGCCCCTCCTATATTTTTATGTTTGTGGCCCTCAGTGAAAGAAGTTTGGACACCCCTGACTAGGGCTGAACGATATATCGCATTTGCGATAATATCGCGACATGATCAAGTGCAATTTTCTAACCGCAAAGGCTGCGATTATACTGCGATTATAAGGCTGTCCAAATTACTACCATATCCCAGAATTCATAGCGCGGCCCAGCCAAACTCCAGTTTCCAGCAATGGCGGCCGCTACTAAGTTTTAAAATTACTCATACTAATCTTTCTGGGTCACAAAATAAACTTTTAACATATTTTCAGGCGAGAAAGTAGTTGTGTAAACATCAAATATCTGCTCGGTTTATCAAGATATCCCATATTTGCAAAAGTGCTTCGACGTTTTCAGAGGCGTCTGCTACCCACCAGCTCGACAGCTAGCCGGGAGCTCGAGGGTTACTGATGCGGCCGAGAACGGCACAACTCCCGGCACATCATTTTCAGATCACCGCGGAGTTTCGCTGCTCAGGTTAAACGTGATATATAAGTCACTTAGACAACCTAAAAAACTTTATTAATCCCCCGGGTGGGTTCCTCCTTGGTTTTCACACAGCTGACTAAACGTCAAACAGAAAACTTATTAAACAGAAGTATGAGACAGTCGAGAATTTACACCAGTGTCTGGTTATATTTTAGATAGCAAGAAGCAGACGGCCGAGTTTATTAAACTCCACCGAGACAGCGGTGACGCTAATCAGAACTAGCCTTCTGATTAGCTAATCAGAAGGCTAGACCGTCCAATTTCACGCCTTTAAACTTTAAAGGCGTGTTTGTGTGTGTGTTTATACAATTGCTATTATGTTTGCACTTTATGTGTAATGTTACTGACTGCAGAGATCAGTAAGATGTGTGTATATTTTATTTATTAGTTTTATTTATTTAATATTATTTTTTAATTGAATGACTGTCTAGTAGTTCACAGATGTCGAAAAACTGAGTGTGGTAAAGCCACTGATTTTTTTTTATGTATATTTCTGCAATCTGCACATTGTACTGACTTTCATTTTAATGTTTACACCAGGGTTCCTTGTCAGCACTTTATGCTCAGATGTTTGTAAGCTAAAAATAAACTATTGTGTATGTTCAAATATACTGTTGTGATTGAAGAAGTTAAATAAAAATGTCAGTCATCAATTCATGCATCACCTCATGTCATCATAACAGAGGTCTGTCTTCCAGGAAAGAACAGTTTAAAATTAATGTAATATAGTATTGGCCATACTATATGATGTATTGCTTGTCTTTGTTTAATAATACAGAAGACAAAGACCTTAAAAAATAATCGCATATCGCATCGCAATCGCAATATTGGGGCAAAAAATCGCAATTAGATTATTTTCCATAATCGTTCAGCCCTACCCCTGACATAAACCTTTCAAAATAAAGGTGAAGATCCTGTTGAGATTCAAAATAAACTGAAATTATGACAAAATACATTATTTTCAAACATCACAATTCAGAATATGCATGAAACAAATTACTTCATGTTTTTATTTGAGGTAACTTTAAATGGTGCTTACAGTCACCACATGGTAGCTCAAACAGAAGGATCAGTCTAAACAAATCCAGGACCTTATTCCTAAATGAGGGGCTGCCTCTGTAGCAGGGACATGGTTTAGTTATGAAAAGTCTGACATGGACCTGAAAACTGTACTATGCAAATTATGGTGCAAACTGGTCCAGACCACAGACTCAAACATGACAAACCTCTTCTACCACCTACGCAAGAGTCATGTGACAGAGTATGGAGAGAGTTTATAGATGAGAAGCAAAAAAGAGGTGTTTTACATCGGGATATGAGATTTTGGTCATATCGCACATCCATAGTTTAATGTCTCAATGCACTCTGAAATGAAAGCAGAGCACAAATAAGCACTTGGAGTTAAAAAAGAAATCATGAATCAATTAATAGACCAAAATGTATTCTAAAATTTTGACTCATCAAAGTTGCCCCCTTTGGCAGCTATAGCAGCTGAACACAGCCGTGACATTCTTTCTCCAATAGAAATCAAATATTCTTCCATATCTGTTGCTGAAGTTCCCATAAATGTGGACCTTGTAGTTGCTTTGCTTTCACTCTTCTGTCCAGTTCATCCCCAACCAGCTCGGTGGGGTTTAAGTCTGGCGACTGTGCTGAGCACTCCGTGTTTTCAAGCTTACCGTCTTGTTCTTTTTTTCTGAGGTAGTTCTGGCACACCCTGGGCTTGTGTTTTGGCTCATTATCTTGCTGACCAACTAGGTGCATACCAGAGGGTACCGCATGGTGCTGCAGAATGCTGTGGTAGCTGTTTTAGTTCAGGAAGCCTCTCAATCTGTACCCTGGATCCAGCAAACAGCCCCAGACCATCACACTTCCTCCTCCATGTTTGAGGGTTGATGCCACACACTGTGACCCATCCTTTCCTCTCATCAACGGCCCACAAAGATCCTGCATGATGAACAGAAAATTTCAAGCTGTGCTTGAATCTGTTGCCCTGTGAGCCGTAATTCACGCAAGCTGTTAACGCTCAGAAACTTGTCCTCTGATTCAGTCGTGTCTTTGGGCCTGCCAGACCTCTTGCAGTCAGAGTTTGTTTCTTTTGATGTTGAATGAAACTGTACTCACTGATACCTGGTCTTTTTTTGCAGTGTAGGAGAGACCTACATTTTTCAGTTATATGATGTTCTGTCTATCTTCCATTGTTAATTGCCTTTTTCTTGCCAACACACTACTTTCTGCAGTAAAATACTGTTGCTCTGATGCTCCAGAGGGTATGTAACCACAGTGTGTTCCAGCACTGTTTTTATGCAGACAGAGGTGTCTGTAAGTAATCCAGAAAAGTGGGAACCCCTATAGCACATGTGTCAAAGTCAAGGCCCGCAGGCCACATCCGGCCCGGCGTACATTTATATCCGGCCCGCGAGATCATTTTATATAGATATACTATTATTGTTATGCATGGCCCGGCGATATGAGGCGCTAATAACATACAAACTACAGGTCCCATAATGCAGCGCTGCAGCCTCCTTGCTGAATGCTAGGCTAACTGGGAACCTTCCCGCGTCAATCAAGTCAAACTTCTGTTATTGCAAAGCTGGCTGCTCACAATGGTCGAGAGAAAAGTTGATTCTGAAAGCAGAGCCTTTCAGCGCCAGTGGGTGACTGAATATATGTTTACAGACATTGCTGTAAACATATAGTTAGTCTGTCTGTTAGTCTATCTGGTTATTGTTCCCACTGCTCTTGCACATGTGCTACAATCAGCTGATTTTAGTTTGCCATATGCCATTACATTTATTTTCATTGCACAAAAGGAGGAGACCATGATGGTAAAGTAGAAACTGCATCCAGGACAAAACGGCTGCTAACACAACTATGGCTCTGTGCAAGCACCTGTGCAGACAGCATGCTAACGCTAAGCTAGCCAACAGCCATAGATATCAAGCATAATTTAATTATTTTTTTGTGTTGTCTATTTGGTCAGTATGATTTTTTTTTCTCTATTATCACTTCACTTTTCTTTTAATTGTCTCCTTTTCCCCCTCCAGACATCCCACAGCAGCATGTCTGTAAGGAGGAGGAAGTTGTCGCTGACCAGCAGCTGTGGAACCAGGAGATGAGCTCCAATCTGGACCAGGGGGAACCAGAACCTCCACAGATTAAAGAGGAACAGGAGCAACTCTGTAGCAGTCAGGAGGGAGAGCAGCTGGCACTGAAGGAGGAGATTCATGCCTTTATGCTGACTGCTGCTGAGGAAAAAGACCACAGTGAACCAGAACCAAAAAGAGACCATCTCAACTGTGTCAGCTCTGATGTAACTGTGAGAGAATATCAGGGAGCAGGGAAGAAAGGTCACAATAATGTAGAATACCAACCTACACCAGACAGTCAGTGTAAGTCTGACAAAACTAAAAAGTCTTTAAAATGTGATGTTTGTGGAGAAGTCTACAAATATAATTATGAAATGGATATGCATTATAGAATCCATACAGGGGGGAAGCCGTTTTCCTGTAAAACATGTGGGAAAAAGTTTGTACATAGGAATTCTGTAGTGAAGCACATGAGAATCCACACAGGAGAGAAACTATATCATTGTAAAATATGTGGGAAAAGGTTTGTACATCGTTCTCTAGAGAAGCACATGAGAATGCACACAGGTGAGAAACCATATCATTGTAAAACATGTGGGAAAACGTTCAGCCGTAAAAGTAATTTAACAGAGCACATGAAAATCCATACAGGTGAGAAACCATATCATTGTAAAACATGTGGGAAGGCATTCAGACGTGGTAGTCATTTGTTTCGCCACATAAAAATACACATATAGAGGTGTACTCTTTTAACAAGATTAACAGTTTAGCAAGCTGTGTAGAGCGCAAAGTTGAACAAGTCAGCGTGGTAACTAATGGTAGACACAGCATGGTAGGAAGGAGGTTATGGTTAGTTTCATTTTAAAAGTAGGTGGCAAATTTTGACAAACTATTCTATTATGCTAGTAAGCACTCTCTGCTTACGACCAAAGTTTTAGGAGTGACAGCGGTGAGAGAGAGAGAGTTTTGAGATGTGAGAGATTTGTGAGAGATTTGTGAGAGATTTGTGACACTATAGTATGGAGTAGAGCTGGGCGATATGAGATTTTTTCATATCACGATATGTTTTTTTCATTTCAGGCGATAACGATATCTATCACGATATAAGCCAAATAACTATATTTGCAAGATTTAAATGTGCCGTTGTAAAATGTGAAATAATCAGCAGCTTGTTTTTATTTAAATATTTATTTCCCATAATAAGTTCAACAGGGTAGATGTACCAAAGAAACATGAGACTTTTTCAGATAAATAAAGGCAAATATTGCAAACTATACAAAAGGCAGCCGCTAAAGCGTTTAAGTTTCAAAATAGAACAAACGAAACAGACTAAATTGTCAATTCCACTTAGAAACAAAATATTAATTCTAAAAATAAATCTTACTTTATTTTACAGAAGAACAGACAAAACTAACTTTTGTCAATATCAAATAAACTGAGAACTAAAAGGAAATTCTCAATCTCTCCTTGTTGTATAGCTGAGCTTTTCAAACAGTTTTAACAGTTACTTTAGTCTGACAAAAGCCGAATGACGAATTAGTGCTTCCAGTCAGAGACTGAGGCTACGTCCACAAGTACACGGGTATTTTTGAAAACGGAGATTTTCCGTTTTCGTTTTAAAAAATAATCCTGTCCACACATAAAGGGAGAAATGAAGGAAAACGCTGCTATGAACATGCCAAAGCAGCAGGTGGCGCTAGATTCCTAACCGTGCAGAAATGTTGGCCAATCAGAAGTCTAGAAGCCTCGGTGGGAAAAAGTAAACAAAGCTGGGGCATAGAAGCAGAACCGAGTCGTATGTGTGGACGGACAGTAACTGTGTGTATATGTAAGCATTTAAACACTGCAGAGAGTAGAATTAACAGTATTGTAGAAATTCATTTCACCGAAACAATAACGTGGCGCACAGTGTGACGCATGCACCAGTTTATTGTCTTTCCAGACTTGCTTTCGGCACAATTTACAGTGCACACTACTCTGGTTTTTGTCAGACTTGAAATAGCCGAAATACCTTCACCCTACGGAACTTCTATGGCTCTTCCGTTCGACAATCTCTCCGGCATTGGAACCATTATCTGTTTTCTCTTCGGTCACGCTCGGTTGATTTTTCTAGTTGGCACACTCATTTCCTCCATTACCCGCTGGCTGCTTCCCAAACAAACACACGTGCGGCTTGGCACTTGTGCTGTACGTAACAAGTCACGCGACGTGACGCTGCGGCTGTGATTGGTTCGGCTCTGCGCTACTTAATTTGGATTGGCTGACCTTTTTTTTTTTTTTTTTTTTTTTTTAAGAGGACAAGAGCGGCGAGGTCTATCGCGATAGTTTAATTTCTCTATCGAGTAAAAGTTATATCGCGATACATATCGTTATCGTTCTATTGCCCAGCTCTAGTATGGAGTATGTAGTTAGTGTGTTGTGTAGCTGTTGGTTTTGTTTTGTGTGTCAGAACAATGATGCCGAATGTCACAGTTGCTGCCATAAAGCCACCAAAGGCAGATTACAGTGTAAACGCTGTCTCCAGGTGGAAAACAGGAGGAGTGATACACCACTGGCTGTCAGGCCTGCAGGTATCAGGCCTGTGATGTTCTCCTCTGTCTTACAGTGGAGAGAAATAATTTTTTGGAGTGGCACAAATAATTTGTGTGGCATCTTATTTGATGCAGAATCAGAGTGTTCTGTAAATAGTTTAGTCTTTCCTGCATTTTTAGGTAAATAGTTGCATGTACCTTTTTTATTTGCAAAACTCATGTATAGGTTTATTAAATTTACAATTTCTATTTGCATTTCATGTTATGAAAATGATTTGTGAAACATGCTTTTTGTTGTTGTTACAGTAAAAAAATATATCTGATTTCATGTTGTTGTTCTTTTTTTTTTTTCTTTTTTTTTTAATCAATTGTACTAATGAAAACATAACTGTAAATTCAGATGTGAGGTTGTGCTGAAAAGAATGATACCAAACAAGGCAATTAGACATGCTGAGGTCAAATCAACCCTGGACCTCAGATGGTTAAACTTTTTTTCCTAAAGTAACACAATAGTTACTTTTCCTCGTGGCTCAAAGAGTTGGTAGTTCGTCTTGTAACCGGAAGGTTGCCGTTCGAGCCCCGGCTCTGACAGTCTCGGTCGTTGTGTCCTTGGGCAAGACGCTTCACCTACCGCCTACTGGTGATGGCCAGAGGGGCTGATGGTGCGATATGGCAGCCTCGCTTCTGTCAGTCTGCCCCAGGGCAGCTTTGGCTACAACTGTAGCTTGCCTCCACCAGTGTGTGAATATGAGAGTGAATGAATAGTGGAATTGTTCAGCGCTTTGAGGGCCCCGAAAAGCACTATATAAATGCAATCCATTATTATTATTTAATTACTTTTATAATATTGTAACTAAGTTAATAACTGAGTTACAATATCATAGTTTTTTGAAAACCTAACTACAGGGTGGGCCATTTATATGGATACCCCATAATAAAATGGGAATGATTGGTGATATTAAAGTCCTGTTTGTGGCACATTAGTATATGTGAGGGGGCAAACTCCTCAAGATGGGTGGTGACCATGGTGGCCATTTAGAAGTCGGCCATCTTGAATACAACTTTTGTTTTTTTCAATAGGAAGAGGGCCATGTGACACATCAAACTTATTGGTAATGTCACAAAAAACACAATGGTGTGCTTGGCTTCAATGTAACTTTATTCCCTGTACATAAAGTTTGTCTTTTGCTCAAATTTTTTTTTCTATAAAAATATGATTATTGAACAATGAACAAAATGAGATTAAATATTTTATTCGAGCAATCAGACAGGCACCAACAGAGCCCTGTGAATATAACGCAAGATGCGCAACTTTAAAAAGGTTTTGATCACAAATCACACATTTGAATCAGCGGGTAGAGAACCTTACTTTTTTCTACCACTGTCTGGCTGATATTGATCCCCCCCCCCCCCCCCCCCCCCCCCCCAATCACCGGTTATCAGTGACGGTCTGCTCTCTCGTGAACTAGCAAAAGTGCCAAATACAGTACGAGCACGCCTGAGGGGGTGATTGGGGGGCGAAAACAGTCCCATTATATCACTACTATCCATCCGTATGTAGTGAAGTCGATTTTGGTAGGCTTTTACATGATGTCCGTGAATGCAGCACTAACATCCACACCTTCCCAGCTGATAATTAGAGGCCTTGTCAGAAACAGTAGCGCTTCTCTACCACACGAAGGCACTTGGCATTCTTTTCCCATCAAAGGTGGCCAATAGCGTTAGGCGGTTAAGCACCGCAGAGTGGTTTGATTTCTTCAGAAAAGCCGCTCATTTTAGTATTGCCCCTTAGACAGTGGATTGTGCAACACTGCTGCTGTGTTGTTGTAGCCTTGTCATTTTACAAACGTCTATGGACTGGCCTTGACTGACTCCTGGTTTTATGGTCTTTTACTCCAAATTGGGTGGGTGTATTTGTCCCAATTAATGTGTATTTGTGGCGATCGTGGCTCAAGAGTTGGGAGTTCACCTTGTAATCGGAAGGTTGCCAGTTCGAGCCCCGGCTTGGACAGTCTCGGTCGTTGTGTCCTTGGGCAAGACACTTCACCCGTTGCCTACTGGTGGTGGTCAGAGGGCCCAGTGGCGCCAGTGTCCGGCAGCCTCGGCTCTGTCAGTGCGCCCCAGGGTGGCTGTGGCTACAATGTAGCTGCCATCACCAGTGTGTGAATGGGTGGATGACTGAATATGTAAAGCGCTTTGGGGTCCTTAGGGACTAGTAAAGCGCTATATAAATACAGGCCATTTACCATTTTTTACATTTATATCTCTTTTACTGATTTGTTTCATGTTTTATATGTTTTGTTGCTTTGGTGGAGGTGCGGCCGCTCGTTGTGGGACTAGGCACGTGAGGTGGAATCGACCCCCCCGGATTCATGAGAGTGTACACACCGGGAATAGGTAGATTGCAGTGTGAGTGACAGTGAGGTTTGCAGTGGAATTAGGTGGCACCCTTGGGTTGCCTCCTCAAGTGGCCGGGCGCCACCATTTTGTTTAGTTATTATATCGAGCTCTTATTGAGTAACTGTCTTGCTGTCTCAGCCCTGCTACCTTAAGAACTTATCTGATTTTACAGTTCTCTGCTTTTAGTAGTATTCTTAATAAGTTTTGAGTTGTAAAACTGATCTGCCTCACCTCTGCTGTTAATAACGAGCCTGTGGGCTTTGGTAGCTAGTGTAAAATCCACATTGGCCATAGAAATCTTTCCTGGGGTGTAACTCTCCCCCCCCCCCAGGTGGCGTTGTCAACATCCCTTATTCACCTTCACTGGTTATCCTCCTTCGTGCCACCACACATGCATCCATTAATCCATCAGCATACATCTGTTAAATCTACTAAATCACCATTGTCATAATGAACCCTTTGGAAGACCCTCTGGATCCTGCGTTTAAATGAGCACACCACATCAGATGTTCTGTGAGCCACTGAAACCAACTTCAGTGTAGTGTTTTCAGTGGATCCACCTCCCAGTTTTTCAGATTAGTTTTACAGTGTGGGCTGGATTAGCTGACCCTGAATCCTCCCTTAGTTGCACTGCAATTGTCCAAGAGGGCTGGAGGCTTCCCATGATGCACAGACTATTTTGTCTTTACTCACCTCGTTTCATCTGCTGCACCCGGTTGGGGTGAGAGAAGGAAGACAGTGAGGAAAGCTGGGCATCACTGGTCAAGAACTGCTCCAGAATCTAATTGCCAACTCCATTCCTGAAAATCAGAGCTTTTAGCAATGAGGGCGGCGCTTCAGAAAGATTTTGAGAACATGCATTATGCCCTCTACTTTTTATACAGTGAATAATTTATTAATCCTGTGCGTTCTAGTCAAAAGCACGTAAGTGAGACAATCACACGATGGGGTGAGCAACAAGTGTCCAGAGCGCAGCGATGAAGACAGTGGAAGAAGTTTGAAGGAAGAGGAAATGCTGTCTCACCCGTTTCGTAATTGATTTGTAAACTGCTGTTCACAAACGATGTCCATCTAATCTGACTGAGCTGGAGCTGTTTTGCAAAGAAGAATGGGCAAGAATTTCTCTAGATGTGCAAAGCTAGTAGAGACATACTCTGGCAGCTGTAATTGCAGCAAAAGGTGGTTCTATAAAGTATTGACTCAGGGGGCTGAATAATTACGCACACTCCACTTTGCAGTTACTTATTAATAAAAAATGTTTGGAATCATGTATGATTTTCGTTCCACTTCTCACATGTACACCACTTTGTGTTGGTTTTCACACGGAATTCCAATAAAATTGATTCATGTTTGTGGCTGTAATGTGACAAAATGATGAAAAGTTCAAGGGGGCCGAATACTTTTGCAAGCCACTGTAGGTAAACTGAGACATATGTGAAGCATACAGTGGGTCTGTGTAATGGCTTATTGGGTAGAAACAGGGTCTAAACCAGGGGTGTTTTATACAATTATATCTGGCCCACAAAGTAATTTCATATCTCAATTATTAATGTCTCCTTGTATGTGGGAGCCGAATCTTGAGCCCTGCTGAGAAACAGTGTTGGGGAGTAACCGAATACATGTACTCGCGTTACGTATTTAAAATAGAAAATGTGAGTATTCCGTTTTTTCTAGGGTTTTTGGGTCAAAATATGTCATATTGTGTGTGAAGCTGGTATACAGTATACAGTACTATGCAACAGTACTATCATCCCAGACTTTCTTGGCATTTTGTAAAGTGGTCTGGAGCAATAGTAGTTCCCCAGGCTTTCCTGTCTGTGTGTGTGGGTGTGTGTGCCATTTAACACTGACTTTTGACTCATTCAAGCATAAAAAAGTCCTCTAGCTCAAAATATGAACCAGTGTTTCGTCTGCATATAACAAAAAACTTAATTCAATTCAATTTTATTCATATAGCGCCAAATCACAACAAAAGTTGCCTCAAGGCGCTTCATAGATACAGAGAAAAACCCAACAATCATATGACCCCTATTAGCGAGCACTTTGGCGACAGTGGGAAGGAAAAACTCCCTTTTAACAGGAAGAAACCTCTGACAGAACCAGGCTCCGGGAGGGGCGGGGCCATCTGCTGCGATCGGTTGGGGTGAGAGAAGGAAGACAGGATAAAAGACATGCTGTGGAAGAGAGACAGGTTAATAACAGATATGATTCAATGCAGAGAGGTCTATTAACACATAGTGAGTGAGAAAGGTGACTGGAAAGGAAAAACTCAATGCATCATGGGAATCCCCGGCAGCCTACGTCTATTGCAGCATAACTAAGGGAGGATTCAGGGTCACCTGGTCCAGCCCTAACTATATGCTTTGGCAAAAAGGAAAGTTTTTAACCTAATCTCAAAAGTAGAGATAGTGCCTGTCTCCCAAATCCAAACTGGAAGCTGGTTCCACAGAAGAGGGGCCTGAAAACTGAAGGCTCTCCCTCCCATTCTACTTTTAAATACTCTAGGAACAACAAGTAGGCCTGCAGAGCGAGAGCGGAGCGCTCTAATAGGGTGATATGGCACTACAACGTTATTAAGATAAGATGGGGCCTAATTATTTAAGACCTTGTATGTGAGGAGCAGGATTTTGAATTCAAATCTGGATTTAACAGGAAGCCAATGAAGGGAAGCCAAAACAGGGGAAATATGCTCTCTCTTTCTAGTCCCTGTCAAGACACTTGCTGCAGCATTTTGGATTAGCTGAAGGCTTTTCAGTGAGTTTTTTCGACATCCTGATAATAATGAATTGCAGTCGTCCAGCCTGGAAGTAATAAATGCGTGAACTAGTTTTTCAGTTACACTCTGAGACAGGATATTTCTAACTTTAGAGATGTTGCGCAAATGGAAGAACGCAGTCTTACATATTTGTTTAATATGTGCGTTGAAGGACACATCCTGGTCAAAAATGACTCCAAGGTTCCTCACAGTTTTACTGGAGGCCAAGGTAATGCCATCCAGAGTAAGAATCTGGTTAGATACCATATTTCTAGGCTTTTCAGGGCCGAGTACAATAACCTCAGTTTGACCTGAATTAAGAAGCAGAAAGTTAGCGGCCATCCAGGTCTCTATGTTTTTAAGACATTCCTGCAGTTTAACTAATTGGTGTGTGTTATCTGGCTTCATGGACAGATAGAGCTGGGTGTCATCTGCATAGCAGTGAAAATTTATGCTATGTCTTCTAATGATGCTGCCTAGGGGAAGCATGTATAGTGTAAACAGAATTGGTCCTAGCACTGAACCCTGTGGAACTCCATAATTAACCTCAGCGTGTGAAGGGGACTCTCCATTTACATGTACAAATTGGAGTCTATTAGATAGATATGATACAAACCACTGCAGTGCAGTACCTGTAATACCTACAGCATGTTCTAATCGCTCTAATAGGATATTATGGTCAACAGTATCGAACGCTGCACTAAGGTCTAGCAGGACAAGCACAGAGATGAGTCCACTGTCAGAGGCCATGAGAAGATCATTTGTAACCTTCACTAAAGCTGTTTCTGTGCTGTGATGAGCTCTGAAACCTGACTGAAACTCTTCTATTAAGCCATTCCTCTGCAGATGATCAGTTAGCTGTTTGACAACTACTCTTTCAAGGATTTTTGATATGAAAGGAAGGTTAGAGATTGGCCTATAATTAGCTAAGACTGCTGGGTCTAGAGATGGCTTTTTGAGTAAAGGTTTAACTACAGCCACCTCTAAGGCCTGTGGTACATAGCCGATTATTAAAGATAGTTTGATCATATTTAAGATCGAAGAATTAATTAATGAGCAGTTTTGTAGGAATGGGGTCCAAAAGACACGTTGATGGTTTGGAGGAAGCAATTATTGAAGTTAACTCAGAAAGATCAATTGGAGAAAAAGAGTCTAACTTAACATCAATGGTACTAAAAGTAGCTGTAGATAATATTACATCTGTGGTATGATTATTGGTAATTTTTTCTCTAATGATAAAAATTTTATTTGTGAAGAAGTTCATGAAGTCATTACTAGTTAACGTTAAAGGGATGGTTGGCTCAAAAGAACTCTGACTTTTTGTCAGCCTGGCTACAGTGCTGAAGAGAAACCTGGGGTTGTTCTTATTTTCTTCAATCAGTGATGAATAGTAAGATGTTCTGGCTTTGCGGAGGGCTTTCTTATAAAGCAGCAAACTATTTCTCAAAGCTAAATGATGATCCTCTAAATTTGTGACACGCCATTTCCTCTCCAGTTTACGAGTCATCTGCTTTAGGGTACGTGTTTGAGAATTATACCACGGAGTCAGGTACTTCTGATTTGAGGCCTTAGTTTTCACAGGAGCTACAGTATCCAGAGTCGTAGGTAGTGAGGAGGTAAAATTATTAACAAGATTGTCATGGTCCTGGGCCATGTTGGCCCAGTGTTCTTAGTTTCCTTGTATGTTTGTATTTTGTTCCTTGCTTAGGCCATGTTTTCTGAGTTGCCCTGTTGTGTTGTTCCCTAAGTGTTTTCCCTTCATGGCTTTTACCCCCTGTGTGCCCCTCTGTGTATCTGTGAGCCCTCGTCTCTCCTTATGTTTTATTCCATGTTTCCCCTGCCCATTATGTCTAAGTTCTCCCCGTGCTCTCTCTTCCCCCTGTGTGCCCTCTATGTATTTATGAGCCCTCGTCTCCCTTTGTGGTTGTTTCATGTTTCCCCAGCCCGTTATGTCTGTGTTTTCCCCGTGCTCTCTCTCCTCCTGTCTGAACCTCTGTGCACTTCCTGTTTACTTTGTGACTCTCACGCCCGTACATGTCATGTTCAGTTCACCCCGCCCTGTCTCGTTATGATTATCAGTGTCACCTGTGTTCCCCGTGTGTTCCCACTTTCCTCGTTAACCCTCTGTGTATTTCTGTCTGCGTCTCCCTCTGTTCAGCGTGACGTCGTCCTTCATGTTGTGTGGATCTTCCTGTGCCTTCCTGCGAATGTTAGTTTACTTTTTCCCAGTTAGTTCTGTATTTCCTGTATTCTGCCGTGCCAGCATTAAAGCTGTGTTCTTTAAGTTTATCCCCGTGTCTGTGAGTCTGCATCCTGGGTCCTTCTCCTGCCTGCCGCACAGCGATTCATGACAGTACGACGTCACCAGATATGGACCCAGCAGCGCTCAACCCACCAGAAGAACTGCGTCTGGACATTATCTACTCCGTGGAAAGACTCCTGCATCTGTGGCTCGAACATGAGGGGAAGGAATTTCGCCGTGCTGTGGAAACCAAACTACAGCGTTTAATCTCTGGTCTTCCCTGGCTACTCAGTGCGCTCCACCCACTTGAACAGGATTTAATCCACAACGAACTCCACCTTCATCCCCCAGCTGCTACTACCCACCTGCCTGAAGGGCCGGATGTGGAGCCGCTCGGCCCGTCAGAACCATCATCAAAAAAGAAACGACGATCACGCCGCCAGCGCGCCACCCCACAGCCGGACATTCAGACTTGTACATCGCCGGCTATGGTGAATAAGGACTCTTTTTCTGTGTCGAACCGTGGGACTATTCGTTCAGGGGTTGTGTTTTGTGCTTCGGATGGAAATGTGAACAGTTTATTAGCTACCCAGCCTCCTGAAGCTTTCTTAGCTGCCCAGCCTCCTGAAGCTCTCTTAGCTGCCCAGCTACAAGCTGCGTCTCCTGTGTCCCCGCTAGCACAGCCATTAACTCCACCACACGCTCCATTTTCACCTCTACCATCGCTTCAGTCATCAGTTCGGTCTGCCACTCAGTCGCCCTTAGTTCCGTCATCCACACTACCACCTGTTTCCCTTCCACCATCACTACACCCAGCCATTCAGGCTGCTACTCAGTCAGACATTCAACCCATAGCCCTGCCGTTAATATGCTCTATAGCTGAGCCACTAGCCGCCCAACCCGCAGCCACTCCTCCACCCGTCACACCTCCACTACAACCATCACTGCAATCCCCAGTGCAGTCTCCAGTGTCCCCAGTGCAGTCTCCAGTGTCCCCAGTGCAGTCTCCAGTGTCCCCAGTGCAGTCTCCAGTGTCCCCAGTGCAGTCTCCAGTGTCCCCAGTGCAGCATCCCTTAGCACAGTCATCCACTCAATCACCAGCTCCACTTTCCCCTCAACTATCACTACCACCTCTAGCTCAGTCTCCTGTGCACTCACCTCTGGTTCATTCTCCTGTGAAGTCATCAACTCCACTGCCTACTCCACTCTCACCACCTCCGTTACAACAGACATCAGTTCAGTCCCCTGTGCCAGTGCAGACGCCCTCAGTTCAGTCTCCCGTGCAGTTATCTACTTCACCACCATCAGTAGCTCAGCTCCCACTCTCATCCGCATCTCCAGTAGCTCAGCTCGCACCTGAACCATTGGCCCAGTCCCCGATAGCAATACGGTCTTCTGTTCGGCTTAACATTCAGCCAGGGGTCCCAAACCTCTCTGGCTCTACATCAGCTCCTGCTGGAAGCTCGGATGAGCTCATCCAGGACTCCGCGGCTCCCACGCCGCCATCTACCTCGTCCGCTGGGGGTTCCAGTGAGCCCGGCCAGCAGCACCTCGTCTCCGCTGAAGGGTCCGAGGGGCCCGTTCAGCCTCCTGTCTCCGCTGGAGGGTCCGAGGGGCCCGTTCAGCCTCCTGTCTCCGCTGGAGGGTCCGAGGGGCCCGTTCAGCCTCACGCCGCATCAGCTGGAGGGCCCGAGGAGCCTGTCCAGCCGCCACCTGCGACCGCCTCGTCGTCGCCTGGTCCGGCTGCATCTGCCTGTGCTTCTGCTACGCCTGGGCCAGCCTCTGCCTCTGCTTCTGCTACGCCTGGTCCGGTCTCAGCCTCTGCTTCTGGTCCAGCTTTGGCTTCTGCTTCTGCTCCGCCTGGCCCAGCTTCGGCTTCAGCCTGTGCTCCCCCTGGTCCAGCCTCAGCCTCTGCAGCTCCGCCTGGTCCAGCCTCAGCCTCTGCAGCTCCGCCTGGTCCGGCCTCCGAGTCTTCGTCCTCGTCTGGTCCGGCCTCCGAGTCTTCGTCCTCGTCTGGTCCAGCCTCAGCCTGTGCTTCGCCTGGTCCGGCCCCCGCATCGCCACCGTCTGGTCCTGCCTCGTCTGGTCCTGCCTCGTCTGGTCCTGCCTCGTCTGGTCCTGTGCCCACCAGGCCATGGCCAGCACGCCTGAGACTGGAGGGCCGCCGCTGCCTTCCGCGCGGTCGGCCCCCTGAACTGCTCCGTTGTCTCCTTCGCCGCCGCCGCCGCCGCCTTCCGCGCGGTCGGCCTCCTGAACTGCTCCGTTGTCTCCTTCGCCGCCGCCGCCGCCGCCTTCCGCGCGGTCGGCCTCCTGAACTGCTCCGTTGTCTCCTTCGCCGCCGCCGTTGCCTTGTGCACGGCCGGCCTCCTGAACTGTTTCCACGTCGCCGCCGTTGCCTTGCGCACGGCCGGCCTCCTGAACTGTTTCCACGTCTCCGCCGTTGCCTTGCGCACGGCCGGCCTCCTGAACTGTTTCCACGTCTCCGCCGTTGCCTTCCGCATGGTCGGCCCCCTGAACTGCTCTGTGTTTGGGTTGTTTTCTTGGGCTCCGGTGTTTGCTGTGCTCTTCTTTTGTTTTCTGTTCCGAGCCCTCCGTCCTGGGCCCCCGCCGCCCGCCCTGGGTTGTTTTCTGTTTGGTTTTGTTTTTCTGTGTTTGGGCTGTCTGGAGCCAGCCCTTGAGGGGGGGGTACTGTCATGGTCCTGGGCCATGTTGGCCCAGTGTTCTTAGTTTCCTTGTATGTTTGTATTTTGTTCCTTGCTTAGGCCATGTTTTCTGAGTTGCCCTGTTGTGTTGTTCCCTAAGTGTTTTCCCTTCATGGCTTTTACCCCCTGTGTGCCCCTCTGTGTATCTGTGAGCCCTCGTCTCTCCTTATGTTTTATTCCATGTTTCCCCTGCCCATTATGTCTAAGTTCTCCCCGTGCTCTCTCTTCCCCCTGTGTGCCCTCTATGTATTTATGAGCCCTCGTCTCCCTTTGTGGTTGTTTCATGTTTCCCCAGCCCGTTATGTCTGTGTTTTCCCCGTGCTCTCTCTCCTCCTGTCTGAACCTCTGTGCACTTCCTGTTTACTTTGTGACTCTCACGCCCGTACATGTCATGTTCAGTTCACCCCGCCCTGTCTCGTTATGATTATCAGTGTCACCTGTGTTCCCCGTGTGTTCCCACTTTCCTCGTTAACCCTCTGTGTATTTCTGTCTGCGTCTCCCTCTGTTCAGCGTGACGTCGTCCTTCATGTTGTGTGGATCTTCCTGTGCCTTCCTGCGAATGTTAGTTTACTTTTTCCCAGTTAGTTCTGTATTTCCTGTATTCTGCCGTGCCAGCATTAAAGCTGTGTTCTTTAAGTTTATCCCCGTGTCTGTGAGTCTGCATCCTGGGTCCTTCTCCTGCCTGCCGCACAGCGATTCATGACAAAGATAATCGACCTCTGTTGGAGTAGTGTTCAGATAGCTGCTCTGCTCTGTGTTGGTACAGGGCATTGAAGATGATAACAGTGGGTGGATTATATTCTTCAACTTAGTTACAGCGCTTTCAGAAAGACATCTACTTTGATAAAGTCTACTCTCCACTGCTGTGTAATCAATTATTGTAAATGTAAATGTTATCAGGAAATGATCAGACAGGAGAGGGTTTTCAGGAAACACTGTTAAATGTTCAGTTTCTATGCCATATGTTAAAACAAGTGTGATTAAAGTGGTGGGTGGGTTCTTTTACATTTTGAAAGAAGCCAATTGAGTCTAATAACAGATTAAATGCCATGTTGAGGCTGTCATTTTTAGCATCTACATGGGTGTTAAAATCACCCACAATAATTATTTTATCTGAGCTGAGAACTAAATCAGAGAGAAACTCTGTGTAAGGCCCAGGTGGACGATAGATGATAACAAGTAAGACTGGTTTCTGAGTTTTACAGCTGGGGTGGACAATGTTAAGCATCAGGCTTTCAAGTGAATGAAAAGTCTGTCTTGGTCTTTCATTAATTAATAGGCTGGTGTGAAAAATTGCTGCCACACCGCCCCCTCGGCCTGTGCTTCGAGATTTCTGGTAGTTAGAATGACTCGGGGGTGTTGATTCATTTAAACTAACATAATCATCCTGCTGCAACCAGGTTTCTGTAAGGCAGAGTAAATCAATTTGTTGATCAATTATTAAGTCATGTACTAACAGAGACTTGGAGGAGAGAGACCTAATATTTAATAATCCACATTTCACTGTTTTACTCTTTGGTTCAGATGTGGATACTGTATTGTTCTTTCTTTGTAATTGTTTATGTTTAAGTCTTTTTTTTGCTGGTTTTTAGTTTGTTTTTGTCTTTTTGGAAGCTGACACAGTCTATATGGGGGTTTTTTTTGGGGGGGGGGGGGGTAGCAGGAGGAGAGAAGCTGCAGAGAGGCGTGTAAGACTGCAACTCTGCTTCCTGGTCCCAACTCTGGATAGTCATATTTTGGGGGGTTTAATAAATTTGTCCATATTTCTAGAAATGAGAGCTGCCCCATTCAAAGTGGGATGGATGCCGTCTCTCCTAACAAGACCAGGTTTCCTCCAGAAGGTTTGCCAATTATCTATGAAGCCCACATCGTTTCTGGGACACCACTCAGACAGCCAGCAATTTAAGGAGAACATGCGGCTAAACATGTCACTCCTGGTCTGATTGGGGAGGGGACCAGAGAAAGTCCGACATTGTTTTGGCAAAGTTGCACGTGATTCAATATTGATTTTAGTGGCGTAACCGGGTGTCATTACTGCCGACGGGAATTATGATTTTACTGAATTTACTTCGCCTGCTCTGGCCCCTGGAAGACAATTGACCATGGTTGCAGGTGTGTCTAGCTTCACATGTCTGAGAACAGAATCACCAATTACCAGAGTTTGACCCCCTGTGTGGGGAAAAACGGTTAGACACATGAACGGGTTGGTGGTGTACCTGGGGCTTCTGTTTAGGACTATGCTTCCTCCTCACTGTCACCCAGCCACCCTCTTTCCCCAGTTGCTTGGGGTCTGCCGGGGAACAGCTAGCGGGGCCTACGCTATCTTCGGCTGCACCAGCTACAGGGGCCTGGCTAGCTACGGGTGAATGAAGGGTGCGAAGCCGAGTCTCAGTAATCAGTAATCCTGGCCTCCAGAGCTGCAAACATGCTACATTTGTTACAGATATATTACTGCTAAAGGAGGCAGAGGAGTAACTAAACATCTGACACAATGAGCAAGAAAGTGCAGGAGGGACAGGTGAAGTAGCCATGGTGCTAACGAGTCGACTACGAGCTAAGCTAGCGAAACAGTACAGAGTAGGGGTGGGTTTTAATAATTGATTCATCGATTAAAATCGGGCAGCATGGTGGCATGGTGGTTAGCACTGTTGCCGCACAGCAAGAAGGTCCTGAGTTCAATTCCACCATCAGGCCGGGGTCTTTCTGTGTGGAGTTTGCATGTTCTCCCCGTGTTTGCGTGGGTTCCCTCTGGGTACTCCGGCTTCCTCCCACCGTCCAAAGACATGCAGCTTGTGGGGATAGGTTAACTGGTTAATCCAAATTGCCACTAGGTGTGAATGTGCAAGTGAATGTGAGTGCGAATGGTTGTCTGTCCCTGTGTGTTGGCCCTGTGACAGACTGGCGACCTGTCCAGGGTGTACCCCGCCTCTCGCCCTATGACAGCTGGGATAGGCTCCAGCGCCCCCCGCGACCCTGAAAAGGATAAGCGGAAGCGAATGGATGGATGGATGGATGGATTAAAATCGATTCTGGCTTGGACAACGTGATATCAATTCATTAAAATCCTGAATCGATTTTTCTTATATAAATGTATTTTGCCCAAAATGCCAGAATCTCAGGTGAAACGTCATAAAATTTCAACAACCACCAAACATTTAAGACAGTAAACGAGAGCAGGTACACGGCTTCTGCACAAAGACGTAAACACACAGCACGGACCCGCGGATCAGAATCAGTGAGATGTTGCCTTTCTCACCCGACGGCACAGACACGGTCAGGGTTGAAACCCGACAGCTCGCTGATTCTGATGTTTCGGTGGGTCCGCGCTTTGTGTTTACATCCTTTTTGCGCTGATTCTAAAGTTGTTAGTTTTATCTCTCTCCAAACAATATTGACCGAACCAGCAGCAAAAGAAGATCCAAACTATGCTTCACATAAACATCGTCATGGATTCACTCTGACTTTTGCTGTTTTGCTTCCACCACGATAAAATCACACTTCATGCACAGCTCTCTCTCTCTCTCTCTTTCTCAGTGTACTTCAAGAACAGCTTCCCATCTAAAAATCTGTTTTCTGCATCATTCGCTTGCTTGTTACACACAAGACTACCGTTATTTACAGCGCTGTCAGGCCGCTGTTTTTTTTTCTTTTTACATACAGTACTTCCGAAAAGAAAACCTAATTTCTGCCGTTCAATACTGAACAAATTTAAACTTTTTAAAATTATGCAAAATGCAAAATGCTTAGCCGTGTCTCTAATAAAACCGCTGTAACTTCAGAGGTAATGTTCATAAGTTGATTAATGATTTTCTTTCGTTTTTGATGTACTGCAGAATATTTTTATAAAATCCCAGGCCAGGATAATTAGTTTCATGTTTTTCTGTGTTTTATCTTCAGCTACTTTGACACAAAGGCATCTGCTGTAATGCTCACACCTTTTGATAAAGTCTTGCGAGTGTCAGCTTCCTTTTTATAGATACAAAAATATGTAAATGTACTGATCTGAATTATAATATTTCTAACTGTCTGAGGCAAATTTTCCCAGATTCAAATCAAATTGAATTGAATCGAATCGTGACTGAATCCATTCGGGACCTTGTGAATCGGAATCGAATTGATTCTAGAAATCAGTGACGATACCCAGCCCTAGTGTGAGTAAGGAAGTAGAAAATATCAAACACACCAATACAACACCAGAGGCCTGAAACACTGATAAAACACGTTTTCAGTTTCATGTTGTCTAAACTAAAATGAGTCTGTGTGACATGTAGTCTCAGTTTCCTGTTCTTAGCTGACAGAAGCAGCACCTGGTGTGGTCTTCTGCTGCTGTAGTCTGTCTGCTTCAAGGTTCAGTGTTCTGAGTATTCAGAGATGCTCTTCTGCAGATCTTGGTTGTAATGAGTGGTTATTTGACTCGCTGTTGCCATCCTATTAACTTGAGGCAGGTTGTACATTTTCCTCTGAGCTCAACAAAACCCTTTCTCGCTGCTCACTGAATATTTTCTGTTTTTGCAACAATCTTCTGTAAACTCTAGCGATGCATGTGTGGGAAAATCCCAGCAGATCAGCAGTTTCTGAAACACCAAGACCAGCCCCCTCATGTTCAAAGTCCCTTAAATCATCTTTCTTCTTTCTTCTTCATTCTGATGCTCAGTTTGAACTTCATTGATGTCTTTATTGTATCTCCATGTCTAAATGACTGAGTTGCTGCTATGTGATTGGCTGATAGTCTTACGTGTCAGAAACATTATGCAGGGTGAACAGACAACCTTTGATAAAGTCTCGAAAGTGTCAGCTTCCTTGATACAAAAATATGTAAATGTATTGATCTGAATTATAATATTTCTGACTGTCTGAGGCAAAATTTCCCAGATTCAAATTGATTCGAATTGAATTGAATCGTGGATCGAATCGATTCGGGACCTTGTGAATCGGAATCGAATCGATTCTAGAAATCAGTGACGATACCCAGCCCTAGTACAGAGACAGTGAGTGAATACTTTGGCTATAAATTAGGTAGTGAGTACACAGAAAGTGTGCTTCGGATGAAGTACGTGAAGATTATACTATGAAAAAAGAATGTATTTAAAAGTTGTTAATTAAATTGTTAAGCAATTTGACTGACATGAAAAATTTTCATACCATCAAGGTATTTCCAAAAGTGCTACTATAATTTATTGTAATATATCTGAAAACAAATAGATGATAAATTCCTCTTGTAAAACCTTGACCAAATGAAACATGGTGCTCATGATGAATAAGATTTTCATACCAGATCACTCAAGGATAGTTGGGACTATGTAGGGAGTGTTAAAGGGAGAGAGCTTGCTGATTTGATGATAAGAAATATGATAGACATATCATTTGTGTACAGGACCAGGTGAAAGGAAAGAAAGATCAGATAATGTAATGAGTTCAAAACTGGAAATTAAAAGAGTGATGTTGTATGTTGTTAGTGCATTTGGACGCCGGTTAGAACGAGAGATATTCTGGAGTAAGTTGGATGAAATGGTGGGAATTTTCTCCAGTGGGTAGAGTTTGGTGATTGGAGAGGAGGTGACGAGAAGGTGTTGGGTTGATATACTGTTACGGGGGAGAAATGCAGAAGGACATCTCTAGAAGTGAGTATACTAGAGGGACAGCTCAGGTTGAGCAGTTACAAGAAAAAGTTAGAGAGGTTGAGATGGTTTAGTCATGTGCAGAAGAGGAATAAGATGAAGCTGCCCGGCAGGAGTAAAGAGGAAGACCTCAGAGGAGGTTCATGGATTACTGACGGAAGATATTCAGAGGGTTGGTGTGACAGAAGGGAACGCATGGGATAGGATGAGATGGAGGTAGATGATCTTCTGTGGTGAGCCCTAAAAGGATTAAATGATACAGCTATTAATACTACTGCCAAAGGACCTTCTAGGAAGTACTGATATATTTATTTTTAAAAAGGAAATTGAATTTTCTTTAATTAATTAAATTACAATAATTAAATTACATCAGTTACGAAAAATATTTTATTTTGTAATTATTATGTGTTTGTGTACAAATCCTGAATGGCTGTGGTTATGTTGTGAAGTCATTATTTGTTTTGTTTTTTAAGACACTTTGAGTAAACCACAGAGTCGTTGTTCATGAACGTTTGACTGTACTGTACAGTGTAAATGTATCGTCCCCATTTCCTTGACATCTTGTTCTGTGAAGGGAAAAAAGGATTTACATGATCAGTTTCTAATCAGATGTTTCCTTTAATTGTACGGCAATGAAAACTGTTTCTCACCCTTGGGCTCTACTGGAATTGTCACATTTGACAGCAGTGTATTCAGCTTCACTGGCCTCTTCATCTTTGTGTCCGTATAGCTGACCTGGGCCGATGTTGGAGTACAGAGCGTCTCCCTGATTCTGAGAGAAGTGGATGGTGCTGTAGTGAAGGTTATCCTGGTGACCTGATGGTTCTCCTTCTGCTACAGCTGACGGGGTGTCGTACACTGGATCCATGTTCACCTGATGAAACCAGAACTTGATACTTACTGTAGAAATACTTCAATAAGTATCGAGACTTTCTGGGGGTTTTTTTAATTGATTATGGTCAATACTTCTTTTTTGAAAAAATATATATTTAGACCACACAAGGTTTTAAAAATAATCAATGTGATAAACTATGTCAGAATTAACATGTTAGAGGATTAGAGTGGTTAGATACTTAAAATATTAGTACCTACATTTAAGTGATGATCTGTTTAGTGGTATTTTCAAAAAAGAAATCCAATATTCTTAAGTTCTTTTTGATTATTCAATTCAATTTGACCTCATCGGCCTGTTCCATTTATTGCCACAATGCAAAACAAATTAGAAATCCCATTGCACTGCATTCTAATATGTGTTGCTCATATTGATCAGCAGGGAATGTAGAAATGCAGGAAAACATATTGTGCTGAGATTACAATGCTCCAAAATAACTTGGCTTTATTTAAGATAAAGCTGTCACTCCAAGGTTACAGCTTTATTTTAAGGTGTGTTTTTAAAGTGTTTTTCTTTCACAGTGGAATACTTTCTCACCTGTTCTTCACTGGAAGGTTTCTCTCCATCTTTACTCTGTTGTGTGAACCACTTACATTTTCTAAATAGGAGACAAGAATTCAATGTAACAGCACATTTATGTATCAAAGAGATGACAGACTAATTGATTCATAAGAATCACAGAACTGCTCACCTAATGCACAGGAAAACCATGACCAGTGTGATAGCAAGGAAAACAGCAGTGATTGTACCAGTAACTGCTGCTTTCCGTGTACCTGAGAAGTCATAAAGGATAATAGAAACAAATCAGGAACATCAGAAAATTCTTATACATGACTACACACTTAAAAGGTGTTCACCTGCATAGAGACCATTCTCATACTAAAACCATTCAAAAACCTCTAACTCACTTGCTACAGTAATCAGATGTAAGGTGGACCTATGTTGTCCTCTTGAGTTCTGGGCGTTACAGTAATAACTCCCACTGTGTTCAGTTCTAAATTCAGTAATAGTGAAGTTCTGTCCCAATGCTTTTGATGAGTCTTCGCCTTCCTTGTACCAGGTGTAATTAGCTTCTGGGTTAGCATCACTGCTACAGGTCAGAGTCACTGAACTGCCCTCCACTATCTCAGCAGAGGGACTCACTGACACAGAGGGAAACTTTGGAGCATCTGGGAAAGAACAAATATATATATATATATTTGAGAGAGAGAGAGAGAGAGAGAGAGAGAGATACATAGATACTTGAAGTGAAAAATCGAATTTTACTTACACTTAACATCTATGAATCGAGAATTTGAGGTTATCTGTCCATACTGATTCTCAGACTTGCATGAGTAATTCCCGCTGTCCTCTGAGCTGATGGCAGTGAAATGATAGATGCTTACTGGACTTGCAAGCAGGGTTTGGTTCCCCTTGTACCAGGTGTGTTTAGCTGCTGGGTTAGCATCACTGCTACAAGTCAGATTGACTGAATCTCCCTCCACTATCATACCAGAAGGTGTCATTAACACAACTGACGTATTTGGACCATCTGCAAGATAGATCACAAATTTTAGGTAGATTGTGTGTTGCAGGACGTGGGGCAAGGTATTGTGATAAACCCCTTTGAAACATTCAAATAAAATTGTAAATTGTATTATTTTTTAACTGCTTCTTCACGAGCTGTTACTGCTCAGTGTGTCCTAATGCATGACCAGGACTGAACTACCAGCCATCCAGGACCTCTACAGACAGGAAGGCCCTCCAGGTCGACTCTGATCCCAGCCACACACTGTTCATGCTCCTGCCAGGAGGTACAGGAGCATCCACACCCACATCAGCAGATTCAGGGACAGTTTCTAACCACAAGCCATCAGGCTACTGAACTGCTCAAAGTATTTTTACAGTAGTTTAAGTGATTTCTATTTATTTATTCTGCTGTTGTTATATTTTTATATTTTTTCTTTATTTATATGCATTTTCTTTTATTTTTGCCTTAATTACTTTATCTGCTATTTTGCTGATTATAATGTGCAATGTGCCACCTTCATATGACAAAAAAAACTTGAAACTCAATGTTAATAATGACAAGTATGAAGAAGGTGGGCATCATATGGACTTCTTTTTATTTTGCATTTACATAAATAATTCTTTACTCACATTTTACATTAATGAAGATATATTCAGATATCCTCCTTCCCAGCACATTTTCAGCTGTACAGTAATATTCTCCAGAATCAGAGGGTTGGATGGACTGGAAGAACAGCTGTTTTTCTTTACTGACCAGTATTTGAGCCTTCCTGTACCAGGAATACTTAGGTAATGGGTTAGCTTCACTGCTGCAGGTCAGAGACACTAAACTGCCCTTAATGATGTCACCAGGAGCCGTCCTCATCACTGAGGGAACCTTTGGAGCATCTGGACAACAAAACATACATGAATGTGTTATTAGCCTTTAACTGTGTGTCACTGTCCAGAGTGATGATGGTTGAGCTGCACCAGCTGCTGGAAATTCTGTCGCTTGTGCCTGTTTTTAATAACTGTGAAAAGATGCATACTATAATTTCTTCTACAGAGTATTTTGGCGTTGTCACTCATCCTGGTTAACAACAAATAAAAATGAAAGAAACATAGTATTTTCTAACTTCATACTATAAACTCATCAGCAATACACAATCTCAACCAGTGTTGGTCAAGTTACTTGAAAAAAGTAATCAGTAACTAATTACTGATTACTTCCCCAAAAAGTAATCCTGTTACTTTACAGATTACTTATTTTCAAAAGTAATTAATTACTTAGTTACTTTTTAAAAACACGATTTACAACCTGAATAGGTGATAAAGCGATAGATCTTTTAGCCCAATTCTACTTTTTCTGCATAATCCATCATACAAAATGTAATCAAATGGAAAAGTCTCTTTTTAAAACTTGTTTTATTAGTTTTAAGCTTTTAACTTTATGCATCAAGCAAAAATTTAATTATATGCAACATTCTCTGACTTGAATAAATTAGTTTAACATTTAAACCTATTTTCTAAACATTCCAGCACATAAAATAAAATATTTTTTGTGTTTACACTCACTCTTTCAAATAGATTCAAGTAAAACACAGCAGAAAATAAATAAAGTCAAAGACTCAGTGGTCCTGTTGCTCTATTTTCACCTGTAAAGCAGGACTGCGGTAGGCGGAGGGTTACCCTGGTGCAGGTGTGCCGCGGTCAGTTGAAGAATCCGCGAGTTTCTCTGTGAGTTTCCCATTACGTCATTGCGCACTCGGTGCTTGCTTGGAAGTTTAGGGTTTTAGTTTTCTTCCCACGCACGATGGACGCTAATGTTTTTGTCACTTTTTATGGAATCAAACTCAAAGTAAGGTCAGTACTTCCACGCTTTAAACGCTGCATGCTCATACTCTCTTCCACAATTGATATGTGATCCATTGTTGATCTGCACACAGCTGTTGTCACTAACGGCGCACTCGCTTACGTCACTATCGTGAGACATTCTCGCAAAAAATCACGGTTTTAGTAACGCAGTAACGCAGCGTTCCTACGGGAAAGTAACGGTAATCTAATTACCGTTTTTGCAATAGTAATCCCTTACTTTACTCGTTACTTGAAAAATGTAATCAGATTACTGCCCATCTCTGATCTCAACAAAAGTGAACACATACCTAGAGGCAAAATAAACCTGCTACAGGAAGCCAGTGCCATAAGTGTACCAACAAACACAACACAGTCGAGTCGCTGCCAGTCTTATCTTTACTAAAGATACAAATATGAGCAGCAAGAGTGCATGAACAAATTTTGCTGGAATGATCACGTCAAAATAGAAACTGAGTGCTGTGTTTGGAGAAAGGAAAGCACAAGGACAAAAACTGGTCCTCTGCGAAGCAGTCTGATAGTCACATAGGCTGAGCCTTTTTTTTGCTCAGCCTCAATAACTCTGCATCATCAGTGGACCAATGAACACTCCATCATCAGTGGACCAATGAATTTTGGATTATTCTCGTAAATTCTACATTAAAATAGCAGTAATTGATATCTGTGAACTAAATCTAAGAAGCAGTTGAGCAGTAAGACAAAGTTGTTTCACTGTTTGATTACAAACAGCCAAAGATCATTTTCAGGATTAGTCAAAGATCACTGGATAAGATGGGTGGATACAATCACTTTAATCATTTGACGTTTTTTTCTTGGTTTCTCTTTAAATATGTTTCATATACAATACTTATCATATTTACTACTTGTACTTTATTCACATAATTTACTCTGTCTGTAATATAACAACTGACGATCAAAGATGATCATTTGTTAAGTGGCACTGTGAAGTAAACTCACACACTGGGTTAGAGCGGTGACCCTCGTAAGCACAGGAGTAGCTGTCGGGACCATCAGCATATTTTGTGTATAAGGAAGAAGATTCTCCAAGAATTTCCTCTTCATTCTTATACCAGACAAAGGATGAATGACCAGAAGGAAAACAGCTGCTCTGACAGATCAGCTGTGGGCCAGTGGAGGACCAAACCACCTGTACCTGTATATCTGGATCTGCAAAGAAAAATGTCAGAATTTACCTGACTTAGATCCACCGTTAACAGGTTGCTTTTAAGTATGCAGTAGAATATTGCTCTGTATAAGTATTACAAGCAGTGTTGGGTGTAATGTGTTCCAAAGTAACACTTTACTGTAATCACATTACATTTGTCAGTAACACATTCATGTATTCTTTCTGCTTGCACTACAATCAGCTGATTTTCGTTCATGTGCAAGAACTAGGGCTAGAACTAGAACTAGAGCTGTCAACGTTGACACTTTGATGCGTTAGCGCCGCATTAACGCCCGTTAACGCCGCATCATGATTAACACGATTAAAATTTTTAACTCAATCAACCCATTTGGAGCGCAGAATGACTCAAAATCCTTCAAATGTCTCTGTCACTGCATTACGAGCAGTTTGTTCAAAGTTTCTCCATTCTGTGCTCCAGATGGGTTGATTATATTAAAAATTTTATTCGTGTTAATCGTTATCATGCCGCGTTAACGTTGAAAGACCTAGCAAGAGTGAAAAAGATGATAGAGGGGTTCTGAAACTTTTCAACTTTTTCAACTTTTCAGGAACAGAGATATAGGCATTACTTTTATTTTTATGCACAATATTAGAAAAGTGCAATGGTAAACTGAAAACTGCTCCAGGAAAGAAACAACTTCAACCCAGCAGCCAGAACCTGTAAATCAGCATCAGAATTAAGTTTCTACACATATGAAGAATGTGTCTTGGTGTCATGATGCGAAAGAAAGTGGTACAGAAATAGAATACAGACTATATAAAATATTAATATAATAAATATGAATATAAGTGCACACAACAGAAATATGCACTATCTACCTAAAGATATTAGAATACAAATCAGTGTAAGCATGTAACGGTTATGAGCAGTATGAGGAAGGAAACTGTTCTTGTAACAAGAAACAAAGGCACTGATGGGCAGTCAGGCTTGCACCACTGTAGCCTAACCTTCATTTCTGCTTGCATATGTTTCTACAGTAGAACAACTGAGGCAATGGCTTTGAAGTATTGCTAGGCTGTTTTTCATCTTTGTTTTTTGGTTTTGAGGGTATTTTGATGTTGTTTTGTTTTGTTGTTGGGTTAGTGTTTGTAAACACTAAAAAAAACGGTATGTGTGTCCTCATAAGGACAGAGATTTGTGTTGGTATGTGAAACTGTAGCCTAAGATTCAAAGTGTTGACTGGTAATAATGTGGCAGTGTGTTTTAGTTCATTTTACAGAGTAACGTGAAATTAATGGACTGCATTACTTTTAAGAAAAGTAACGAGTGACGTGTAATACATTGCTTTTTTTTTTTTTTTTTTGTAATAACGACCCCAACACTGATTGTAAGTTTACTAAGAGGATATATGGTTGTCATTCACATACAATATAGACTATGTACATGTTGAAATTAACACTGCACTATACATAGTATAGGGTTATAATATAGATAAATACTTATTAGTCAGTCAGTACCTGTGACAGTCAGAGTTGTTCCAGGTGAAATGTTCCCCCATTGAAACGATTGCGTTGTGAATTTGAAGCGGTATTCTGCAGAGTCAGTCTTTCTCAAGTCACTGATTCTCAGAGTGGAGCGTCCTTTCTCTCTTTCAAGGAGCTGAAAACGATCTGCATGCTGGGAGTCTTTACTAGGGTCCCATAGCAGAAAGTGAGTTCCCAACCAATAACTACGATCAGGTCTGAACCAGAATTTTGACACAACAGGATCTGTGTGATAGTATGTGCAAGAAATGTTCACTGATGAGCCTTTGAAGGCACAGATTCTTCTTTCAGTGTAATTCACTCTGTTGCAGTACTGATAATAGCCACCTGAAAAACAGAATTCTTTTTACGATCGCCATGAAAATACAGTTTTGCATACATTTACTGTCTTTGAACAGTCTTCTCCATGTTAAAGATATCTTACTACAGTACATTAAGGAACAGATGCACATAATAAATATTGCATCAGCGCAATCTGGGTTCTGGCATTTGAAAAATACTGTCTGTATTTAAAAAGACAGCACAGAGAAAAGACAGCGTTCATGAGGTGGGAACACATTTCTACGGGGGTCTTTGTCAAGGCGGAAAATACAGGGAGAATATTCAAATCAGGTACACAAACTTATTTACTAATGTTTGTTACACACAATTTACTGCTGACACACAGAATAAAAGCATGGCTTAATTTTTGTCTGCTCACAATTCCCATTTGGCTCATTTAGGAAATCTGGCCGTGAAACAGCATCATATCCTGCTGAGACGCTTTGTACTAATATGGGGAAAATGCATTTTCTCTTATATTCTGTTAAGATAATATTTTATTAATGCTGTACTGCCCTTACATATTTTTTTTATTACGTTCTGCTTAAAGATGATGTTCAGTTTTGATACTTTTCAGATCCAACTAATCACAAACAGCTAGGAAACATTTAATACACATCCCAAACAAGAGCTTGGGTTCTCAGGAGAGTATGAGTGGAAGACTGTGGCGTATACTCACACACAGAAGGAGAAGGAAAGGTCTCATGTGGCTTGATAGCACAAGAAATGCTGTCTCCAGAATAAAGGTAGCCTGAATAAAGTGATTCTGTTGAAGTCATGTGTCCATTCTTGTACCAGATGTATGAAGAATGATGAGGAAGGCAACTGCTGTGACACTGCATCTCTAATTTGTTGCACCAATAAGTAAGGCATTGAGATGTGTGAATCGTCTGCACTTTTACACCTGGATTAGTAAAATGCAATATAACAGACAGTGAAATTCGCTGCACTGTTTCATAAATGTTAAGAATTTGATCCAACAGACAACAGTCTTACCTGTTACAGATAAACTGACTCCAGGTGAACCAGTATAGGTCCCCCCTGGCTGGTTTGTTATGAGCTTTAATCTGTACACAGCTGAGTCGCTCTCTCTCAGGTCTGTGATTCTCAGAGTGCAGTCGTTCGTACCACAGTGATACCAAACACGACCTGCATACTTTGAATCTATTCTAAGATCCACAGGTTCAACATTGGGCACATAAATGAACCAGAAGATATTCTGAACTGTGGTATTGATGCTGTTTATTCTTGGTGGGTATGTGTAGGTGCAGTGCATTACCACCGTCGATCCTTTAATGGCACAGATCTCAGTAGTAGTAAAAGTCACTTCCCATTCTCTCCAACTGTGCGCCACTGAAACATCAGAAACCACAGTCAAGATTAGCATAATTTTAAACGTCAAAATTGTATTTTGTTTTCATCTGAAGTCACAAAACTTTCTCCACAAGAAATATTTGAATACATAATGCAGACTTCAAACTGAGACAATACGGTTTGGTCTCTCAAAGATAAGCTGGATATTCCTAATGCACATGTCTCAGTAATCCATCCATATATTAATAATGACTGAGAAAACAAATGTGGGAAATTTGACTCTGTGTTTTGGGCATTCCTGGCTGCTGGAGAATTTCCACCTGTGATATGGATGGGAAAATCCTAAATGCTAACAGTTAGAAGGGCGTGTCGTGTCTTTGCTTGGTTGGTTTCCCATGTTCGTTGAAGCGTGGAGCTGCTGAAGAAATGTGAAACTCTTCAGCATCAGACTGTGATGTCTTGATAATATGAATTTTGCTAAATGTTGCAGAAATAGCACATTGTAGTCAGAATACCATTGCACAAACTGAAACAACAAATACACAATTCAAAAAGGAAATCTTAACTATGGAAAAAAGTTTTAAAGAAAATTTACAAATTTACTTTGTGTTTGTGGTGAACAGGTAAAAACTGTTCACCACATTTTACATTAAATATTTCATTTTCTTAATTGAAAGGTTTCTATAAAAAGAACATGTTCAGTTTATGTAAGACTGGAAATAATTCCTTGTTGCTTTATATTTAGCCTGAAACCATCACTATTCTTATTACGTGCAAGCAGTTTAACCATCTCTGCAGGAAGTTCCGGTTATTTAATGAAATAATTACATTAAAGCATACAGTGTTCCAGGATGATGTCCAGTAAGTAAATATACTTACAACAACTATAATAACTGTACTAAAGACGTAAGAAGTGTATTTAAAAGATGTTCAGTACCTGACATGGACAGAACGATGAGAACAATCCCACTCACAGCTGTTGTTACACTCATAGTCATTCTGTTCGTCTCACTGTTAGAAAATGTCACATGGTCAGAGCTGCACATGAGATATAATCCACATAATGATCTAAAATAAGACATAGGACAGCAAACATGTGACCGTTGTGGTTTCAACACATTAATAAGACAGCTGTCAAAGTCTGTCCGAGCTTACTTCCTCTTTACCAGCCTGTAATATTTGAATATCCGGACATTCCCAACATGAAATTAAAACTTCTCATAAGCAAAAAAGAAAGTTCAACTTTGAGGTTGATGATCATTGCAGTAATGAAACTTTAAAAAAATAGAGTGCACTATCCACTTGACAGCTTCTTCTGTTTCCTGATCAGCAGATCAGGACTCAGAGATACTGCGACATGTAACTCTTCATTGACTTGAATTTAATGTGGTGTGCATAATACATGAGACATCTATAGTGGTGTGATGTGTTTGTGTTATTTCATTAATTCTTTAAAGTCATACAATGTGAATTATTTGTCCCAGACAGTGACAATGCACTGTCAGCACTGCTGCATAAATGCATTAGCACATACAATTATTATTATTTCTAATTAATAAATGCTCCGTCTCTACGCATTTTACTACTGCAATGGATTCCAAGTACTGACTTCAGGTTTCACTTATTATATGCTGCAACCAGAGAGCAGACAGACACTGTAATCCTGTGTAGGTGGCACTAAAAACAGAACAAGAGTTTCTTTCTTCTACTACTTTTTTACAAACTTACTAAACTGCACCCCCTCGTGGCAGACGCTGTGCTGTCCACGTCCAAATGTAGATTGAGAAAAAATAAAAAACAATTGTTGCTTCTACTAGCATTAACTGATTGTTGACCATTTGAATGTGAACAAACAAAAACCAAACAAAAGCTCTAACAGTGTTCAAAACAACTGTTTCAAAAATATTCAACATGCATAGAGCTGTGTATCACAACATCAGCTGTCCTCTTACATTTAACTCCAAATTTATCAGGTTTCTACTCCTGTTCAGCATATTCAGAAACCACCCACGGTGCACGCAGAGTGCAGCAGTGAATTCTGACCAACGTCCAGTGAAGTGTCATTTTTAATGGATCAAGACAACATAGCAAAGAGAGACAATAAAATCTAAAACAAGTAACAGTTTTTTAATATGGATCCAGGACACTGACTGAGAACTTGATTTACTCAGTTTCTTGCAGAGACTGTTTGTGGAGAGGCTGGCCTAGTTTATTATTGTACCTACAATTTATAGACTTCTCCTGATTCAGAGGCAGATTGGCTATAACTACAGACAGGTAGTTAAAAATGAAGTCAGTGTGGAAATGCCTTAAAAGTGCATTCTAGCTGAAGGCCAACAGATGGTGATAGCTGTGCTCGTAAAAATGAAAAAACAACAACCCTGAAAGTCTTTTGGAGAACATGAGAAAGCAGCTCTGTTTCTAGACGTGTAAACACTTCCCTGCAGAGTTTATGTTCTCAGTCACTCATTTTGAATCCATTAAATAAAAAATTGGAGTCTTTTTTTTTTTTAACTTGGTCATACTATGTTTCGTTGTTTTTTTTCTCATTGACTGTACTGGCCTGTCAATCACACTCATCAGTGCATGACAAAGGTACTCTACGCGTGAAACTAATGAACTGAATAAAAACCTACTGCTGTGATCTGCTAAATAAAACAGACAAGAGTTAATCACCCGGTTATCTTTGGGAGTTTCAACCAAAACAGTTTTGGTCGAAACTGACAGTTTTGCTAATGCACTTAAATTCAAATGCAGATGGTGAAAAGAAATGCCCGTACCAGTGTCCCTTTGGTGTCTGCTTAATGTGTAACAAAGCAAATGACAGATATTCAAATTCAGTATGTCTTTAGTGATTTGACGTCTATCCTCAATAACCTGCAATCCTCTTCATATTATATAAGCTATTATGTGCTTATTTGTACAACAGAGTCAAACACCACTGAGCCGATTTCTCCTGGATGAAGTTGAAGTCTCTGGTTTTCTTTTGTGAGTCCCTGCTGCCAAAACTGACTTAAAGTGTTGCGAGGTCACCATCTGTCAAAGATCACTATTTATTCACTCTCACATTCACACACTGGTGCAAGCAAACCACAGTTGTAGCCACAGCTGCCCTGGGGCAGACTGACAGAAGCGAGGCTGCCATATCACGCCATCGGCCCCTGTCGCCAACACCAGTAGGTGTTAGGTGTAGGGTGAAGTGTCTTGCCCAATTAAGGACACAACAGCCAAGACAGACAGAGCTGGGGATTGAACTGGCAACCTTCCGGTTACAAGATGAGCTTCCCAACTGAACACCAATGGCCCAATGTGTCCTCATCTGCCAGAGAGAAGTTGTGCTGTTAGCTTAATTGGTTGAAATTTAGTTTTCACTTTAATTGATTTCCTGCAGCTAAGTTGACAAAAAATTGGGTTAAAAGTTGTCGGCATGATATTTAGGGCCAGATTCAGTGTATTCAATCATTCAATGCCATCAGGGCGACCATCCTGGGTGAAAACCTGACAGCGATGCAGGTGGATGTCTCTCTCGTGTCCTGGATTGTAGATATTTGACGGGAAGGCCACACTCAAAAAAATGAAATTGGGTGATTGTTACATGTACAAGAGTCAAACTTGTAATTTGAACTAAATAATTTAATGTTTCTATGGTGAACATAAGTAAATCATGTAGCATCAGCATGAAAATCAGCAACTTATTTTCTTCTTGTTGAGATGACATGATACAATCTAGTAAGAGTGGTTAGTTGCCTGGACTCACGAAATTCACAAGATCACATTAGATGTCAAACTGCAGGAAAATCGCTGGAGTTTTAAGAGGCAGATAACTACATCCACACCACATGTGTATGCTATTGCTATTTATTGTGGTTTAACCTGTCAGGGACAAAAACGTACAGAAAACTCTGCATCAAGCCTTGTAATCATAGCTTTCCTAGTTTTGCTAAGCCTGGATTGGCAGCTTGGTGGTGTGATGGTTAGTGCTGTTGCCTCACAGCAAGAAGGGCCCGCGTTCATATCTACAATCTGGCTGGTTTGCAGTGTGTATTTAGAGTTAGGTTCATTGATGATTCTAAATTACCCATGAGTGTAATTTAGTGTAATTTAATGGTTGTTTGTCTCTAATGCCAAACGTGTTGATTTGACATGGTCAAAAATGGGTTACTGTACTTGGTTAAATCACGTGGAAAAAGGTGCCATGATTAAATTGTGTTCATCCAACAACATATTTTTTTGAGTGCACAATATGTGTTTCTTCAACACTGTGTCTGATCAGCAACACTATATGATTTATTTATTATATTTTATGTGGCGTGAATAAATAAAAGTATATTTACGGTGGCCCCTAGAGACAAAGCACGTACAAACTCCAAAACACGTACAAACTCCAAAACACGTAAAAACTCAAAACACGTGCACTGAAGCACCGCAGCAATTTCCTAATGTTGTAAACCTGCTCAACATTTGGCAATAAACCCCTTTCTGATTCTGATTCTGATTCTGAAAACACAACAGAAGTGCTCCAGGATGCTAGGTGCAGTGTTGAGCTTTTGTTACCTAGTGGCTACACAAGCCAGCAAGTACCAACGACCGGATTTGGTGTGTGGTAACAACAGGTAAATGAACTTTTTTTTTTAAATTATTTGAATATATATGAGTGCTTGTGTATAAATACACAAACAATACACATATGCTTTCAATTGTCTAATTTAAGTGATCTAGGCAGCTCTGTTTTGGAAGTTCAGTTCATGCTAGAAATGTGTTTTGGAGTTTGTACGTGCTTTGTCTCTAGGGGCCACCACATATATTTATATATAAACATATATAAATAAAACCACTTTTTTTTTACATTAGTAATTCCTTTTGTGCATAATTTTATATTATTGTTAATAATAAATTAATCAAAGCAACAAAACAACCTGAAGAGCCGGTTGGGAGCCGAAAGAGCCGGAAATCCCATCACTAACAGGAAGGGCCAGAGTCGGCTCTATTTTAACACCTGTCGGACAACGCTCAGGATTTTGTAGGAGTCTGTTGTGGCCAGTGCCGTCCTCTATGCTGTTGCATGCTGCAGCATCAGGTTGAGGGTGGCAGATACCAACAAACTCAATAACCATTAATACAATGTATTGTATTATTTTATTGGTACTTTAAGTAGACATTTACTGTTCCTATTGTCTGTGAGTAAATGTGTATTCTGATTCTGATTCAGTGACTGTCTGAAGACACATTTGCATTCAAACAGCCACTGTAGGGGTTTACCAGTTAGCCTGATGATGTATTAGCAGAAATGCGCCCACGGGAGTGGGAAGTTCTTTGATCTAACATTGCACTTTTTCTTTTTCTTTTTTCAAAGGTGCGGTCTGTTCATTTCAACAACATCAGCGCAAAGTGCTGGCTCAGAATCATCGGATGAGGGAGCGAGTGAACAGACTGTAAGTGCAGCTTTCCCCCCTTTCTCACTCAGAACGGTGTGACTGTTGAGGTAAGTGAGAGGAGGTAACTGTTGCACCATATAAACCTGAAATCTGTAAAAGAGCAACAAACACTTTACTCTCCTCCCCTCTCCTACCTTCCCTGTATGCTCACGTGCCGTCTAGATCAGTTTAGTGTGGAAGAAGTGTTTGATAAAGATGGATAAATAAAAAAGGAAAGCTGAAAGAGGTAAAATAAACTAAAAAATAAATGCAACAAAATGTGTCAGACTACCCAATGTAGGAGAAATAAATAATATAAAGGCCTCGGATTCACGGGTGGTGACTGCTGTGAACACTAACCGGGGAGAAACACTGGAGGAAGAACAGCAGTCCCACCAACCGAGTGAGCAAGAGACGGAGAAAAGTGTACTTTACGTGCGAATAACAAAAATCGATGGAGGCACATAAAGAAAGAATAGAGGAGGAAAATCAAGTAAACTTGATTAACCTCGTTTAAAAAAACTGTCTCAATATCAGTAATTACATCTATGTATAGAATTATATTTATTTTATTTTTATTATTAATTTTTGTTTATTTATTAAAATGGACTGATCACGGCGTGCCGTTTTTTAAATCGCAGTCCAGACATGACCGTTACTGAGCCGTGTTCGTAAATATCGCTGCAGGCTGTGTGAAACTGAAGCTGCATGAACGGATTAGAGTCGTTATTATATATCTGAAGGCTGTGGCATGAAGCAAAACAGTTTTATTTAAAAAAATTAAGAAGAAGAAAAGGAAATGACATGAAAATCGCTCTGCGTGCTCACTGGTGAGACACTTGAGGTTTGTGCCGATCTCCGTGCACAAATGCAACTAAAAACCTGAAACACGCTTCAGTTCTGCTCAATAAAAATCTCTGTGTTATTACTGAGGAGCAGAAAGCGCTCAGCTCTGCGTGAGGACTGAGCGAACAGAGAAAGCCACGTTTCAGCCGTGAACTCTCAGCTCTGAGACATCCACCCGTCACAGTTACTCTACACTTACTGACATTTCCCCATCTCCTCAAACACTCTATATACCCTTACTTACTTCTTGTTACCCTTACTCATTTCTCTTTTTTAAATTGCATTTTTAGAAAAAAATTCTCATATAATTTTTTTAAGTAAGAAATTTTTTTTGCCTTTTATTTTTGTTAATCCCTTCACCATTTGAATTATTTATTGATTAATCATTATTTATTATTCCTCTTTTACTGTTCATTAAAATTTTCTAAATTCACAGCCTCCCACATAACTCTTAACCCTTTCCACTCTGATAGACAACTTTGTTTCTTTAGCTCTGTCTTTATTGTGGCATGATGTGTTGCATTTTGTGCTCTTCACTTAATCAGATAAGTTCTGTTTAAGTGATTTCTTCATTCAGTGGGTCCTGCAGCAATCAGGCCTACGTGTAGCAAACTAAATTTAACTAGCTTTCCAATAAATAGAAAAAAGCCAGTTATTTCAAAATTTAACGGGGTAATATTTCTCATAATATAAAAAATATCTGTCATATTGTAGCAAATATACAAAAAGAAAGAAAGCATATGCAAAGACATCAGGAAGGGGTAAATACTTTTTCAGTGCACTGTATGTGACCTCACATGTACATGCAAGAATCCTTGATCAAAGCTGTCAGATAAAATGCTTGTAGTGGTGGATGCTAAAGTAACATAGTATAAGTATATTTTCTAAAATTTGGTTTCAGTCCAAAACAGCCGTTTCTTCATCCCGCTCATTACACAAACACAGCTTTACAGTATCATATGATGTGCAGCGCTTCAGATGCTTGAGGTGTGAACACACGTGAGTGGTTTGTGTATAAAAACAAAACATAAATGGAGATTTATATTTTGTACCATATCAGCACAGAGAGAAGGAAGACTTCACTCGTTACTGCAGTTGCATTTATAGCTGCTCCTCTCATTTCTTTAAACACTTCTTGCTTAAACTGCATCAGGTCGATCACATATGAAAAATTGTGTATTTCATCAAAGATGTTTGAAGATGGTTTCTTCTGTGGTTGGAAAATTAAAGCGAGATCGATATCCGGCTGTCTTCCTTCCTCCGCACATGCCTAATGTGCATGAACAGATTAAATCTCCTCTGGTGCGATCACTGACGACAGCTTTAAGAAAACACATTTAAAATGGTTGTTTTAAAACACACAACAATTTATTAATGAGATCATTCCTTGTGATAGCTGAGCTATTTTCTTTCCCATACGGAAAAGAAATAGTAAAAACTTATATGTGATTACTCATGAAAGTGGCCACTTTCATGTGTAAATCATATAAGGCTTACATGATTTACTCATGAAAGTGGCCACTTTCGCATTACTTTCATACATTGTTTTAGTAAGTATCCAAAACATACAAGTTTCATTATATAATTTTTCAAGGGATCTTATATCTGTTTTCACTCTTATATGCTTTTCATACAAGTTTCACACAAGACAGATACAAACTTTATAAGATTTATATATATCTTTTCCATATGGGTTACCTTCAGCTTTAAATTAAGTTTATTGTGTGAACTTGCAGTAAAAGGGAAACTCAATGTCTCATATCACCCAACTTGAAGTAGATAACAGGAAGTTGGTGAAGTGCAGCTGAATTTAGCCGTTCTGCTAGCAGAAAGCAGCTCAGCTCAAACCCTCTATTTAAGATGTTTGGGACAAAAGCAACCTGCAATTATTTAAATATGTAAATGCTCAGCACTGTTACTAGCTTGCTCAAAAGCAGCAACATGAAGTGGAGAAAGACACCAGAATTTGTAGAAACAATGTTTTTTTATTATTTTGTTTTATTTTATTTAATCTCAGTGAAACATTTCTAATTTTACTCAAATTACAAGAACGACTTGAATGATGGACAAAATCATGCTCCCTCTGATTCACTATAAAGGAAATAAGTTTAAAGATAACAAGAAACTGCTAAACACAGCTGTAATCACAAAACACATGAGCGCAGTTCAGCAGGGCACTGAAAACAACAGCAAACGGTCAAAGCACCAGGACTTTAAGATTAATCAGACCTACCTCCTGCTGTTCTGCAAAGACTCCTATATCCCATATCCACACAAATAAAAAATAATTCTACTCACAATTATGTTAAGTACATTAAAATGGGTTTCAGCAGGACAAATAAAAGCCTTTACACTTGTTTGAGTGTACTACAAACTTAAAGTACCCTTAAAAAGAACAAAGAAAACAAAATTAACATAAACAAAGTACAATACAATTCCCCCAATAGTGCCTACTGCCTAGAGAGGTCTTGGGCTTCTTGTTAGCTGTAGTAAGATTTTATTTCAGTAAAGGTAGACTCATTTTTTTTTTTTAATTTAATCCTGTCTGGCAGCTGTTGCCATCAGAACTCTGATCAGAGTGCATTTGTGGTGCAACACATTTTGCTTTTCCAAGATCGCCAAAAATAAATTCTGTAATGTTCCTCTTATTCAGGTCTTCAAGAAACTAGATACACGTGTAGACAGGGACAGGAAGTCCACTGTCCAAGGACACATTTTGATTCATCTGTTGCATCATTCTTTATCAAAATGCAAACACAGCCATACACAGCAGTATCTTCCTAAAAACATTAAATATGTACACTGAGGACACACATTCATGTTCATACTCTACTTTTTCCTGACTGTGCTGTACAGTGCTGATGAATGCTCTGCAGCCTGTTGATCTCTTAACCTGTAAAGGTAAAAACACACTCTCAGAAATATAAAGATAATATGATTTTTTTTAAAAGCTCACAATATCAGTAACATTAATTAAGAAAAGAAAAAACTTTGTGTAGTGCCAAAAATGAACAAATATAACAGCCTGGAAATATTTTCCCAGCGTTTCACAAACTAAGTGTCCTCACCTTTGGGTGCTGTTTAATCTGACCACAGTGTAGTCCACATCTGTTACTTCTTCATCCTGTTTTTTTCTTCTTTTGGTCTTAATGGGGAGAATGTTGTAGTAGTCGTGCTCTTCTGGCTTCTTTATGAAAGTTACACTGGAATAGCAAAGATCATCCTGGTGCTCCTCTGCTGCTCTACTCTGTGCTGGAGCTGAAGGGCCGTCACGCTTTGGACACCCACTTTGCGGAGCGTTAAGTGTGTAATAACAATATGCATTTTCCTGTAATTAAAAATAACCATAAAAGGTGAAAGGTTATGGTTGGACATCCCCCTTTCCTCCTGAGCCACAGCCTCCCAAACCTTGTATTTCTATTTATTCCTGGAGAGGTTTATATGGTAAATGGTAAATGGCCTGCATTTGTATAGCACTTTTCTAGTCCATAGGACCCCAAAGCGCTTTACACTACATTCAGTCATTCACCCATTCACACACACATTCACACACTGGCGATAGCAAGCTACATTGTAGCCACAGCTGCCCTGGGGCACACTGACAGAGGCGAGGCTGCCGGACACAGGCGCCACCGGGCCCTCTGACCACCACCAGTAGGCAAACACGGGGTTAGTATCTTGCCCAAGGATATTTGGCATGCAGCCAGGGTGCAGCCTGGGATCGAACCACCGACCTTCTGATTAGTGGCTGACCTGCTCTGCCACCTGAGCTACAGCCACCCCACCCCACTGCAGCCCTATATGCAGCAAAGGAAGAGCAATGCCACCAACAACACTATTAAACAGAAAGATGTCATTTTCTCAACACATGAAAGTTAATTACAATTAATCACACTCTCAAGAAAAACAGTAGACTTTACATTTTATGAACTGTTCATGTACATTTTCATATATGAGAGAACTTAAGATACCCACACACTGTGCAGTATTAGAAATCAATCATTAGATCCACACTGTGCAGTGTGGATCTCATAAACCTGGGTGGGACATGAAGTTTGAAGCATGTAAACTATACAAAGTCATCAAACGTCTGTACTATAGCAGCCAAATTTAAACTTCCCACTGTGCAGTGTATGACAGCAGTATGCGACATATACAAAGAGATTCATTTACATTAACATGGTCTTTTTCAGGTTCATATATGTATACCTGATACCTGACCTCTTCTTCCTTACCTCTGGTTTGTTGTCTGGCCTCTGTCTGGATGAATTTGTTTTGAAGCACCCTTTTCTTCTGTACAGAAGAACAAATGAACATGTTAATTAATCATAAGATGAAATTACTAAATAAATTTTTAATAACAACAATAAAACTGAACTGCTCACCTAATGAATATGATTCCGCAGATGATTATAACAGCCAGAAATAGAACAGTGATTGATACAACTGCAGCTGTTTTTTTCCATGAGTCTAGGAAACAGTGACCAAACTGAAAACTTGTTACTGGATTACAAGATTAATGGTCCCATAAGAATGGACATAGAAGATAAAACATATCAGACCAAAGTCTTAATTAATGACTCATTTTGAGTATAGTTCTTGCCTAACGGCATACAACAGTTGAAAACTAAAAATACTAAAACTACAATCAGGGCATTTTTTAACAACTCAGTTGTGTCACTACCTTGATTGTTCCTAATGTCAGGAGAAAAACTGACTGTGCTACAGGTCAGAGTCACTGGACTGTCATCACCAATCTCACCAGACGGAGTGACTGAATTACCCTCCATTATCTCAGCAGAGGGACTCACTGACACAGAGGGAAGCTTTGGAGCATCTGGAAGGGATGTGGAAATAATTATGACAAAAATTGCAGCAAATTTACATTTGAATTTAGTGTTCAACATAATAATTGTGAAGAAATTGTACACCATCCTATTCTTTAAGTTTAAATATCTATTCCCGACATCGCAGATTGTACAGTTGATTGACAGTTTTCTCCACCTGTGACGATTTCAGAGTTTAAACCCCTGTTTCTGTGTGGCATTATAAGAAAACTGTCTTGACTCACATTTCACTTTGATAGAGATCACTTCAGATGACCTTCGCCCCACCTCATTCTCAGCAGTACAGTAATACTCTCCAGAGTCAGAAGACCGGGTGGACCTGAAGGTGATTTGCTTTTCTTGGCTGATTGGTTGTTGTTCCTTGTACCAGGTGTAATTAGCTGCTGGGTTAGCATCACTGCTACAGGTCAGAGTCACTGAACTTCCCTCCACTATCTCACCAGAGGGACTCACTGACACAGTGGGAACCTCTGGAATGTCTAGAACAGAAAAAATACATTTACTTTTATCGTTATTGTTATGTTATAATTGTGTGTGCAAATTATCTCTATTATCTAAAGTGGTGGTCAAGAAATTTCCCTCACTTTCATTTCAGTCTGTCACATCCAGTATGGGGAAACACAAGCCTGTAATTATTGGTCACATCTGTTATCTTTAGGGTGACCAACCGTCCTCTTTTTTTGCACTTGTTGACTTGTAAAAGCCAATATGACATTTTTAATTTTACCATTCATTAACCGCACAGAGAAGGCATTGTTTAAATATGTTTTCTTTAAGCAAACAGTATTATTAAAGTTCCTCATGACTGGGCCAGGTGTCCTCTTTTTTGAAAATCAAAATATGGAGATCCTAGTTATCTTCAATATAGCAGATTCATGCTTTGCATGAACAGACCATGTTTGCTGGATTTGTCAGTTGTTCCATAAATTGGATGTACACATGACAGTCCATGGACAGACCTTTGTAGACAGTCAGAAGATCCCTGCTTATTACATTGCTAATTAGTTCCTCTAAAGTAAATAATCACGATTAAATGTACATGTGCTTGTACCTTCCAAAATGAAAAGAACTTTGATGTTCTCTGATCAGGATCAAACCACTCTTCAGCACAATGACTGTTCTTTTCTGACTTTAACTGAGTGCTTACCTCTAATTCATGAACCTGACTCCACTCACCTTTAAACTGTATGTACAGTATTGTGAATTCTACTTAATATCTTAAACAACATTTTGGTGAACAAAGAAAGCTGAGGAGCTGAAAATCATGATCATCAATAACAGAGTGAAGTAAACTTACACACAGGATCTGAGGGATAATCTTCATGTCCTTTGAAAGCACAGGAGATGATGTCTCCAGGATTGAACAGATCTTGATAAGAACTTCGTTCAACCATAAGCTGCTTGTTTTTGAACCAGATGAAAGAAAGACGACCAGCTGGACTGCAGCTGCTTTCACACTTCAGCTCTGCCTCAGTCTGAGACTCATGGAGTGATATTATTCTGCTCACCTTCACCTGCAGAGCTGAATATGACAACACAGCAGACATCAGACTTAAATACTCAAAACAATAAATACACCCATTAACACAACAGAGCAACTGAGCTGATTAAATATCCATCAGTGTGTGTTGATCAGTACCTGTGACAGTCAGAGTTGTTCCAGGTAAACTACTCTTCCATTCAAATCTTTGTGTTTTGAATTTGAAGTGATACTCGGCTGAATCACTCTCTGTCAGGTCTCTGATTCTCAGAGTGGAGCGTCCTCTCTCTCTTTCAATTACCTGAACACGACCTGCATACTGGGAGTCTTTTCTGAGGTCCTCAGATCCACGACCAGAATGGAACCAGGATGTTGATTGGATTTGACGTTCAAAATTGTTGTAAGTACAAGAAATGTCCACTGATGAGCCTTTGAATGCACAGATTCTTCTGTTACTGTAATTCACTCTGTTGCACCACTGTTTTTTGGCACCTAAGAGATAAAAAAAAAACATGCTTATTGACAGAAAGAACACACCATTAATAAGCCTCCATATTAAAAGTTTTCATTCAGGTAAAATCTCAAAGTGAACTCACAAACTAATGGAGAGTGAAAATCCTCAAATCCTTTTAAAGCACATGAGTAGCTGTTTTCAGTGTCATATTGAGCTTCATAAGAAGAAGAGCTGGCTCCATTCACTTGTTGTTCATTTTTGTACCAGACATAAGATGAAACATAATGATTGCACCTGGTGACACAATCCAACTGTCGTCCAGTCGACACACTGACCTGAACATCTTGACCAGTGGACAAGAAACAATAAATAAGATGTCAGTCACTCTCACACTGAAGGAGACATCAGTAAAATTCACAGAAGTAATAAAATGAATTACGGTAGTAACAAAATAATAATTCTCTCAATGTCTATACATTAAACCATTGAAAAGTTTAGAAGCACAGTAGAACATGCATATTAAGTTGATGAAATATTTATCAGTGTGTGTAGATCAGTACCTGTGACAGTCAGAGTGACTCCAGGTAAACCAGTAAAACTTTTCTGGTTTGCTTCAAACCTGAACTTGTACACAGCTGAGTCGCTCTCTCTCAGGTCTCTGATTGTCAGAGTGCAGCTCTTCCAATGAGAGCTGTATGAAAGTCGACCTGCATATGCTGGGTCTGTTTTCAGATCATACGGGTTATAATTATTCCCTTTAGTGAACCAAACTTTTTTTAACACAATTACTCTTGAAGGGTGTTTGAAGGAGCAGCCTATGACCACTGTTGATCCTTTTACAGCACAGATCTGAGTAGAAGTGTAAGTCACTGCATAATCATTCTGACTCTGTACCACTGTAACACAGAACACATCAGAATGCAGTTAGATTAATGATAACAACCATAAACAGTCTTATTTGTAGTTAAACTATATGCAGAGAGAAATTCTGATGGGATTTAGACCAAGCACTCTTCATCACAATAGAAAAACTGAAGTTTTGATTCTTTTGTTGTTGACCGTAACAATCATGAAATAGTTTTAGAGTCATTTTCTTCTAATCACCTAATTGGTTGAGACCAGGTATAGTGCTTGATAACAGGGTATAATATAAATGTATTCATATGAGGTATATGTGAGAATGTTTATTAATCCTTAGAAGATTTCTCTCATAAATTCAATGTTTAATAAACTAGAAATAATCTAAATTGTGTAAATAAGTACTATAGCAAAATAAACATTTTAGAAAGTTAAATACAAATACAATGGCCTTTTTCTAACAGTGTATATTTATGGAAAAAAATAATATCTGTAGTGTTTACAACACATTACACAACATTTGTATTTTTTTACTAAAAAAAAGAAGGCAAAAAAATAAATCTCTTCTGTTTACAGTTATAATTCATAAAAGTAATGCAGTTGCTGAATGTGTGACAGCCAGAAACAGCTCTGGTGTCGACAGTGTAACCGTAGGTATAAATCAAATATAGAGGTTCCCAATACCTGATAAAGAGAGAAGGAAGATAACAAATCCACTGGCTGCTGCACTTAAACTCATAGCTGCTCCTCTCATTCCTTAAATTACTTCAACATGAAAAATCCTGTTCACTAGTTAGTCTTCATGAGACGCTGAGGTGAGATGAGATGTCTTCTGTGGTTGGAAAATATTAAAGTCATATTAAACTGTCTTCCTTCCTGCTGTACACGCTCAGTAAGCATAAACAGACTCCCACACTGAAATGAAGAAATGGTTTTTATACAGTGCAGCACGCAGAATGAACTTCTTAAAAACAAACACAACATATTTTAATCACGTTTTAATTTTACGTTTCTGGTCCAGTTTATTAATGAGATCATATGATCACAAGACCATGATCAATTTTTCTATAAATCTATAAAACTCAAAACTAATCTCCACAGTGTTACATTAAAATAAGTATCTATAATGTAACTAAAATTTTAACATGGATGTCAAAATAAATATATCCTGTGTGGGGCGTGAATGATTCACATACTTGTTAAGAACCCCGCTGTATGTGATTCGGGAATTTATTTTTTAAGACAATAAGAAACCATTAGCTGTAGATTTCATAGAGGGCAAAGATGACATGCCACCACCTAATATTTAGAATACAGATACGTCCAACATTTGTAGGATTTTTTTTCTCCAAGTGAAGTGATCTATTTGAACCCTAAACGTGAAATTTAAGTACACATTACACCACACCACAGTCTTTCTGATACTGAAGATAGTTTTCTAAAACAGAGTCAAAAACCACCACTATGCACACAATACCAGAATGCAGAGTGGTCTTGTACTTGCTCTTCTACTCTCAGTTGGCAGCCAAGTAATTATGTATCATCACAAGTTTATGGACCACAAGCAATTACCACACTTTTATCAGATAAAAGAACCTTAAATATTAGTCCCTGCAAATCTGCCCTTTATTTTGCACTTTGGGATTCTTCGCTGTTTCCACCAGGTCATCCCTGTTTCTGTTTCGCTAGAGTCTGAGGAAAACCATTTTTTAATTTGGATGCATTACATTTATTTTAATCACATGGTCATAATAATGCATAGTAATTCTAAGTAATTAAATACAAATTTGAGTGTGACCTCTTCCATGTAGTAATAACTCTCTTAATTAGCAAAAGTTAACCAGCTTCTAGTGGATGAGACGAACCCAGAATGGCTAATCCAAAGCTGGACAGTCCTGATCCCCAAGGATCCCCAGAAAGGACCAACTACTAACCAATAATCTGCCTCAATAAAACATGGAAGCTCCTGTCCTGTAATAGGGCGAAAATGAACAGGCACATAGAAGGAAAAAGGCAGAGACACCAGAGGGGCAAAACACCTCCTTGTTGACGGAGCAGTCACTTGAGACTGTAAAACCAGAATGACCAACCTGTGCACCGCCTGGATCGACTTCAAGAAAGACGATGATTCCAGGATTCAGATGGATCCTGGAATGCCTGAAACAGAAGAAGATCAACCAGAGAGCCTTCATTAGGAATTCAACAGGGATGTGGCCAACAACACTACAGGCCAACAAGTCACTGTCAAGGATGCAGGATTTACCAAGGAGATACTCTGTCCCCACTCCCTTTCTACAAAGGCCTGAACACCCTTAGTCAAATCATCAATGAGACTGGCTGAAGAAATCATTAGTCATATCCTCAACATGGATGGTATCAAGCTGTGTGCCAGGAGAGACATTAGTTCACCGATCCACACTGCTAGGATCTAGTGTAACAACATCTGGACTGGATAAATGTAGTTGGATGGGAAAAAAGTAGAGAAAGTCGTTAGAACTGGGGAGATTGTACTACCAGAAGGCAGCATTGTTGACATGGAAGATAGATGCAAAGATCTTGGAATCCCACAGGCAAATGGGACTCATGAAGAGGCCTATAGGAATGCCACAACTGCCAAATTCCTGCAGAGAGAAAACCAAGTAAAATGAGCCAGTTGAATGAAAAGAAAAAGATCTAGGGAATCAACACCTACACACAAAGATCCTTTAGTGCATCAGGAAGATGGCAACAGCTGATCACATGCTTAGTGAATACCCGAGACAGCAGAAACCAGAGAAAGAAGAGGAGCAAGAAGATGAACCATCAAAGAAGCACAGGCCCCTGAACAGCACGTACCACCCAGCAGATTGAAAATCCTGCCAATGGCTTTACAAAGCCGGACTAAAAGATAGCACAGAGGCACTAAACACAAGATCCATAGAGGCTGGGGTCTACCACACCAGGCAAGAACCCCAGGTGCAGGTTGTGAAAAGATCCCCCTGAGACAACCCAACAGCAGGGTGCAAGATGCTAGTAGGCAGGGCGTACATGGAACACCATCTCAAAATGTTGTGTAAGTCTTATAAATAAAAGTTATGCACAAATTACATATTTAACAAACTTATTTTCTTAGTGATAATTTGAGTGTCATCTGGACATTCCAGTTGTTGTTTTTTTTCTAATTCCTAATGTTAAAAATATTATGTGCTTTACTATTGTGAAATACACCTATGTATCTATTCAGAAATTGCCACTAGTTTTGTTTTTACAATGTCCTGGGATTTTTTAATTTGTTCAAATATAGGACTTTAAAGGGTTGCCTGAATTTTGGTTATATTTTTAATTAGCCAATACACAGATGTGTTTTAATACATCTGTCCCAAATTACAGATTACAAACATAATATTTTTAAGGAAATCAGGGATGGCGGGGAAGAAAATATTCTAATATTTTGATGATTTGGGATTCGAGTGACCAGGTCAATCAAGAATTGGCACACATTTAACTAAATTATTTTCTGAGCTATAATTAGAGCACTACCTGGACACTCCAGTATTTTTTCTGTTTTGATAGGACAGTTTAGTGATCGTTTTTGTGGTGAAGCCTGCCATATTTGTTCAATCCATCATGAAAGTTAAATAAAAATAGCATTGTATTCATTTTTATCACTAAAAATTAAATATTAAAAAGTATCTGACATGCTTTATTTTTACAGTATTGTATTTGATCTTTTCTGTTTTCTATTTATCACAAAAAATACACACAGACTATAAAAATGCTACCAAAACAGTAAGTTCAGCTCCAAGTCGATGCAAAAATACAAATACAAATAAATAATCAGAAGATAATGGACAGGTCAGCAGGGTCAGCAGGGAGTGTTTTACTCCTGCAAATCTACATGATGGGGTTGAGTGTGATAGCAGTCATCCACTGGGCAGGCTTAACTACTCACTGCAGTGATGTCTTATCTGCAACAACACAAGAAGTCTTTCTGGAGGTTTTCACTCCACACCTGCAGGTAGTGGTGTTGGTCCTAGTTTCTTTAGCCTCCTAAACAAGAGGAGTTGGTTGATTTGTATCCAAACGAGCATACACTGTTAACTCTTTCCACATTCACAGCTTAACAGTATAACAATATGGCTGATCAAGTAATAATGTGAGCTTAGAATGTTTTATTATATTAATCAGGTTTTGTTGACTGTGGAGTACAGTGCAGATGATTTCTCTACTCTTCCTTTACTTCTGGTGTAGACAGAAAAAGAGAGAAGATGATATTATTGCTATTAATACAGATTCACATAGTAGAAAAGCTAAAAAGCATTACATAGAAAACACCAGCAGTTTGGATCAGGATATTTAACAGGGTTTCTTCACACTTAATGCTAAGTTTCCTCATTGAATTGTTCATGACAGCTCATTTGTCTAAACAGCAGATAAAGCGGGAATCAACACATGTTCATGTTTTACCACCAAGCAGTGTGGAAACTATTGAGTTTAAAACAACATGTCGAGTTCTTTAAGAAGAGTTACACACCAAAATATTTGTTTTCAAAATTAAATGACTTTTTCTGTCTATGAGATGCAAATAAGGTCATTGGAAGCTCTTTTCCTTAACATTAAGTTTTAAGATTGCTTATTTTTCTTTTCTAGTGAATTAAAAACTAATTTATTGTGAACATATTATAGCATAAGTTGTATCCGTAGGACCTGTTACTTTAACGATATTTATTATTATATATTATAGATTAATTTGTCCACTTTCAAAAACCTACAAGTCTTTTCCTTGTGGATTTAATCCAACAACAAGAAACTGGTTGTTTAATTAAAAAGAATTCATTTATTGGACTACCTGATCCACAGATTCAACACAAGCAGAGAAATCAGTATCGAGTCAATTTAATGATGCACTGAAAGTGTAGGAATTACAAAGTATAAGAATATTTTGTTTTCTTTGCACTGGTTACATGTTTTTGGAGTTCTGACGTCCTCTTGTGTTCTTGGCTTCACAGTAATGAGTCCCACTGTTTTTGGGTCTGATGGTGAAGTTCTGTCCTGATGCTTTTGGGAGTCTTTAATTAGCTGATCTGCACAGTGATCTAAACAAAGACTGAATCGGCATCATCATAATAATGTTGGTCCAGGATTAACATTGCAACTGACCAATCATGTCGCTGTGATGTCTGATGTTTTCTTTATTAATTTGTACAAAATAATAAATAAATTATTGTATCACTCATTGTTACTGTGGGACCCAACATACAGACACTGGGTCTCTCGATGATAGAACACACAGACTTTATTCTTGCAGAAATTTTAACACACTGCACACCGCAGTCATCACTCACCCCTGGTCCCAGCGACCTACTGAGGCTACGTCCACACGTACACGGGTATTTTTGAAAACGGAGATTTTCCGTTTTCGTTTTAAAAAATAATCCCGTCCACACGTAAACGCAGAAATGAAAGAAAACGCTGCTAGGAACATGCCAAAGCAACAGGTGGCGATATATTCCTAACCGTGTAGAAATGTTGGCCAATCAGAAGTCTAGAAGCCTCGGTGGGAAATAGTAAACAAAGATGGGGCATAGAAGCAGAACCGAGTTGTATGTGTGGAGGGACAGTAACTGTGTGTGTATATGTAAGCATTTAAACACTGCAGAGAGTAGAATTAACAGTAACAGTATTGTAGAAATTAATTTCACCGGAACAATAACGTGGCGCACAGTGTGACGTCAAAAAAGGCGCACACCTTTGATGCTGCATTTTCTGCGTTTTCTCCGTTTTTCTCGTCCACACGTAAATGCAAAAACTGAGTTTTCAAAAATATCCACCCTGGCCGGAGTTTTTAAAATCTCCGTTTTCAGTGACCGAAAACACAGTTTACGTGTGGACGAAAGGTACAAACGCATAGAAAAATACCCGGGTACGTGTGGACATAGCCTGAGACAAAATAGAGGAATCACAATTAGCTGATGACTGGCAGCTGTGGCCGCCCGACTCCTCCGACACTGTCTCCAAAACCTCTCCACCCATTCACCACACCCACCCACTCTAATTATCAAGTTAAGTTTGCTGTTAGCCAAATTTAGGTTACAAATTTGGTGTGATAGTCATAATTTTAAAAGCATTAACTAACTTTTTGGCTCAGATAATGTAATTTGGTCAGTTGGAAGGTTGA